>NW_020884883.1:7233726-7547907 GCF_003945725.1 Corapipo altera | reverse complement strand
TCCTTCTCCTTCTCCTTCTCCTTCTCCTTCTCCTTCTCCTTCTCCTTTTCCTTCCCCTTTCCCTGCTTAATAGCTGGCCTCAGGCCACTGCAAGTAATAGCATGTTTTCTATTGAAAATTTTCTGATAAATGTGCAGAATGATGTGAGAGAAATGTTGCATTTTGTTAATGGGCCACTGAGCCAAAATCTTTGCAAAACATTGAAACTGATGGATTCTTTTCCCCTAGGAAGTTTCTTTGATTCCACTTGCCATTTCTGTGTTGTTGGTCATGTTTAGCGGCATAATATGAAAATGGCTTTTGATGCTAAGAATGGTAGGTGACTTAATGGAACTCTATTTTTTGCCTTAAGTATCTTGTCTCCCTATTTACTATAATGAACGCTCTGGGATGGAGTTTCCTCTAAATTAGAACACCAGGTGTGTGTAGCGGCTGTTGTAGGGCTGGCTTGAGAACGTGCTTGGAGTGCCAATCAACAGGGCTTTGGGAGGGTGCCTTCGTAGAAAACACTGGACATTACAGAGGGCTGGAAGTTGGAAATGAAGTGGTGCAGCTGCAGAGACATGGGTCTTCTTTTGTGCTTGCAGAGGTTCCCTGAGAGCTACAGATGGTGGTAGATTCCTGGTCTACTCTGCTCTTACACTGTAAATAACCACTTTATAATACAATAGTTTATTAGATACATATAAAAGAATAGCAACTGGATAACTTAATAAAGAACAGTGGTATAATAGTGTAATAATTGTATCATAGCAGTACTTTTACTGTTATATGAATACATATAACTTTATGTAAAAAAAATTATGATATTTATAGGGAGTTAATTTTTAGCATTATCTAATTATAAGAGATGTACAAGTACTAATCTGGATAGGGACCAAAGTACTTTATGTTATTTTTAATAAAAGGGGAGGCATAGTCTCCTCATGGGGCATCATGATTATCTTGGTGTCATTCAGATCCCTGGACAGATTTATTTTGTGCCCTTCCCTAGTCATTGAGGTGAAGATTTTCAAATACAGATGAAGTGCTTATGTCCATGTTTTACCATTTAATAAAAGTGGCTTGATTTTCAGAGTGTTTGTGTCTCCCCATCTCCTAATTCCAGTGCAAATCATGATTACTTGCAACAGAGGTGAATTTGGCAGCTGGGACTGTAATTACCCTTCATCCTTCCCACTCAGTTCAACTGATGTTAACGATGTTCTCTGGATTTACTGAGCAAAATTTTGCTCTTTGCTGAGCTCTTCAGGCTAATATTTTCAAAGACATCTATAGGGAGTTAATGTCCAGAGCCTACTGAAAATGAGTAGGATATTGGTGGTTTATTCACATAGATTCCTTTGGAAAAAGAAGTCTTCATTTACTTACTTTGATCATTAAAATAGACAGTGAAATTTGTTTTCACCCTGCAAGAAATCTTTATCAGGTCTTACTCAGAACCCAGAAGTGAAATATTGAGAGAGTGATGCTGTATTAATGATGATACTATAACTATCATAGATTCATAGAATGGTTTGGTTTGGAAGATCATCTAGTTCCAGCCTCCCTGCCTTAGAGGTCTGATGTTATTTACTTCTAATCAAGAAAAGGAACATAGTTTTTTAGCCTAACTACAGAATCCTGTATTATGCACCCATCAGTGGGAGAATATTTTTTCCATTGCTTCTTACATTTCTGTTCCAAAGGAATGAAATTTCATATTTCTCCAGTGCTGAATGAACCTCTATTTTCCAAAGTGCTCATTCATATTTAGGACTGATTTAGGAAGAAAGGATTGGCAGGGGAAGAACTGCAAGCCCCATCTCTGTTTTCATTTGCACAGGGCTAGTGTGGTGTATAATGTGAGACATCTGATGATGCCTCCAGTAAAGGTTGCTGCTGCTCAGTCAACTTCATGACGAAGGATATCAGCTCCTTGCTGTCTATGGGTAGTTTCCTTCTCAATCTTCACCTGAATAGAAGACAACTGTTTCCCCATCCCAAAGGGATCTCTAACTTGAGGGTTGAATTTAATGGCCAATAGGGATCAGCTAAATGAGACTGTCATGCATTTACAGCATGTGGAAGTATATGTTCAAGCTGCTATCACAGAGCAGTTCATGCTGGATATACCTTGCCACCCAACTCCCTGTTTGTGTGCTCATGCGCCATGGTAATGTGAGGTGATTCAAGTTAGCTGACTTTCAAGGAGACAAGACAATCCCTGTAAAAGATCTGTAAAAGAAGAAAATATTTTTTTGCATTGCTTCAAATATAATATGTGGCTTTTACACTGTGAATAACATTGTTTAATATCTATAAATCTGGAACATAAGCCTAGAGAGGGTCTGTTTCTTTTTATTGGAAGCACTAACTGTGATAGTTCTGTTTCTTTCATAGGATGTTTCTCAACTTTCTTTGCAAAACTTTTCGTTGCCTATGAAGGGTTTTGTCTGTGTTTGCATCTATCACTGAAGCTTGTACAAACTTGGAAGTACTTTCACAATATGCCAGCAGTCATTTTCCTTTCAGTCCTGTCCATTTCTAGAAGAAAGAAAGAAAGTTGGCATGCTGTGGAGCTTGAATACAGTGTGTTTCCTCTGTCATACTGTTCCAGCAGTCAGGCAAAGATGAGAGATTTTTTTTTTTCCCCTCAGATGGCCATAAACCATTTTACATTAAAAGTTTTCAGGTAACTATCTGTCACTAAACCAACACACAAGCAGTATGATTTATGATAGTGAACAGAGCTGGCTCAAAAATATTCATGAGTCGGTGAACATTTAGAGCTTGATCTAAAAATGTTGAATGCAAGAAAAAAAGGAGAGCATTTAATAGAAGCTTCAGGCTTTAATCTCTCTCAGCTTTACAGACATGCTAGCATATGGATTCACATGTGTCTGCCATGTGGTAGAGTTTGTACTTCTCAGAATCCAAAGCAAATAACATTTTAAGCTTTCTTTCTTAGGGGAAGAAAGGAACAAAACATTCAGATACTAATAGCTCGTATAGCTGAAGAGGAAAAAAACTCAGACTACTTGATCCATGTATATGGAGAGTGATATCAAAAGCTCCGACTGAGGGTGTTTAGATGGATTCCCATGTACCAGTACTGAAGAAAGAGAGGTGAGACCAGGTAATAATGCTTGCCTGTGAAACCTACGGAGCAGGAGATCCGGAAAGGGAAGATGAGAGCTGAAAGTCAGAGGGCTGCTCCACCAAGGAGAAGACAAAGGCCTGAAAGGGCCCATTGTTCTGAAGGGGAGCTGGGCAAGGGAAGGCATGCTGCACCAGCTGGAGAGGACGGCCACAGCTCCATGCGGAGTTATCCTAAGTATCCTCTCTGAGACCATGCATGGCTGAGCTCTGTTCACTGACAGAGAGTAACTGGCAAATCCCAGTCTGATGCATATATAAATATAGCAGGCAGCTCAGAGCAGGTGGACTCTTTGGCTTTCAGGCAAAATGGGCCTGGTGGGTCTGATTGCGGGACTGGTTGTCCTTTATTAAGAATTTATTTAGATCTGGTTTTTGTAATGCTTTATTATTTAAGTGTTGCTTGTGTATATCTGAAGAAGAAAATAACCCCTTGCCACATACTTAAGTAGGGTCTTACAAGACATCAGATAAAGAAAATGCACCTCATTTGATTGCTGTTCACTATTCAAAAAATACCAGACAGTATATTTGTTCCAAAACAAATTACCCTTAGGGTTTTTTTTAGATTATAATGTCCAGGGTGTTCCTATATATACAGCAGAAGTGTTATTAAAAATAAATCAGATTCTTAATAACAGAATCATTCCCCTGAGTACAAGAGCCAAATGGCATTTACCAGTTGAAGGACGAAACCTTCTGTCAAAGTGGAGATTCATAAACTTCTAAACAAACCCAGTGAGACTCCTTCCTCCTCCTCTCTTGCTGCAGAGAAACACCAGTTAGCTGCCAACAGGAGGTGTATTTAAACCCACAATAACAACATTGAGTGCAATGATTTGATAGGTGACAACCCCAGCAGACCACTCCAATTGCATGACAGCTGCCTGGGGTCAGCCCCACGCTCGTAGGTATAGATAGATGCATTCTCCCGGCGGGACCCTGCAGACAGCCACATTCTTCCAGTCTTGTGCTATAGTCAGCTCACTTTCAGTGGCTTATATTGTAATCAACTACATTCTTATATTAATGTGTTATAGCCATCCCTCCTCAGGCCTGTATGCTGCCCTACCAAAGTCACTTGCTGTAGTCAATCAGACAGGCACAGCCTGGTAGGTGTGTGAAGGAGACAGAAGTTTTACTGGGAGAGAAGCTGTGGGCTGCTGTAGCATTATAACCTCATGCTGTTACCAGACCTCTGTCCTTTAAAATATAATAAGGAGTCAGATGGCATAACCATATGCTGGCATCCATACGTTTCCACTGAAGTCACTTTACTATCAAGGACTATGCTGCCAGTTCCCAGGGGCCTCTTCTCCATCTGAGAGCTGGAGATTGTCACACTTGATTTGTTGTTTGTCCCTAAGATATAGCTCCCTTATTCACCTGCATACTAGTGACTGTGTAGATGTTGCCTAATGAGCAGCTGAGGCATCTTAAAGTTTCTCAGGAGTTTTATATTAACATTCTTCCCCTCTATCCAGCACCCTGTTCCCCAGGTCTTATTTTAATTACAGGAACTGTCAGTGAAAGAAAGAAGAAAATGGGCAATCGCATTTTCTAGGTAAAACCAAGTGAAAGACTGGAATAGAGAAGAGCTACAAACTTTTCTGGCCTCCAGATTTTAATGAGGCTATTAGTGTGAGGAAATGCGTACCTCAGAGTGCAGAGTGCTGACAAGCAGGTATCTTTCATTAGGTTATCTTGCTTTATATAGCAAGACAGTGCCTACCAAAAGCTGAATTTTGGAATAAAGCAGTTTCTTTTTTTCCATTATGGGTTTATAAATTAGTGGTAGATTGTTCTTTCAGACTGGAAGAGCTTTGCACAGACTCATGTTTTCCTGAATGACGCTTCACACACTCTAGAAGAACCCCAAAAAGCCAATTAGGGGACAACAATTGTAATCTCGAGAAACATCAGGTATTGCCAGCCCTTACAGTGGTCTAATATAAAGGCTGTAGGAATATGAGAGATTTTCTGAAAGTAATATTTTTTCATTTGTCTGTTCCTAATTGACTGCCCAAAATACAGTCTTCTATTACTATTTTGTCCACTATCATTATTTTCATGTGTGTGTTGCATCACTTGCGTCCTTTGAGATGTTGGTAGCGGTAAGTTGTGTGACCTCAGCCATTCCCTTCAGTAGGCAGTGCTGTGTACCCCAATGAACTAATTGTATTTACCCTTTTTTTTAAGACAGGAACCTAGTCTATATTTTGTTACTGTTTTAGCAGCAGATATATTTTTTATACCATATAAATTCTAATATCTTGAAATTGCTATATGTAACATAATTAGTAACATAATTACCATACATAAGAATTACTGCAGCTAATGATAGTTCTTTGAATCAGTAGTACACCTTTAGGACCATCATTTGGTCTTCTGAGTGACTGTCATTTTTGGGACATTATGCCAGAGAAGCTGTCTTGTCTATATGGTAACATGACAAGACCATTATTATCTATGATCACTAAGGGCTCCAAAGCCATTTCTTACAGTAGAGATGAAGTTTTTGTATACTGTCCAAATTCCTGGTCTACTTCCCCAAAATTTCTGTAGATTTAATAGCAAGTTTTGTTGTTGTATGAGCTTTGTTTAGCTGTTGGTTAAGAATTGTTAAACAGTAGATTTGTGTAAATAAAGCAGAGCTTTGTGTAGCACATCACTTTTAAGATAACCTAGAGATTCCATGGAGGTGTTATCTAATTGTAAGCTCACTGTCTATTGTACACCAGGTCTCCCCTTATTTACACACACTGTAGCTTCCTTTTTTAAAATGTAGATGCAGGTTGTGCAAATCAGAGTAGAATCTGGTTCATTACTAATTCTTTTCTGGCTGGACAAACAGACAATGCACCCAGACAGAATTGTCATTGCATATAAAAGAAGTGCTTTACATATTTTCAAAGTATCATTAAGATGCTTATTTGGGCTGCAGTCTAGGAGCATCTCAGAACACAACCCCATTGACATTGCAGCTGTTGTGCTTGGGCATTAAAAAGGCAGTCTTTCCTTTCATTGTAATAATTTAAAAATTACCAGTCATGTGCAGACTCTTAGAGCCTGACCCTCAGCCCATGTGAGCCAAGATGGAAGTCAGGGCATGTCTTTCCATTTAAGTGTGAATGCTTTGAACCGTTCTGTGGATTTTGAGTCCCCGGCCATGCACACCAGGTAGTGGACTGCTAATTGAAATAATCCAAAGTGGTTAATATCTGAGGGCTGTGTTCATGATAGCAAGAACAGCATGCATGGGAAAAGAGGTTTTTCAATTAATTCTGTTAGTGTAATGTTGGAATGCCTTCTCTCAAGTGAAATAAGGCAACTCTTTGGCACTGTTAGCAGTAGGACAACTACTCCCACAGCCTTCTACTCTACAACAGCCCTTTGAATCTGCTAGAATAAGGTAGCAGTTAATCTGTGATTCATTACAATGTGTGAGTGTGTCTGTGTTGGGGGAGGGGCAGGCAGGAATAACATCTTTCTTCCTGCAAACAGCAATGCTGTATGAGTGTTATGTTATGCTACAAGCAGCATTCTCTTTTGCCATGTGCTGTATCTGTTGTTAAGTGTTGTCTCTTTCCATGACTTTGTCAGCCCTATTTTTGTCATAAAGGGGGGTCCCATTCTGATATTGCTGCAAATCAGTGTTGCACTACTGTTGTACACAGCTGAGAACTGTGCTGTTTCTGGCAGTAAAACCCTGATTGCTGTAAAGCCCCAGGAAAGTTGCTTCATGTTCCATCTTCATATGTGGGCTTCTGCTTAAGGGATGTAATACAGTGCACAGACTTTGCTAAATTGCCCAAAAGTTTCCTGGGTTTTTCTTTAGCTGGCAATATCTTCAATAGATTTTGTTGTGTGGGCTATATAATGAATTATATTATTTATAATTTACAAATATATAAATTATAACCCCCAATATATTAGTATTTTATGTGGAAAAGCATATTAGAGGAAGGCAATTCACATGATCGAGATGTTAGCTCATGCACCACCTCGCCTCAGATGGCAGAACTGGAACAATAGCTCAGTAATATTAAACAGTGAATCCTCACCTTTATGCAGTAGGAGGGGTTCCTGTCTCATGTACCGCATTGCCACCATGTCTCTCACAATATCCTTGTAGGCAAACTCAGGAAGTGTGGACAGTGAGGTGGATTGAGAACTGGCTGGGTGCCAGATCCCAGAGGGTCCTAATCAGTGTCACAAGGTCTAGTTGGAGGCCTGTTACTAGTGGTGTCCTGCAAGATTCAATACTGGGCCCAGTATTGTTTAACTTTTTCCTCAGTGACTTGGATGAAGGGGCAGATGCCTCCTCAGTAAGTTCACCAATGACAAAAAGCTGGGAGGAGAGGCTGATACCTCAGAGAGGTATGCAGCCCTTCAGAAGGACCTTGACAAGTTGGAGAGATGGACAGAGAAGAACAATCTGAAATTTAACAAAGACAAATGCAGGGTCCTGCACCTGGGAAGGAATAACCCCAGGCACCAGTACCAGCTGGGGCCCAACTTGCTGAAAAGCAGTTCTGCAGAGAAGGATGTGGGGGTCCTGATGGACAACAAGCTGTCCATGAGTCTGGCATTATTCAAGGACAGGTTCTTCAGAAAGGTAAATGACATTTTAGGTAGAAAATGGCAGTGCCTACAAAATCATTCCCACGTTCATGCAGCTGGATTTTCTTCAGAGATATGCATCTGTCTGAATGAATTATTTCAGTGCTGTCTCAAATACTTACTGTCTTCAAAATGTGAGTGAGAAAGTTCCTTTCATTGTGGGGACCAAAATGTAAGCACTGCAAAGAAAAAATTGTGTTGAATGTTACTGTAAGAAAAACTGACCTTTCAATTTTTTAGGTTGTCATATATATAAGGCATATTTAGCATCAAAGAACAATGCTTTAAATCCACAGATATTTCATAAGTCACTATGAACACACTGCTGTGCTAACTGATTCCAAGAATTTCCATTCTTGTCCATTACATGCACAGAATTTTTTTTGTTTCTTATTTTTCATCAGTTTTCAATTGAGGCAATCCCTATAGTATCTCTCTCAGATCACTCAAGAGCACTGGAAAATAGGTCAGTCATGGGTACAGAGGTCTACAACCAGACTGGTTGCTTTAATTTCCTGACAGCTGGTGAGTGAGACAGCTGGGGAAAGCACCTTGCTGGACCTGTTTTTTGTGAACAGAGAAGGACTAAAAGGTGATATGATGGTTGGAGGCCATCTTGGGTACAGCGATCACAAAATGATAGGATTGTTGAAGAAGTAAGGAGAGTGGTCAGCAGAACTGCCACCTTGGACTTCTGTAGGGCAGACTCTGACCTGTTTAGGAGCCTGGTTGACAGAGTCCATTCGAAGGCAATCCTGAAGGGCAAAGGAGTCCAGGAAGGCTGGACATTCTTCAAGAAGAAAATCCTGTGGGTACGGGAGCAGACCATCCCCATGTGCCAAAAGATGAGTCAGTGGAAGGAAGACTGACCTGACTGAACAGAGAGCTTTTACTGAAACTCAGGTTAAAGAGAGTTTATGATCATTGGAAGTAGGGGCAGGCAACTCAGGATGACTACAAGGATGTAATGAGGTTATGCAGGGAGAAAATTAGAAGGACCAAAGCCCAACCAGAACTTAATCTGTTTACTGACATAAAATATAATAAAAAATGTTTCTAGAAATACATGCAACAAATGTATGGCAAAGAACAGTCTCCATCCTTTATTGGATGTAGGGGAAAACATAGTAACAAAGAATAAGGAAAAGGCTGAAGTAATAATGTCTTCTTTGCCTCAGTTTTTAATGTAAAACCAATTGTTCTCAGGGTTACGCAGCCCTCTGAGCTGGAAAATAGGGGGACCAGAGTAAAGCCCCATAATCCAAGTGGAAATGATCAGTGACCTGGTATACCACTTAGACACGCATAAGTTTGGGGGGCCCTGTCACATGAAAATGGGGAGATTTCCTTGATCCTTAATGATTTGTCTGTCAGTGCTACAGGAAAGCTGAAACCCTTGTGCCCAACAGTCTGTGAGTGTTTCCATTATGGGGACCCTTCACTGAACAGTCCCACTGGATCAAAGGGAGATTTGACTGCCCTTTTCAGGAGGGCTAAGCCAACAACATACAGGAGACCTCCTCATTGGGTCTTTCTACTGTATTTAAATGTGTTATCCACTGCCAACAGCTGCTAGCACCTGTAAAGGACTCACTGTAACCGTTTACGGAATGATACTCCTTGTTAATACAAAATTGTGATAGGTTAGTAAGGTTCAAAGATTGCTGGTGATAGTATCTGACTGCAAAAATGTATTTAGAGCAATATACTATACCATAAAGCAAGCTAGAATCCTAATAGCAAAATTCAGCGTACATAGATGTGTCCCTATGGAGCTTGAGTGACTTTACTCATAAATACCCTTGTTTCTGATTGATGTAAAATTCTCTCACTTCACTTTTAAAGATACAATCAAAAGAAGTATAGAGCACATAAACAGTGGGGGGTGGTCACACTTTGGAGGCAGGAAACTTTGGGATGGAGGTGTGTGTTAATATTACTATCAGGCTTTAATGAATGAAGTTCATCCGAGGAGAGAGGTTTTGACATAGTTGTTAACTCGGCAGCAGGACATCTTCACCTATCTCCCTTGTTTGACAGGTGCTATGTGGTTTTATGAATGACAAAGTATCTATAAAGTACAAAGTACCACTAAGTTCCCCTCCTTGCAAGGATTTCTATGGAGGGAGGCTGCAGTGTCTCCACTCTTCTGCACCCTTCGTTCCATCCCCCCTAACAGGTACTCATTGTTGTAAGGGGAGTCCTCATGGAACATGTCAACCGTGTTCCATCCAGGGAGTATCAGCTGCATTTTACCCTATAATTCTTAGTCTCCTCTAATTTTTACCCCCAGCCATCTTCCCACAGGCCCAGTGGGATCTGCCCATGGGTACAATGGGAGCTGGTGGAAGTGGTCTTTAAGCCACCTTCAATCATTTACCAGCAGTCCTGGTCAAACTGGGAGGTCACAGTTAACTGGAGCTTAGCAAATGTGATGCCTATCTACAAGAAGTGACAGAAGGAGGATATGGAAAACTACAGACCTCTCAGCCTGACCTTGGAACAGAAGAATGTCTTGGAGCAGATCATCCTGAGTGCCATCACATGACATGCGCAGGACAACCAGGGTATCAAGGCCCAGCCAGCACGGGTTTAGGAAAGGCAGCTCCTGCTTGACTAACCTGATCTCTTTCTATGACAAAGTGACCAGCTTAGTCATGAGCTTAGGATGAGGAAGAGGCTGTGGATGTTGTTTACCTGGACTTTGATCAAACCTTTTACACTGTTTCCCATAGCATTCTCCTGGAGAAATGGGCTACTCAAGGCTCAGATGAGTGCACTGTTCACTGGGTAAAAAACTGGCTGGACAGCTGGACCTGGCGAGTGGTGGTGAATGGAATCAAACCCAGCTGGTGACCAGGCACAAGTGGTGATCCCCATGGCTCAGTATTGGGACCAGCCCTGTTTAGTATCTTCACTGACGACCTGAACAAGGTGATTGAGTGCACCCTCAGTCAGTTCGCAGACAACACCAAGTTGGGTGTGTGTGTGGGTCTGCTGGAGGGTAGGAAGGCTCTGCGGAGGGATCTGGACAGGTTGGATCGATAGGCCAAGGCCAATTGTATGAGATTCAACAAGGAGAAGTGCTGGGTCACAGCACTTCCTTTAGGTCACAACAACCCTGTGTAGCACTACAGGCTGAGTGGCTGGACAGCTGCCTGGGGGAAAATGACCTGGCGGTTCTGGTTGACAGCCAGCTAAGCATGAGCCAGCAGTGTGCCCAGGTGGCCAAGAAGGCCATTGGCATCTTTGCTTGTATCAGCAATAATGTGACCAGCAGGACCAGGGCAGTGATCATACCCCTGTAGTCAGCACTGGTGAGGCCGCACCTGTAATTCTGTTTTCAGTTTTGGGCCCCTCACCACAAGAAAGACACTGAGGTGCTGGAGCGTGTCCATAGAAGGGCAATGGAGCTGGTGAAGGGTCTGGAGCACAAGTCTGATGAGGAGTAGCTGAGGAACCTGGGATTGTTTAGGCTGGAGAAAAAGAGGCTCAGACAGGACCTTACTGCTCTCTAAAACTACCTGAAGGGAGGTTGTAGCCACATGGGGTGTGTGTGTGTGTGTGTGTGTGTGTGATCTCTTCTCCTAAATAACAAGGAATAGGACAAAAGGAAATGGCCTGAAGTTCATCCATTCTGTCTTGTCCTATCACTGCATGCCCTTGTAAAACGCCTCTCTCTGTCTTTCTTGTAGGCTCCCTTCAGGTGCTGGAAGGCCACTTATTATTAAATAGTAAGAAATACAAGTTTTTAATTATGATTCAAAGCACTTACAATTTAGTATGTTTGAATCTGGTGGTGTTCAGCTTCAATCAGTTCTTTGGTATTGAGGACACAGCACATAAGATTAAAAAAACTGCAAAAGAAGAATATAAGTTTCCCAGAGAATGACTGGCATGGGCATACACAATGTATCTAAGTGCTAACGGTTGCTCAGCTCTCTTATACCTCACCTGTAATAGTAGTAATTTGTTCCAGGCAGCCAACCACTTTTTCTCTTTTTGTTTTTCTTCCTACAGATAATCATGTTCTGCACACAGTTGTAATCTGAAGCATACTGAAAAGATGGGAGTCATTATATTATAGCCACACTTACTTGAAGGAATTGCCCCTTTTTCACTTTCAAGGATCCTACTGCTTTGTACAAATTTGATCTTCTTTCACCATATCATTGAAAGTGATCTTCATTACAGAAATATGAGCTTGAGGCAATAGAGCGTTTTATATCAAATTAAAAATCCTATAGCGGCCTGTTTATTAAATGAATAAGACTTTGGTGGTTTGTCCTTTTGGACTTTTATAATTGGAAAATGTTATCTGAAGCAAGCTGAAATGTACAGAATCATAGAAGCATAGAGTATTTCAAATTGGAAGGGAGCCATAAGGATCATCGAGTCCAATCCCTGAAACAGAGATCTGTATAATTAATTCTTGTGGCTACATGCAGGTATGATGGTGTTGGTGCCACATGTCTATTGCTTCTTCCAGGGAGCTGTTTAGTGTTTGGCCGCCTAGACATAGTATTGGTCTTTCTGGAGACAACCAAAGGTTTTCTTCTGTAACTAAAAATGATTTCCATGTGCAAGTAATATCTGATCAAGGACATGTGTCTGCAGAGGCCTGTTGTTTTTTGTCTGGTGTGCCTGCTTACTGATTTAAAGTCAAATTCTGCAACTTTATATCAACACAAGCCCATTGTCTCCGGAGATTGAGAACAGAGTTTGGCTTTGGCACCAGAGAGGTCTACCACAAACCGTGTAATTCCAGTGTATGTATGATGTGTGACTTGTAGCCTTGTTCTCTGCAGAGTAAGTGGTTTGTACATTTCTTATGGAGACACGGTAAAGAATTCCAACAGTGCATCTGAAATTCATTCTGTTTTAACTTGCCCTCCTGCATTTGCAAACATCTGAGTTTCCCTTGTCTGCTTCCGTATAAATAATGTTTGTGGTACAAATAACCTTGAATACTTTGTAGACTGAATGTGGTGGTACGAGTGAAAGGTCAGAATGAGTCTGAGAGAAAACAGTAGCCAAATAGGATAAAGGTAAAATCCCGTTCTGCATTGGAGTCAACTACTCTTCCTTAAAGAAGGGAATGACATGTAAATTCCAAACTTGGGCTGCAGATTTAGAGGCTTTCCAGTTAGGAACTATTTTTTGAAATGTCAGCCCATTACACTTTTTTCAATCAAAGTGGTTTCAAAGAGTTAAACTCCTAAATTCTAAGTAGTGTTTTCTCTGTATTTTAAACATCTGTGACGTTTATTAGAAATGGCATCAGATTTTGGCAATCCAATTTTTTTTTGTGCGTGTAAAGCTTTAAAGTGTAGCACCACTCTTCCTTCAGTGCAGTTTTTGTGGTCTAGGGATTTCCTAAAATTGCTAGTAGAATATAATCCTAGAAGTAATTTATCCTTTTTTTTTTTTTAAAGAGGCAAGGGCACAAAAGAGAGGAAGAAGGCATAAGATATGTTCCTGACTTGTGCAACATCCACACACAGTGTAGAAATTGTTTGCCACTGTTTGTTCTATTGCCAATTTCCTATTTTCTTAGGGCAAAATTTTAATTGTATTTGAAAAAATAGCTGATTTGTAATAACAATTACTGTAATACTACCAACTGTGCTTTTGAGTAGATTTTTTAGTTCTCTCTTAAGTATTTTTGCTTCAGTTGAGGTAACAGTAAAGAGAGAGGGAGGATATTGTTTTTACATTACTGTTAATTTAAAGCTGGGAAACCTCATTAGAAGTTTAGTTTAGTTCTGTCTGCAGTAGAAAGTGCTATACATGCTGTTCATGAAAGTGTGAGACGTACAGCTTGTTATACAATGGTAAGACTTAGAAGCAAATCAAAAATGGATATGAAAACTGGCTTTACTGTGTCCTTTGTAGTGCCTGCAGTTTAAGTACAGTCCTTTTCCTGAAAAATAGGACACAAACCAAATAGTATATGTGGGACATGTCAATGCTTTAGTGCAGCTTTTTTTGTTTTATGCATGCATTTTGCAGAAGCTAGAAGAATCCTGTACAGGATATTGAATCCCAGTATTTCCAGCTAATCAGACTAATACTTCCTCTGCTTAAAGTCTGGCTTATTGTACACTTTGAAACACTTTATTTCTCCATGTAACTTTCCCATTCCTTACCCCCTTGCACTGTTAGGGTGCATTGTAGACTTGCCTTTATTTGAAAAAAAAGGAAGGTCTTTCGAGCTGAAGAAACATCAGCACTTCTCAGGTGCTCAGCTTCTCACATAATGAGCCTAGGGAAGCCTCCTGTGGTATGAGCAGCTCAGGAGTCGAGGCCCTGGGAACAGCTGTCTCCTCATGCATCATTCATGGGGGAGCTGTGATGATGAATGATCAGCTGCAAACAATGCATAACATTTAGAGAAAATAAACGCATTTCACTCTAATTTCATTTTTCCCAGAGGTGGGGCAGAGCCCCAGGTGTTCCCATGGCAAGATAACTTCAGTGGTGGAGGAACCTTTAAGCCCTGGCAACTGTTTTCCAATGACCCCACAGATCTTCTCAAGACCTCTTCCTAACAGGAGGTGGAAAAACAGCAGTGATGATAAGGTAAGACACTTGGTGCAGATTATGAAACAGAAACATTTTTTTCTTGCTTTCAACTTTTGATGTATTCCCAGATTTTGGAAAAATTCATGAAAAATCAAATGGGTGACTATTTTCTGGCTGCCTGGGGAATGCCAAATCACATGTTGTTGCTCCTGCTCTTTGACTGGCTGCCTTCTATAGCTAATCAACACAGTGTCATTTTGAAATTCACATCTGGGAACTCTTTGAGCTAAATATGCACTCTTCATAAGCTCTGGCAACTGTAAAGCACCAAATGCTTGAATATTCAAGGAAAATAAACACACATGCTAAGAACGTGACAAAATGGAAATCTGTGTCAAGTTTGAAAGAACAATCTAGGATATCCTCTGCCCTCTGCTCCCTCCTCTCTGCTCAGCTGTGCTCAGTACCAGGAGTAGATGGCAGAAACATGTGTCCCTTATGTAAGATGTGCTCACAATGCCCCTGAACTTTTGGCATCGATTCAGAATGTAGTTAACTGGATCGTGCCAGTTTAAATATATCTGGTCATTTTCCAGTACGCTGCTCAGCTGTCTACCTTTCAGAGCCCTTGCTGGCATCTCAGTAAGCTCAATCTGCATTTCTGTGTTTGTTAATGCTACCGGGTTCTCTAGTGGGAAACAGAATATGATTACGTTGAGAGCACGGGACTGGGAACTGCAAGTTCTGGAGTAATTTTTGGTGGTTACAATGATTTCCTGCAAACTTCTGGAGACATTCTTCCTTTAGTATTTAAAGAAGATTCACAGACTGCGGTTTAACGAAACACACTTCTAGTTTTCAACATGCGAGTAGTCACATAGCAGTTAGAGGAATGAGACTTTGTCTCTTTGGAGTTCAGTTTACTGTATGTATTTTGCACTGTCTCAGGATACTGAAGCACAACAGTTTGGAGACTATTAGGACTTCGATATTGTTTGTTATTACTTGCACCAGAGACAAGAAGGTCCTTCTGAGTGAAAGAAATGTTTTCAGGACCTGTTGCTGACTACCTCAGACTAATTCCTTGTTCTACCCAATGGACTCCATGAAAGACATGGCTCTTTCCTTATATCCATTTTCCCCCTTTTTAGTATATTCAAGTGTGATTATATGGAGATGTGCACAAAGTCTGTGACAAGGATGGTCTTCAGTGATGCAATTGAGATGTAAAGGTCATCGCACTGTCCTGTGGAGAATAATTCAAATTCCAACCTGCTTCGATTATCTCCAGTCCAACTCTTCTAGTGTTCTTGAAAGGGTAATAAATAAGGTTCATTAATAATAATAATAATCATAAAGTACAAGACAAACATGGCACTGATAGAAATGGTTAAACCTGAATTCCTTGCTATGTCTTAATCAAAGTACCTGTCATGCCTTGACTCTGTGGGCAGAACACATTCTGAAATTAAGCTGAGCAACTTAATTTCTAGTTGTGGATTCTATGGATCCTCCTTGTATACTGAAAAATGCTAAATCAGAAGGAAGAGGGGAAAGATTACAAAAAGCAGTGCCAATTATTTGGGCAAGTCGTTGTTTGTTGGCATTTAGGAAGAAAGGGACACCATTTGGCAGCATGGGGTACCACCATCTTGGTTCTAGCTAAGGATCACTATGTGAATTGAGCTGTAAGGAGAGCTGCCCACTGACCAGCATTGATTGCTGTTGTTGACAGGTGCTGATGTTCAGAGGGCAGATCACAGCTGCTTGCACAGGGTTCCCATTATCCTTTGCTGGGTATTGATTCTCCCTGTGGGAGTTTCCTTCCTAACTGTGTTAATTTTTCAGACCACATATTTGCATTGGTCCGTGCTGAGAGGGGCAGGCAGAGGTGCCTTGGCTTAATGACCTTTCCTGTCCCCCTGCAGCCCCTTCTCCCCCCCAGTCTCTCAAGTCTTTAGAGACCATGTGTGTTGGGATCCAAGTTTCCTCTAATTATGGTGCACATTAAGGGACAGGCTCTATGAAGAATGTCATTACTACCTTGTAATTGCTTCAGGTGCACTCAAAAATTAATCAGAAAGTACACAATGGGGTTTTTGTTTTGGTGTGTTTTATTTTGAATCCTTTCTAAGTCTGAAGACTTGTTGTCTATGTGTAGAGCTCACACAAGTGTAACAAGGAAAGGATGGGAAAGTAGTTCATGAGGCTGCCAGGGCAGGGACTCTCATGTCCCTTCAGCACTGTTTTGGTGCTGTACACAAATGATCAACTGATGGGCCTCGGGTACCGTCAAACCAGAGTGGTAGTATAATACATTAGTTTTGCATTGGTATAAATATCTTTCAGGGTTAAGTGGATACATGGATTTGTCTTTCCTTAGGTGTCTGCATAGCACTTAGAGCTGTGTTGGGATCTTGCAGGATCTTGGTACTACATAAAGCTGCTTATAAGAATGGCATCTTGGCTCTCTACTTCAACAAGTCAAAGAAGCCTAATCCAGAATTTTTGCAGAGAAGGGAGTAATAGTATATGACAGAAAAAATATTCAGCAACTGAGGATTTTGCTAGTTTTGGCAAGTATAACCATGTTAGTGCAAATGTTGCCTTGAGATATGAAGAAATGTTATTAATTCTGTCTCTGTAACATGAAAATGGAACAACTAATTTAGGTTCTCTGAACAAAGGATACTTTTGCGTTGATAAATGGACACCAGTTTCCAAGTCTTCCTTAAAGCATCTTTGTGAGGTCTGTGCAGAAAGGAGAGGGTACATCTGAACCTAGTTAGCCCTGGGGGTGAAATAGTTAGGTTGTGGTGTTTCTGTAATCAATAACAACCAAAAGATGTATGTAACTATCTTCAGCTCCCCAGTTTAAATGACCAGGTAGTCATTTATAGCTGAATATCCTTCAGTATGGGACCAACACTTGAATTAAAATTTCTGGAACCATATCCCAGAACTTGTGATTTCCTTGTGGTGTCAGCATATGTAATATTACCGTAAAATGTAACATTACTATAAAAGTAACTCTTCTTCAACTCTTCAGGGTACCAGAGTTGCTTCCTCACCCTGGAAGTATGAAGTCCCAAAGATTGTATTCTAACATTAGGAATTTTGTTCTTTTTTCTAGAACACGTTTCCTCTATTTATGTGCATGGCTTTGGAATGTGAAGTCTACTGACATGAATGTTGGAGTATCCTTCTTAACTCTGGCAGGTTTATAGTCCACCTTTCAAAAGTTAAGCATGTGTGTGTGGATTAAAAAGGATGTGAAAATACACAAAACAATGTACAATTGGAAAAAAACCCAAACATGTAGGGGATTTCAGCAGCATCTGAACAGCAGGGAGAGGATGTGTAACTCTTTTAATTTTTTCTGTTACTGAGGTTGCTTTACTTTTAATGCACAAGGGTTTCTGCTCATCTTGGTTTCCCAGGACTGCAATCGTTTCTGTGGTTGGTGGAGTGAGTAGCTTTTGCTGCAGCGCATGCAGGATTGAAAGAGATGGTTTGATCCTCAGTTGCAGCACAACAGCTCGTTTAAGCAGCCGTAGTGATGCAAGTGTGGACAAGGGTACAAGTCATCTCATTAACTGATAACTGCTGTATGTTGGAGAGTGCAGACTTAAGCTACTCCTGAAATGAAAAAAGCCAGCTGTTTAAGATCAGCTGTAACATCAAATTTAAAAAGTAAAAATAAAAAAAGAGAGAGAAAATCCCAGGCCAATAGGGAGCCTGAGTCTGCTCTTGCTAAATCTTGAATAACTCAAGAGAAATGAACAGAAATGAACACAGTGTAGCCAGTGTAAAAGCAGTAAAACCAAAATCAGAATCTCTGCCCATAGGAGACAGTATATGTGAACTTTGGAGGAAGAAGGAGAGTGGCAAGACAAATGATAGTAGGGAATGGGTGAAGACCAGGAATATTTATTAACTGCTTATTGCAATGTTCTTCCCCCTTCCTGGGATCAGAAATATGAAAAATTTCCCTATTATTTGTCATACTTTGAACAGTTGTTTCCCAGTCTGTTCAAAAGGAAACATTTCAGTTTTCTTAACTGGATTTGCTTCGCGGGTCTGATTCTTCTCTGCACCAGAAGGATATAGGTTTGGTGCTGCTCATTTGGGACCTAAAACATTGCATTATTGTAAAGGAAGCAAAAGGGGAGAAACCTACACCCTGTGGCTGGAATGGAAATTCACGAGTTAAGAAAGAATTATTGGGGGGAGGGGGATTAGAAAAGCCAAAAAAAAAATAAATTAGAGAGTTGAGAATTCAAAAGAGGCAGGTGAAGCTGAGAGACAGAACTTTATTGAAGGGGGTGGTGAGATAGTGTGCTGTGTAAGACAGGAGTTAGCTGAAAGAGAAGAAAATAATTAAATTCAAATAGAAAGCTAATTAAAAAATAAGAGGGAGAAAAGAATACATTAAAAATTGGAAAAAGGCAATAGAAGAAAGTATGAAATAAGAAAATGCAAGTACTGAGAGGTAAGAGATGAAGAAAAATATCTTTATCTAAAGCAATTGTACAAAATAAAAAGCAGCAGCAATTTTATAAAAGTCTTTACCTTTGGATTGACAGCCACCCTAAAAGATCTCCAAGAAAAGCAATTCAATTCAAATTTGACTCTAGTTAATTAAGACACCAAAGTAGATTACTGAGTTGGGCAGCAATTCAATGCAGTTGTAGTAGAGTTGTCAATCAGTACAACTGCACTCCAAATTAGATACCAAAGAAAAAAAAAAGAAAAATATAGAGCTTGATCTTATTTCTCATTGACTTCAATGGGACAGGAAGAAGCCATTCTAAAGAAAAAGCCCATTTTCGGGAAAGAGAGCAAATGAGAGAGGTTAAATTCAAAGAGATGATTTGGGCTGCAAGCCATAATGTGAAGATGGAAAGTAAGAGCTTCCTTTTACACTAGGCCCTTTTTGGTTCTTGGTCCATTCTGGAATGCTGCCTCTAGATCAAGTGGAAAGCTGACGATGGGGCTGTATTTTCATACATTTATAAAATATCCTGAGTTGGAAGGGACTCACAAGGATCACTGAGTCCAACTCATGATTCTATAGAGGGAAACCTAGAAGTTGAATGGAGTATCCAAGTGCTTTGTTCAAATGCTGCTTGAATATCCAACAGGCTTGGGGCCATGACCACTTCCCTGGGGAGTTTGTTCCAGTGCTTGATCACTCTCTCAGGGAAGAACTCTTTTCCTAATATCCAACCTGACCTTCCCCAACTGCAACTTCAAGCAGTTCCCTTGAGTCCTGTCACCAGACACCAGGCAAAAGAGATCATTGTCTCCCCCTTTGCTCCGCTTCTGGAGAGGATTACAGATAGCAATGATGCCACTGCTCAGTCTCCTCTTTTCTAAGCTGAACAAACATAGTATCAGCCATTCCTAGTAAGTCATGCTCAACTGTCCTTTCTCCACCTTTCTTGTCCTCCTTTGGGCACTGTCTAAAATTTTTCTATCCATCTGGTATTGTGAAGTGCAAAACCACACAGAGTACTCGAGGTGAAGACTCACCAATGCTGAGTATAGTGGAACAATCACTTTAGACCAGTTAGCTACATTGTGCTTAACGCACCACAGGTATATGGTTGGTCCTTTTGACAGCATGTCGTTGGCTCAGATCGAGTTTATCATCAACCAAAAGCTCCAGATCCCCTCCTACACGGCTGCAGACTCCAGCCTCTCCTTCTCCAATCTATCAGTATATCAATTTCTCTCTTTTCAAGGCAACCAGTATGGATAACGTGGTAAGGAAAACACACCTTCTTCCCTCAGCTTGGCACACACAGGAAGGAGGCTTGACAATACCTCAGAAGAGCGATGCTGAGCACAATACTTCCTGGAACTACTTCAAAGATGGTGCAACTTATTCACCTCCCTTTATTTCAAGCTTTTCCTGAAGATGCAATGTAATCCCTCAACACTAAAGGGACAAAGTCTTACAAATTCTTGAGCATGCAAGTTATTATCCACTGAATAAAGTGGAAATAATCATGTCTAAAACATGTCACATACTGATGTTCCTATTGGTTGTAGCAGTAATGGGTCTGTAAAGCAACCTCTAGACAAGATGCTGCTCAGGGCTCAGGCTGCTGGAGGAATTTGCTGTGTGCAGATCATATCTTCTGTGTATGCATCTGTTCAGCTCCAGGGAATTAAGTTGCTCTTTTTCTTCTTCACAAAGGTGTTGTGAGAATAAACCTGGGACATTTTAGGATAAAGAGATAAATGAAGCCATTCCAACTCATGGTACAGCCACACAGTAAAGGTCTATGTCTTTTGGACAAATCTTGTTCTTGTGCAGATGGATATAACATGGGCCATGTCTCAAAACTGCCTGTTAGTCATTAGCTGCAGCTGCAGAGATTTGGTCCTTGGCCCCTGCTAGCTGGGGGAAACAGGGGCATGTTGTATGGCTGTATGGTACAGAGGTGTGGGAGAGGGCATGCTGATCAGGGGGAGTGGGGTGTCCAGATGTAATTCAGGATGGTATATAGCCCAATGAGTTTAACAGCCCTGTTTAATGACATCGTTACCATACTACACAAACTCCCATTGAAATTAATGGTATTTCACATAATAAAGTACTGTGCAAATACTCAGTTATGTAGAACATTAATGTGCCTTTAAAAAGGTCATAAAACCAGAAAATCAATTTCGTCTCTGTAGTTATATTTGAAGTGGGGGCTCATAATAGAAACACCAGCACACCTAAAGATGGAAGTCCTCGGCTTCTAAGGTTTGTAGCAATTTGTTCCCTGTCACTTTAATCCTGCTAGAGATTTTGAAATAAGAATTCTTTCCTCTCTGTTTTTTTTGCCTGTCAAACAGAGTTTCCCCTTGGGTTTCTCCAGTGCAACAGACAACATAAATCTATGTTTTCTGTTTTCCTGTGTATATGCCTGACTCACAAGTGATGCTAGCAATGAAGTATATTTTGTTGTTGAGTGAATTGGAAAACACAAAATGAAACATTTGTTTTCATCCAAAACAACTTTTTTTTTTGTTCTCTCCACTAAATAAAACACCAGTTCTTTAGACTTTCCAAATTTAGACATGTTTTCCTAGAAATGGCTATTGGCAAGTATGTGAGCACACTGTTTTACATTTTAAATATTCAGAAGGGCATGCATATGTTTATTGATACCATCTCAGAGGTCTCTCTTCAGGTTTTCTGAAGTCTTTTGCTCCTTACTTACTTGCACAAGATAAATGTGATAAATCCTATGTACATTTCTTTGCCTTTTCCTTATTCCCCTGGTACCTCATTTGCATTCATTGAGGTATTTCTCCTGCTGCTTCTTGAAAGAGGCAGAGTTTCCACATCTTGAGCTGATCCATTAGCTAAGTCAGATCCTCCGTATACCATGAACGTACATGTTTCTTTGTCCTATGAGTTTTTTGATCTTTCTCCTTCACTGCTTTTGTGTAACTCTAAAATCCTTCTGGTATTTTTTTTTTTATTCCTAATTCCTTTGTACAGTCAGTTAAAGCTGATTCATCAGTCAATCTCTTGAGCCAAAAGCTGGTAAAATCATAGTTGTTAATATTAGCAGTTCCTCAGAGTTCCTTCTCGTGTGAGAACTGAAGAGGTGAATTCATAGAAACGCTTCACAGCCCAACAATTTACCTTGTAACTTCATCAGTGAACAGTTTGACAGTTGTACTGGGGCAGATTCACCATCTCTTTGCAGGAGGCACAACCACAGCATCTTTCATCACCTCTCTATGGACTTTTTTTTACAGAAAACTGAGAACTATAGTCTCTATAATGAGAGAAGCTAATGTCAGAAGAAGTGGGGACTTGCAGAAGTATCAAATGACATATACCACTAACTATACGCAGATACAACTAAATATAGATTTAAAAAGATTGAGTGGTGGGAAGCTGGCATTGCGTCATTCCCATAAGAGGGCACATGTCTGTGATGCAAGTCACCAGTCCCAGAGAGCTGGGCTGTTGCATGAATCTGCCCTGTGGCCCTATGAGGCAATTCTTTCCTGACACATATATGGAAGAGAAATAGTAAGATCTGAAGAATTGCATAAGGTGCAGCTAAGTGCCCAGAAATTCTCCTATCAGAACAGGTAGTGATCCTCTGTGCTTTGGGTCTCAAGTTCTAGCACAGGACTAATATATTACTCTATTTTCAGTTCTAAAAGTGTCACCCCAGATAACCCACATTTGCATAAAATAAGAGGCAGAGACAGAAAGGATATTAGAGAGAGAAAACAGACTGTCAGGAATTGAAGGGAAGGGGGTTAATGCAGGAATTGAAACCGTCAGTGGAACCTGAGAAACTGCTGAGGGAAGATGTATCTAGGTTAAACTTTCCCTCGCATTACTTACAAATATAGGTACATAATCTGCACTAGTCTTATGGCACAGGTTTGGGGCTTGTTTTTTGTTTTATGGTTTATTTTATTTTTATTTTCTGAATAATCTGAAGCATATATTTATGAAGATATATTTATTTTTTTCCCTGAGCACTGCTCAGGAAGTCACTACTCTGCAGCTGCTCCCCAAGTGAGCAGGCAACTGGTAAGGATTATTGGATATCCCCAAGGAATTTGGGAAATGCCATGCATCTAGGACCTCACTAATGGTTTGGGGAAACCTGCTTACATTCCAGTTGTGATAACAAGATTATGTAGTCTCCTTCAAAGTATGTGCAGCAGTGTCTCCCAGGCCTGTGCCCAGAACTCCAATCATAATTGTGCAACTAAAGAAAGAAAATCTTATTCTCCAGGGAAAATGTTCTCTGGTAGGGATGAGAACTGGACTATGGTTGGTTTTAAATGAAACTGAGTTCTGGCAAATAGGGACACTAAACCTCCCATGTCTTCTATGAAGAACAAACTCTTTTGTTCTGCTGGAATATATCGACCCTCATTTTTTTTAGCATCTAGACATTAGCATTAAACATCAGAATCTGAGTTGAACCATGTAGTTCAATGGAGTTTTCCACTTTTTATTACTGAACTTCAAGACAAAGACCACTTTGATCAAGACTTTTGATTTTTTGATATTTTAATATTTTAATTATATTTTGCATTCTTCATTCATTTAATCTTTTCACATATAAAGCTCACCATAGGTTAATTTTGGGGTTTTCATTTTTGGTTCTGTGTTTTTCTTCTGAGATTCCATCACAACTGCTATTGGTAAGGTACTGCTAATTCAGATACTCAGGCTTAGATCAATCACAAGATCTCCCACTGTTTTGCTTCTTTTTTTTTTCCCCACTGTAGATCCCAAACAAGTTTTACATATTTTCTTCCACTGAGCATGCTACTTCCTTCAGTAGGTTTCATTGTCTGTGCTTCTTGAATTCACTGAAAACTTTAAAAAATGTCAAGTTCATCAGGGCTTGGACTTGATCAAGGTAGATAACCTCATTGGTTTTCTTCTCAATGGCCCCTGGTGCTTCCCAAAACAAAAAGAACTATTGTATAAAAGTCACTTGTTTTATTGTTTCTAAGTAAGTTTCAGCTCCATGGAAACTCTTAGCTTTGCTGTTCTTCTTTCAGATTATTTGATTCCTTATTACCCCTATTGCCTTGCAGTACTCAATAAGAGCTTTGGACCTGCAGTGATTTAAACAACTCTTATTCGGGCATGACAATAAGTCCTGGTCAACAGAAGACAAACCCTGAAGATATCCTTTTGCCTGGGTTTTCCGGTGTCTGGAGTAAAAGTACAAAGTTCCCAGCACATTTGAACTTGTAGGAATGAGAAAACTTTCCTGTTCGTAAGGCTGGTAAAGGTTGGGAAGTCAAGCAAACTCTGCACTTAATAAAGTAAAGGGAATTACAGTAATCTGCCTGAACTGTAGCCCTGTAGAGTTAGCTGGGAGTTCACGATCAGCATGCTCCCAGCTTCCAGCTAGCCCATGTATTTCATCTAGAACTATGAGGAATGGCAGCAGTACTGGCTTTTAATAGGAAAAAAGTGCTGGAAGAACTTCCTCTCAAGGCTAAAAATGTGAAAGAAATTCTTAGAATCCTTTAAACCAAGTCGTAATCATGATAACACCATTCATCATAGCAATTTCCCTCCCCTGTTTCCCCTCCCCCCCATCAAGCCAGCCCCTTTAAACACAACTCTTCCTGCTGTATAAAGTCATTCAATGAAAGATTTGATTACTGCTGTCTGTACTATTTTTCCAGGGTGCTACCATAATAGAAATCAACACAGAGAAATCGGTAATAATCACACATGTTTCATATTGGTTCCCATGTGGAAAACATTTCAAAGGTGTCAGTGCCTGGAAAACCTGATGGTTTCATTGAATATCAGAATGAAACTCCAAGGCAAACCCTGAGGAGAGATTAACACTTGGAAGTATAAAATTCAGGTAGTAATGAGAAGCCAGGTGTTCACTGTCAAGGATTCCAAGTTTCCCTAATTACGGGCAAGTATCTAACTTTAACTGCTTTTCTCAGGTGAGCTAGTAATCCCGTTGACAAAGATTTATAAAGAGAAAAAAAATAACAATAGGAAAAGAAAAAGAAATATGCTTCTGTTTGCTGCTATGGAGAAAATATTACACAAGCAGCCTTATTTCTAACTAAATTAAGATGAGAGAGGGAGTTGGAAGTCATGTTGCACCCACAGTGATCATTCTACAAATTGCAATATGGATCTAGAATTTCATGTTAATTACATTTTATTTGAAAAGTGCTGCACTACACAGTATTTTCCACAGCAGTGGAGGCTTGATTCTGCTCTCAATTATGTAGGTGTAAAGTGAAGTATCTCCAGTGAAGCTAATGAAGTTAGAGTAGTTTAACACTGAAATGAGGAAGATTACAATAAGGCCCTAGAGCCTGCAATATTGCTACTGCAGTTAATGATCATTACTGCAGAATGCTGTAGTCTGGTAATTATTTCGTTCATGCAGGTAGAAAGATACACAAAACTGGCACTGATCATGTCTATAAGAGAAATAGTCCAAAATTCTCCAGCTTAATGTTATCTCTCCAAATTGCTTTGCATATTCCTTCTCGTGCGTATTGTGGTTCTGTGCAGACAGAAACGTGTTCAGATTTTGAGGAGGCTGATTTAAAAGGCTTCATGGAAGCAGAGTATCAAAGTGTCAAAACTGTGCCTTCTGTTTCATTAATCCTTTAGGCTGCTCTAATGTCTATTGCCATTATGTGGAGAGCCCATTACTTTGGATTCTTTTGGAGTGTCTTGATGCAGACAGAACAACTTAGTGTTAGTCCAAACCACTGTCCAAGTCTTTGTTTACCAGTCCCAGTGTTAAGGGCCAGCCAGGCTTTCCTGAGCACCATGTGGGGGTGTGTTTAGGGCCATAAAGTGGACCTGAGTTCTTGCTCCTGGAATGGTGAGTGCAGCAGGCCCCAGTGAGACTTTGTACTGGACAGGACAACAGTGGGTATCTTGGGTTCATCTCTTCCTGGGCAGTTGTGGACACAAACTGCATCTAACCCGGGTTAGCAGTTTATGCTCAAACATTGGTATGCGATTATCCATACATAAACTGTCAGCAAGGTCCCTGTAATGGGTTTAACCAGCACATCATCTCAGTTGGAATGGATGGGAACAGAACATGTAACAAGAATGATCCCTAAAAAGCAGTTAGGATATGTCCATCCTGTTTAGGTCTTGATTATGTATGAATGTGGGCTGGGCTATGCCACTTGGCTTCAGAGCCTAAAAAAGATCTCTAGTCTAAAAATGATCTCTAGTTTGCTCATGTTTGCATACCCATGGCATAACATAGATGCAGCTGGAGCACAGATAAGTCATTACCAATCCATTTTACTTTTTCCTTGAAGCTCTGTAGAGCCAAACTCAGGCACCAACCTGGTAGCACTGGGTTACCCCAGTGGCAACCTTTGCGGAGCTAAGCTGTCGAGGAACTGAACTGTATGCTTTAGGGCACAAGGATATTCCACATGGACAGGCCTGGATGCTCTGTGCCTGGTGATAGCATCCAGCTGGCCCATCGTCTGAGTGTCTCTGAACCACCAGCCCAAATGCCCTACCTAGAGAGGCCACAGGACCAGGGGAGCAAGGGTGCAAGGGAGCTGTAGGCAGCTTTTGAGGTCCTCAAATCACATCACAGTTGATGTGATTTGAGGACTTCAGCACATGGGCTAGCTTCTACCCAGGAACAAGCTCAGTGTAGCCTTGGAGTAAGTGATATGCAGGAAAAAGGCATTAGGCATTAGGATTAAGGCACCTAGCATTTAAAATCATGCTTCGACATAGTCTAAGTCTATATCCACTGCCAACCTCTTTGTTAGTATAGCTATCTGTTTTTTTAGTATATATATATTCCCCATATATTAATATATTTATTTTAAAAAGGCCTATCTTTTTTGTGACTGTATCTCTTAAAACTCCCATGCTAACCTGTTTTGTCCATCCAGGTAACACAAGCTTAACACAATGTTTATAATGAATTTTGAGCATGTGACAACATATCTATGACAACAGGAGAACAGATAATTTGAAAAGATATAATTAAAAGATTACTACAGTCAGATAAACTGTTTTCAGCAATACTGCAGTCCAGGTGTAGGCAGATTTCACAATAATTGTAACATTCGCTACATTTGGAGAGGGAGTTTTCAAAGGCTAAGGAGTGAAAAGGTCACCAGCTCAATTCAGCTGGGAGAGGGGATTTTGTCTTTATGTGTCTTTCAGGCTCCTGAAGATTGCCCACTGTTGTACTTAACACTGGGGATGGCAAGTCCGGAAATTTTTCTGTAGCTGTACTTTGACAGGCGCACTTCTGCCATTCTGTGTTTGGAGGTGTTGAAATGCTGCTGACTTGTTTGTCACAATATTACTCCTAATGCCTTTTAAAAATTACTGTGTGTTGTCTGTTCTTTCTTCTCTTTCAAGTGATGGAAAATTAGAGGGGAAGCATATAAGGAGGTGGATTTGCCTTTGCAAACAACTTTGGTAGGAGGCAGGCAGGGGCTGGGATAATTTAATACCATAGGGCTTACTCCTTTGCCTTTCTCTGAGTGGAAGTGTACTGCTTCACCTCTCCCCAAGTAGAAAGACAGCACAAAACCTTATCAGACAAATGGTTATAAATTTCTTCTCGTTAGTACTCGTCAAGTACCCAAGCAACTGAATTCTGAGACACACCTCTTGAAAGGGAAGCCAGTTTTATCTGTGGGATAAAATGGAACTTTGTCCTCAGGAAGGACATCACAGTTCAGTTCAGAAGCACAAGCTGGAAAAGGCATACTGCACATGTTCATCATGTAATCTATCTCCTAGGATGCACAACTTGAAAAGAGTTTGTATGTCACTGCAATATGTCCCCTTGTTTATCTTCCAGGCAGACTTCATGTATCATGTTGATAAATTGGGCAATGCACAGGGCCAGTTCCCTCCTACTGAGGTGAGTGGGAGCTGCATGGTGCCTGATACCAAAGCTAGGGAATTATTTAGATTGACTATCATAGCTGAGTGCATGCCAGGCTTGTTTTATTCTCCTTAACAGACCTCTTGGGGAGTTATGGAACTGAGGGGTGACTGAGTTTCCATAGCAGAAGAAAGTACCACTTGCTCAGCAGCACCCCATGTAGCACACACACAGAGGTGGCATTGTGCAATTTGGGGAGCAGCCCAACTGCAGGTGCAAGAGGCTCTGGGTTCGGGAAAAACAAAATCCTCCTTATTCTGCTGGAGCTATTGCCCAGGGTTTATCCTTTTTAGCATTTGTCCTGGAGTGTTGCTTAAGGCATTACTGTAACAGAAACAATTATTAATAATGATTCAGGAGCTATATTACTCTGTGTAAAAGAAAACAAAACCAAATAAGGCTGATCTCTTGCAATACTACTTGTCGTTTTCTATGGGGACTGGTATGTATCTTCCAGCCATAAAATAATTAAATCTTATTGCTTTCCAGTGGTGAAGGAACTGAACACTGAGGCTTAGATCTTCATATGGCTAGTATCTTTGGGGGTCTGGGTCCACATATTAAGATAATATTTTACTAAAATGACTTTTATTTTTGTTTGAATACTCAAACAAAAAATTTCAAAGCCTGTTCAGTGTGCAGTGAACAGCACTCATACACCTGAACTCTGCTTCACTTGTTCCTCACATTTGTGGAGTGAATAAAACAGTGACTGTTTTCTTCCTCTGGAATCCAAAGCTTTACAGCGAGCAGTGTGTCCCAGCAGCTGCTGACCAGTGCACATCTCTTTGTGTAGCCCATCTGCAGCACTATGCTGTATGTCTGTCATCTCTCAGGGCCTCACATGGAGAAGGCCTTATGTGCAGTCTACTGCTGGAGTTTGTCCCCCAGCACTTGATATTTGCCCCAGGAACATTCCCTTGCCATAATGCAGGCACATTATTACCTCGTGTGACATATGAATGATTTGCTTCTTCGCTGATGGATATTGTACTGTAATGGATAGACCTGTTCAAATGTAATGAATGCTGCTGATCAATGGGTTCTACAAAACTGTACAGGATAGCATCCCACTTATGTGTTTGGGAATGTGAGGGAAAGTAACTCTGAATAGGTATGGGTGGAGAGTTATAGAGGGTGTATGGTTGTGTGACTGTGTGTCTTTTGTTGCTGACAGTGTTCTGGTACAACAGACATAGCTCCAACTCCAAAAACCTTCCCAGCATCTAGGTAACAAACACATTAATTTTGCTTCAGTTCTGTCAGAAAAAAAAGGAGTTAGCCCAAATGCTATCATCATCATAAGTGCAGCCTGGAGAAGGAGGCAGAAAAGTCACATTCCTTCTGAATTCAGCCTGGTGATGCAGAGAGAAAAGAGTGTGTGGCCAAGAAGAAAAACACAAGAAAAATTTTAACTTGAGAATTGGAGATGCTGAACATAAAGAGAAAAAACACAAGAGAATATAAGCAAAGATAATAAAAAATAAGATCCTACAACCAGACTCAGATGCTCTCTCTCCCATTAGAGATGACCTAACCAACACGTGTGGCATCACTGGAGAGGTAGATAGGCAGGTGTGACTCAGAATCAGTTCAAATGCAACCTGTTGTTCTATCCAAGGTGAAAATTAAAATATAGGAATGAATAAATATATATTGTACCTGAATTAGTAATTACAGGGGACTGATTCCAATATGCCTTAGGGATTTAGCTGTGGAAATATCACTGACCTTCAGTAGTGCTTATGCACCTACATTCCTCAGGGGCTTTAGAAAATCTGTGTGTATGTAGTGGGCTCAAGAGAAAAGCCACTGCTATTATTATAATGTGAGTAAGATTTTGAGATCCTGTAATGTCCTCCATTTTATACGAATTTGCACAGTAGTATTTGAGAGGTCGGGGTTGTTGCCATCAAAGGGGAAAGTTCAAATTGATGTAAATTACTGAGACTTAACATTGTACTTTGAATTATGACTTTTTATATTTACATGAGAGTGTCCTTTCTGAGTCACATCTGGTTTTTGTGCTGTTTACAAACTGCTCTAAAAAGCTGAGAATATTTGCAGTCAGTTCAGTATGTCAAACAGAGGAATAGAATTTAGCTCTATTCTTAAACCTTGGTTATTTATGTAGCAGGCATGTTGGCCAACTAAAAGAATGAAAGCTGACTGGCATGAAAATAACCAGTCTGCTCATACATGAGTCTTGCAGTGGTCCCAGAAGGAGCTTGAAAAGGATTGTGTAAATTGTAAGATGAAGGGTGCATAGTTAATGCACACCAGAGCTGACCATTTGTGGGGCTTCTTATTGCTACAAATCCCACATGATGGTGAGGCTGTAAAAGAAAGGGCAGAAATCTTAGAAATCACAGAATGGGTAAGGTGGAAGGGACCACAGTGATCCAACTTCCCTGCTCAAGCAGGATCATCCTAGAACACATTGCACAGAATTGAGTCCAGACTGTTCTTGAGTATATCCAGTGAGGGAGACTCCACAACCTCTCTGGGCAATCTGTTCCAGTGCAGTCACTTGCACACTGAAGAAGTTCTTCCTCATATTGAAGTGGAACTTCCTGTGCGTCAGTTTCTGCCCTTTGCCTCTTGTCCCGTTGCTGGGGACTGCCGAGAACAACCTGATTCCGTCCCATCTCAGTCATCTTTTCTCAAGTCTGAACAGACCCCACTCTCTCAGTGTTTCCTCATAAGAGAGATGCTCCAGTCCCCTAATCATCTTCATAGCCCTCCACTGGACCTGATTCAGGAGCTCTGTGTCTCTCTTGTACTGAGGAGCCCAGAACAGGACACAGAACTCCCAATGTGGCCTCACTAGGACCGAATAAAGGGGCAGGATCATGTCCCTCAACTTGCTGGCAGCGCTCTTCCTACTGCACCCCAGGAGAAAGAAAGAACTCAGGAAGCTACAGGGGTGTGTGTCTATGCTCTGGGAGCACGTGGCGGTTGGTACTGAGTATGGGCTGGTGAATCAAGTTTCCAGTTTAATCTTAAAATGCAGAATACATATAAGACGACATATAGCTCTATGGACTGTGCACACCCAAAGATAAATTAAGGGAAGATTACATGTAGAACAATTTACAGTTGGGAAATAAGGTAATCAGATGTGTCAATACATCAGTATCATGAGAGCCACATGTCTTAATCTGATGCCTGGAGGCATATCCATAGGCACATGTACTGTGAGAACTATTACTTGATCACATATAATGATTTTCCGTAAAGGTGCCTACATCATTTATGTAATAGCATGGACAGAGATTGCTGGATGAGACAGATGATCAATAATTAGTTTTAACCTTTTTTTCTTCAGAAATGAGTATTTGTTATTTTCTGCTGTCCAGTTCTTTCTCTAATGACTTTAAATCTATTGGACAATCCAATCTAACCTTGACATGGGGAAGGTGGAAATAGTGTATGTCCTCAAAACCTTGCTAAGTTGGCTCAACCAGCATATTAGGCATCAGAGAATCACTCAGAGTGAAGCAGGTTCAGTTAATAGTGCATTTCACAGTCAATTTGGGTTTGTCACTCAGTGCTCCTCATATGCATTCCCAGCAGCAGGCATACACCAGATAAGGAATTTTTGCAGTGCCATGGCTTTTCTTTTGGCAACTGCTACTCTTATCAGCCAAGTCCCTTGCAATAACAAAGTAAGCTTTAAAATGATAAAGGAAAAGATAAGTATTATTATCTATATGCAATAGAAGAGGATCTAAATATACAGTGCCACCAATTCTGTGTGTTTCTATAGTAATTTTTATAAAATGAGACACAACTAGATTTTTCTGATGGGACAAACGCTTGCCATTCTAAGAGAGAACTAAGTCAGAAGTACTGATAGGACCATCCATCCTGTGACCTTGGGAATCCAAGTCTTACAGTACTGCTCTTTTGCACTGTTGTGTTTTATGAGTGCGTCTCTGCTAGAACATGTGTTGTTTTGTGTGACTTGCCTCACTTGTTGTAAACCTGTTTGTCTCTACATAATACGGTGGACTTGGATGAGGCTGAAAACTGAAGAAACTGGGAGTATATTACTGCATTTTCAACACAGAATGTAAATTGTGCAAAGGCGAGAACCTTGGTGTTGAGAGAATTGAAGAATATCTTACTCCACTTAATAGCAGGCTACAATAAGAAGTAGTTTGTCCCCTGTCAGTATCTGACGGTGTCTCTTGTACTCCCTTGCATCCACCTTTCTTAAACTTAATTCCTGAAGCCCTGCAAACTCCTCACCTACCAAGATCCATCTCACAATATCAAGGCAGGCTGATGGAGTAAAGCAAAGCTTTTTCCTTTAGCACCTAAGTCTCTCTTCCTCTATTTTTTATTTTTTTTTTCCCTTTTCTCTGTGGGAAAGACTCTTTGTGGTGAATATTTCTCAGACCACTCTAATGGGCCTATGGAAGGAAAAAGGAACAGAACAGCCTAGGCATTAAAACTTTTGCAAAGATGAAACCAAGAGAGTATTTATCACAATAAAATGCAGTAGGATGAACAAAAGAATCACTGTGAAACAACTTGCTGGTGTGGCTATCTCCTTGATGTCAGAAGATATTAATTTGTGGAAGTTTTTATGGGATTAGAATACTATTTCTCGTATTTTGGCTACTTCTATTAAACCTGTCAGCATAAAATTGTCAAGATTTATGAAGTGATTTCTAATTGGTCTAATTTACTTATATATACCACACTGTCATCTATAAAATCTACTAAAAGATATAAAATATCTTGGTCTAAACTGGCAGTTGAAAGCTAAAGTACAAAGCTTATCTGTCCTTATACAGAAAGCCTTTGGGTACATGATTCTTTTCGTTGCTTATATGGCATTCTGTCACATATATACTCAAATCCGCAACTTCATGTAAAGTACAGCTATCTAAAGTGGGAGAAAAAGAGACAGAAGACTGCAAATGTTTTGCTAATATGGTGATGAAGCTGAAACTCTTCTTACAAAGCTAATACTAAGCTATTTTGGGTTTTAGATGCACCTTATATTATGCAGTCAAAATGAAGATGCCTTATCCCATATTGCACTGCTTTTGATATAAATAAAATTTATATGCAATTTTTTATTTAATTACATAAAATTAATCCAAGAGCAAAACTGTGTGTTCTTGTGTGGCAACATAACTTTGTATTCATGGCTGATTTTTTTCCCCTTAACACAGAAAAAAAATGTGGGTTGATGTGATGTCCTAACACAATAGGGGCTAATGAATAGAGCTTGCTGCACTCAAGAGACTGCAGTTCAATTACTAATGGTGCCAATCAAGTCAGAAATATTAACCATAGTAACAGCAGTTTTGAGTTACATGGAATGAGGCAGTGGTTTCTTGGGGAAGATCACCTCATGTGAAGGAAAAGGATGCTCACAGCAAGAGTGGCAGATCAGAGATTGCTTCTTTGTGGCAAAGGAAAGACAGCTCACACTACAGAGAGCTTTGTGCTGCTTGTGTACCTTTTCATTGCAAGTGCACCTGAGAGCTCATAACCTCTAAGTGTGACTGACTACATAATCCGTACTATATGCAACCTATGAACAGGGTTTCCTATGTATTAACTAATACAACATATTAGTTAATTATGTGAAAGATAAATTTCAATGCAGATTAGGTCCTAAGCAGGAGTAAAATGTTGCTGAAATCAGTGTGACTGGGATGAATTACACCAATTGATTCTGTAGCCTTTTATGAGGATTTACTTAATATAGTGCATTTGTTCTGCTGGCTGATGATCAGAGTGAGGATCCCTTGATGTGATACAATGGCAGTGTTATGTATTAGTAGCATGAACAGGAAGCAGCTGGCGTCCTGTTCGGAAAACAATCTCAGTTTTTATTGCAGAGAACAATATTGGAAAACAGTGTGTGTGTATGATGGGTCTAATCCTTAAAAACACGTGAGTTTGGATACTGTCTCTTTTAACTGACTAGTCACTTCTGGACTAAATCTAGATTTGTCTCTTTTCACAGAAAGCTGTTCTGCTATTGGTCCTTCGGAATACAGAAAAAACTGGCTGGAGCCCCAAAGTGGCTATTTTGCACCTGCCTGCTGCCTCTCCCTCTCTTCCAGCTGGTGAGTATGCTCAGTTGTGCAGTGCTTTTCCCCTTCTCTTATTCATGAAGAGATGGCACATCTTTTTGGTCAGCATCACTGAAACACTTCCTATTTTTTGTCTTGGATGCCATTAAAACAGCCAGCTGTTAGGGATGCTAACTGTGTTGTTGGAGCTTAGCTCCATTGTTAACTCAAACTTCTGTAAAATTTAGTATGGGTTTCTTAAGAACTGAATAGTAATAGCAGCCTATAAGTGAATTTGAATGTGTTTGCAAAGCTGGTGAAAATAAAATGTATTTGATACCTTTTCTAAAGATTTTGGAACGTGCAGTAACTATCATGATGTCTCTCTGTAGGGCAAATAGGTGTAGTACTTGGACAGTGCAGCTGGATCATAGAGATTCCTCTTGTGTAGTTCAGGCATTTGAAATGTAGCCGTCTCAGTTCATTCTCACCACCATAGGCCCTTCTTACAGACAAACACTATGTAGAAGGATGTTTCACCTCAACTGCCTTAAAACCTGTCCTAGGTTAAGAGGAGCAAGTATCTCCAGAAATGGAGCTCAGGGACTCTTTGTCAACCCATGTTTGGGCCCAAAAGTGAGGTGACATGAAGTGGCTTTGTGAGTGTGTCCTGTCAAGGTAGGAAAACTAGTAGCAAATTAAGTGAGGGCTGGCAAGGCTGTCAAGTAACTGAGTCCCTGTTTTCTGGCTGTCAGGAGGTTGAATTTTAATTCCACTTCAAAATATTGTCTATTTGATCTGAGACAGGGTCACTTTCCATCATTATCTCCTTTTTACCCCTCTTCCTCCTTCCATGCTTTGTCTGTCTTGAGTATTGATCATTTATTCAGCGTGGGAGACAGTCTCCCTGTTCTCCTGATAAAGGCTGAATCCTGGTGTCTTGTAGTAGAAAATGTGAGCCCTCTGGTTAAGATATCCTGGCAAAAATGCTCCTAAGTCATTACTGTTTCAATTGCATAAATTAGTTTATCAGTGGAAGAGGATGAGAAGCCGCTTTCACATTTCTTAGAGCAATACCCCAACCACTGGGCTAAACTGTGACTTACTCACTGAATTGATGAATAACCAATAAATGTGAGACCCACCAGAAACAAATTGAGGAGGTTAGTGCTTAGGTTCATTGGCTGTTGTTAAGACATTTGCTGGAAAAGTGTGAGATTTTAACATAACATTTAGGTTATGACTGGTTCAGAGCAGTGCCTGAGGCCAAGGTAGTCTACAGGCTCAGTAGCCATCAGGCTGCTGGGCTATTTTCTTGTCAATTCAAGGAATATTAAAATAACAGTAGAGAGTGGCTGAATAGTCTTAATGCCTAGTTCAATGTCTAGGGCATTCTCTTTGGAGAAAAGTGGTTTGGGTTAAAATTGTGTTTAGAGAAGGACAGTATGGAACCACTCTCGTGGCTGGGCAGAGCTGTAATTACTGGAAGAGAATAAGTAACCAGAGTGATAGCAGCATTATTAGCATCTAGCTCTCAAACTCTTATTGCATTCATTCAGTGCAAATCCAGAAATAATTTCAGTATTACCAAAATTATACTTTTTGGTAAACGTTACGTATTATTTCGCCTGATCTTGATTTGTCATGTAATCAGCCCAAATCATCTATTGAGTTGCTAGTAATGGCTGCTTAATAGGCAATATATGAAAACATGGGAAACAAAAATTTGGAAACCATGCACCCTAAATTGCATCTTGATGATGAATTATCTAAGATCTTCATTCTTTTACTTTCTCTTTTTCTCCTTCTCTGATGAATCTTTATCAAATAACCTCAGCCATTTTGGCAGACCCATAATTGCAACATTCTCCATGGTAAAATTTGTTAATCTATAAAGCAAAAGGCACTATCTCCATTTTTTTTCTTCTTTCCCTCTCTTCAGCTCCTGTCTGCCATATGAAGAAAAGTACTCTCTAACCAGCAAAGTATTTCTGGTAGAATATGTATTTAATAACAGAGTAAGTTTTATTTCTGACCTTATAGTTAAAGTTAGTTGAACGATATTCAGGCCAGATCTACTATCAACAGTATATCTTTTGTTATTAATAATATTGCACTCTCTGTAAGGAAGGAAAGTATCTCCATAACAACCAAAAAATCCCAACAGGCCAACCAATGAAATAAAAATTGAGGACCTTGAATCTAGTGTAAGCCTCAGAAATTGTTCTTCATGTTTGGGTTTTTTTTCCTTTTTTTTCCCTCTTATTTAGAAAGGTTAGGACAATAGTTTTCCTTCAGAAAATGTTCCCTTCAAACAATATGAGATACTCAGTTATTTCCTTGTCTGAAACCACAGTTCATGATTCCCAATACGATTTCACTGGGCCTTTTAAATGATTGCAGGTTACAAGCTTTCAATAATGTACATCCTTGGAAAAGATACTTTAGCTTCAATATGAGTTTTTTTACTGTCTTGTGTCTGAGTAGTCACTTACAATACTTATGCTAGAATGACAGCAATATAATGTGCTTTGTTGAAATATGCAGGATGTTCCCATGCATGGAGCTAAGTTATTCTTTTAACAGGTGAAAGTAAATTCTGTGGTATGAACAGGAAAGAACATGAGCTTCACAGAGATGACACACCATGAGCTTAGAGGCTGGTGAGCCTGGCCCTTGGCTGGCATAAAAATGAAAGAATTACTGTCTTGAAATCAGCATAAAGATGCAAAGTGAACATGAGGCAGAAGCAGATTAGAGGAGTGTGAAAATGGGAATTGCCTTACTGCTGTGACAGTAACTTACCTGCATTGCAGGTATTTTAGGAAAATAAGATGTCAGCACCCCATGTGAATGAAGCTGCATGTCTCCAGGAGGGCAAAGCACGGTGTCTCCTTGAGGCAGGAGTGGGACAAACTATGGGCTGCCTTTATCTTACCACGTGGCTTTCAGCTGAAATGCTTTCTGCTCCAGAAGCAGCTCCTTATTTTAGAAGATTCAGTGTTTTCTTGTGCCTCTATCTGACTAGTTGTGGAGATGACACAGACTTTTACATCCAGTCTACTGCAGAGAAGCTGGGAACAGAAGAGTTGACACTGGCCCAGAGGGGAAAACAGTATAGCAGACAAAGAACAGCCAATACATATCAGGAATTTGAAGAAGATACCAAATGATTCCATTACCATAGTTATCATATACATTAACACAAGTTTCAACACCATAGTCTTTCCTATTTAAGAGCTAAGAATGGAATATAAAATATAAAAGATAGTAAACTGGATAATGGAGAATAGATCTCAATGCAAAGAGTAAGTGTACTCACAGATCCCTGTGCGTGTAAATCTTCCTCAAACAGAATGTAGCCTTATTAGCAAGAAGATTCCTCAATGCTATTTTCCTGCTGAACACAAGGAGTTAGTCAGGCTGTTATTTTGTTGTGTGCTTGACTAATTGTTGATCTTTCCGAAGTGACAGAACCACAATCTAGGCCTTAGAACAAATCAAGAAGAGTGCTTTGAAGAATTGCAGAGGTGTGTAAATATTAAACTGTTGTAAATGGCAGGGGAGTGATTCCATTTTTAGAAAATAAATGTGACTGCCATTATTATTAGTCATATGAAAGTCCTGGAGTTTCTTCACAATTTGTACAGATGTGTTCAATTTCAGTCACTTTTTCTGATACATGGTACATAATTTTATTTAAGATGCCTAAGTGGTGGTGATTAGTGGTGTGTGATGAATGGATAAGGAAACTTTACTTTAAAAGGAAGTATTCTACAGTGTTCTATATGTGAAAGTAAAACATAGAATCTCCATTGTAAATTATATGTTGCTATAGTTCCTGCTTTGTGTTATGTTGAAGCACCACAACCCAAACAACATTCAACATGTGCTATGGCTGTAAGATGTTAAAGTAGAAGCGGAGAGCCATCTGTCAGTGTCAACATCCTTAGCATCCAGTCAGTTAATCTCTAGCAGCCTCTGCTACAAGCTAGATTACCTTGGATGTATGTGTGCAGTCTTTCTCTTTAAGCAGGAAGTCAATGTAAGTATGAACTTTCTTATGTGAAAACAGAAAACAGGGACCGTACTTTAAAAGCATTAGCACTGATGCTGGAATGCTTCAGCTTATTCGGTTTACTGAGTTTAAAATGATGGCTGTTGAAATGTTTAACTCTGCCATCTTTTAGTGGCTCTGCAAAGGAAGAGCAAACTACAATATGGTTTTCATATCCTTCAAGTTGCAAGGACCTGGTTGTGAAGAGCAGCTAAGCAGTGATCTGCTCAGGCTGGAATATGAGAAGGTTAGAGCATTAGCTTCTCAGTCAGTTCAACAGAGCTGGTCTAGAGGTGTAAATGGCTGCAATGTGCTTAGCAATGCCTCATTTTCACTCTCCTGTCTTAACAAGTACTGTGGGAACAACTATACCTTGTAGATGATTTTGGTGGTGATATAGGTTAACATTGATTTATTTCTATGTTATTCTATGGAACTGCAGGAGTGTCTCTTAATATGGATAAATAAAGATAGAAGTCAGACTTTGGCAGACTATATCCAGTAATGAAAGGTGGGCGAGTTCCATCAAAAATTCTGAAGATTCATACAGGACTTCTATTCCTTTCCTTGGCTTACTTCACCTTGCTTTGCTTTCCTTTCCACATAGAAATCAAGCAGAGGATGGAATCACAACATCTAGACTGGAATCACAAAATCAGAGCAAAAGATATATCTGTATGCATAATGGCAGACTAAGATTTATTCAGTGAAACAAGGCAAGCCTAGAAAGTGAGAGGAGGTGACAAGAGGCAACCTTCCATCTCTTATCTTTATCAGGATGTTTCAGTGTCTAGAAACAAATGTAGATGCATCCTAGGATGTGTAAACAGCCAGCTTGGTGCTCCCTAAGCACAGAATAATCTAACATTGGTTGTCCTTAGATGAAGTTTGTGAGAAATTAAACAATATGACCTACTATTATCTAGGTGACAGTTTCCTCTGACATAGTCATTTCCAGGGTGTAGATGATGTGGAACAAATATCACCAGTTCTGTGTACAGTAGATCAGTAGATTTGTATTCACCAATGACTTGTGGTCAGTCAATGAAGTCAAACGAGGTGGTCTGCAGATGAAATCTGGAACTGTGTTAAGAATTATTCTTAGTATTCCCTTCAAGTAGAAGTTAGATTATAAAAGTGCAGAGTAATTTTGATTAATTTGAAGGAGAGCAATGATCCACTGGCCCTAAATATTTGAGAACCAGCTGCTGAAAGGCAGTAGGTTCCAAAGAAATGCTGTTGGTCACATCTAGAAAATGGCTGAGATGACAAAAGAGTTTGTGCTTGTTAGAATTAAAAAGCTCATGAATGACCAAGAAGTTAAAAGAAGGGAAGACTATCAGGATTTCTGGCTGTTGAAGTAAAGAGAGAGTTAGAAATATGGATGATGAGGACAAAATCCACTGTTTGAGGGACTGGATACTACTAATAATACTATGTCATCTTGGAAAAATGATGTCACTTTTGGAATCCAGACAATTAGTCAGCTTTTCTGGCACTGTGATATTATTTCAGTCACATTATTTTTTGGGAATGAGCTAGATTTGTGGTGTCAGCATCCATTTTCTGGGACAGCTAGCAGAATACTCATATGTCACTTCATTTTCTCCTTTTCTTTCTCAGAAATGTCAGCATTTCCCTAGATGAAGTGCTTTAGACAGAGGCCACTGTGAGGCTCCACTGTAATAGTAGACACAAGTAAATAGTACCAGAGAACACCCATAATTACAGCTATTTGGGCTTCACACTTGAGGAAAAAAAATCCACTTGGAAGAAAGAGATGACTCTGGAACCCACTCTCAACTTTCTTGTCCTCTTTTTTAAAAAGATAGATGGTAGAAATCATGTTGGTGAGCGGTTCCTCCAATAACTTTATTAATATGTTTTTGTTCTTGTAACTATGAAGAAAGGGATTGTGTGCCCCTTTATTTCAGCCTTTTTAAACTGTTAGCTCTTCTAATAGTAACAAAAAAAAAATATGTACACCGTTTGTGATAGGCCAATTTTAGATTTAATATGAGTTACTTCTTGCAATTAGAGACAATAAAAAGGTATGCAGAATGATAAAACTACTACTCACAGCAGTTTAATCTGGCTTCACGGAAAACATGTTTGCCTTGCTAAAAACTGAACTATATTGCCAGTGGAGCTGAGATGCCTTGCAATCAGGCATTATTTGATCAGACAGTTCTTGTTGTACTGTACATAGATAGAGAGTTTCTTTAAATACAATAAGTAAAAGTAAAATCCTACACAAGGCAGCACAGCTTAGTAATTGCTGTTTTGGAGCTCACGTCGCTGCAGTTATTTAGCTCAGCATTTCATCTCCAGCTGCAGCACAATTTTTGCCAAATATAGATAAATGAAGTTAAAGTTATTGGCAACGACTAGTTCTGTATCCCTGTTTTGAGTTCATAGATTTCATAGGAAAGGGCTTCCTTTACTTTTGTAGCAAGCAATTGTTTTGAACTTCAAACTTCTTCACGTTCCAGTACAACACAGTGTTTTCAGTTCTACTTTATCAGGTAGATTCTGGTAAACAGAGAGAATGAGCAGGTTCCCTGTTTGAGAAATATACCACATAAAATGTGAGGGAGGAACAAGCTCAGAAACTGAACCTCACTCAGCATATTGTGGGAGTTTAATGTAATCTTGATATTGAATTTGCAGACAGGGCCTTTCAACATTGGATGTCTAATGCTACAGTGTGCTAATTTCATTACTTTCTGTGTTGCACAAGATGACCTGATAGCATGCTCTGCTGCAGACCGTCACTACAAAGTCATTGCAAACTATGTACACGTGACTTTCTGGTTGTTCTCTTTCCATAGAGAACAACTCCTTCCACTTAAATTTAATAAAGGAGACAATACAAAACCACATATATGATAGAGACATGATATTGAACATATTTGATACCACTATAGAAACTTTTATTATTAAATAAACTCAAAACTTGTAAAATTTAGAAATTACTTCTATTTCTTCTCATTTGTTCAATTCTTATTTCTTTCTTACTCTTGTGAAAACATTAGATTGTCACTTTTACAGCTACCTTATCTTTATCTGTAAACAAGAAGGGGGTCAGGAAGAGTTATTGTTTTCCTGTGAGTCACCTGACTGTTTTTCTTTTATTCATTCTGTTAAAAGGCAACCAGAAATGTCCTACTATCCAGAAAGCAAATTCATGGAGCTTTTATTTTGAACAGATATGCATGACAAAACACATCTCAAGTACTGCTGTGAAAAAGCACTTCCTTCTTTATGTCCAAACACTGGCCCAGAGTTTCTTTCCACGGAATCCCTATGTTAAAAGCATGTGCAATTCTTTTGTCATATGCTACTTTTGTCCTGATAGCTTCACTTGTGACCATAGGTTCAAAAGTAGTAAACTCTAAAATTACATTGGAAGATGTCTGAAATTTGTCAGTGAGATTTTAAAGAAAAAACATATTTTCAAAATTAGGAGAAGAAGCAATTTTTTTTTTGTCTGTGAAATTTGCCTGGTTCATTCAGAGTCACTGGTTTCAGTAAAAGAATAGGCTTCTCCTTTTTCTGATTTCTCACCAGCTTTACTGAGACTGTGAGTTTCACTTCACAGATCCCATGTTACCCTATTTTCCAAATAAAACTTAGGAGGTTCAGTGAAGTTATAGGCTTTTTTGGTAGAAAAAAAAAAAACCAAAACCCAAAAACCCCCACAAAAACCTCCCAACTGTTTCGTAACATAATTGCTCCTTATAACACAGCAGCAAGTGAAAACCAGATAATGGTATTTGTCTCCATACTATGGAAGAGAGCTAACACAGAATGATTTTCAATAGATGTTATGGAATGATCCACTTTTCAGATTGCACTGATTTTGATAGTACTTTAGAAAAGTTCAGCTAAGAACATCTCTTAGCTCTTTTGAAATTAATGGAGTCTCACAATGTAGGGTGTATAACTTCTTCCTATGCTATAAATATAGTGTTGTATAATGCATTTTTTAATTGAAACAGCTGAAGCATATTACAAGGAATGTCAATTAGGAATTATGGGATTTTTCATATAAGAAATGTTGGTAAAACAATATTTTTCACTTTTGAAAATAATTTTATTACAGAAATAATATTTCTCATAAAGAAAACATTTTTTTCCTTGAAGGTTCTCTTATGGAAAAAAAAGGTACTGTTTCCCATGGAGAAAGAGGAAAATATTTCTTCCTTAAAGAATAGCTATAACACAGCAATAAATTTCCAATACAAAATTCAGGATTATCTTAATTAGGACCACTATTTAAGCCTCACGTTCTCCCTGTAATGGGTGAATGTTGTGTATTTTCAAAGGAGTGGACAGAGATGTTACTAGTTCTTTAAATTTATAAGGTGAATTGGTGCAGTCACAACAGAACTGTAGGTTTTACACCCCCATCTCCTGTTCATGGTACTAAACCAGCTGAAAATAGTACTTAGCAATATGGAGAGAAACCGGAGCTTTTTCCAGTATGATACTCCTTTCTCATGAGAGCAACAAGTTATAGCAAATAACAGTTTTGATGTTCCAACCAGTTTCTGTAGGATTGCTATTCCTGTTACCAATATTGGTGAAACATCTCACCAGTGGATTCAAAGAGTTTTTTTCCTGAACATTTTATACCATTATAACTCCAACTAATGCAGCTGTCTCTAATTTATACCAATAAATGAGGTAGATGGGGATCTGGCTCTGTACTAAAGGGGAGATATTTCTTGGGGCTGGATGAGCATCTCTGGTTCCTACTTTCTCTCATGGGTTGAACTTGACTGCCTCAGATAACTGTACTTTCTCATGGCTACTCAAACGTGTCATTGTCCATGTGGTCCAGGATGTATTTTGTAATATCTGAGTCTAGCTGACTTTCCTGAGGAGTGCATCAGTCCATACTCTCTCTACGTCTCTGCAGAAACCCATGTAAGGTAAGGCCCAGTTTGGTGACTTATGGTCAGAAGGCAAAGTTTCGCAGTCAAATGTAACCCTTTCTCATCCTGGTTATTTTCCTCATAATTAATCAACATTACTAGAAGGCTGATCTGGTCTCACCAGCTATGTAGCTCTAAAGCAGAGAAGAAAAACAGAGCCTTTTTGATATGGAGGCTACATTCCTCCAGCATGTCCCTCCTGGAGAGCAGTTTACCACAGGGTCTCATTTGTACATAGGGGGCTGCCTTCCCCCTCTGAGCAACCTAACAACAGCATGATGTGAAAATAAAGGGAAAAACTCCCAGGAATGTTCCTCTCCAAAGCACACGTGCACATACAAATGCACACGAATGAGGTCGTTTGCACACTGAGGTAAATGCAGGCGTCTGCACACGCACAGACTCACGCCCTGTCACATTTGGCTCAATAGTCAGTGTGGTTAAATAATGTCAATAGCAGAAAGTCTTACAGTGCTGACACTTCCTCTGGCTGTAAAATATTTACTGTTCCTTTAAAACTGTGAATAAAAAAAGGTCAGTCTGTATACTGAACAAGGAGTAAAAAAAAATGAAAAAAACCAACCCTTTTTTTATTAGAAAACACTTGAAACTTATCATGTGCAGCAGATGGGAGTAGAAAATGCAGCTTGAAGACAGTTATATAAATATATCCTTGATGTCTGTTTTGCTTTTCAATTTGCAGTGAAAAGTACAAAGGTAGAGTAGAGCGCCAGTCAGGGCTGCACTGTGTCTCTTGATATCCATTCCAGATGTTGGCTAGACTTTGTGGAGCCAGGCTTATGGCACTGAGGCTGGAGCTAGTTGTCTTTTCCTCCAGGTGTGATGCTTCATGCTGATCCCCCCACATGCTAGCCTGTCTTATCCAAACACGCTAAGCTCTGTGACAGGCATCTACCACCTTTTTGACCAAAATTCACCTCCCTTCCCCCACACCTCCAGCCTTGCCACCCACCCCAACTTCTTTCAGCTTGATGGGCTCTGCAGACAAGCCCACTTGTCCCTGCCTATCATTCTGTCACTTCAAAAGCAAGTCCCCCTAAAAAAATGAGCTCTGACGTGGTTCTCAAATAATGCTAGTCAGTTAGTAGCTGCTTTGAATATTCCTCTTTGTGTTTTGAGAGTGTCTGGAGGTACTATTTGACACCGAGTGTGTCTGCCAAGCCTCTAATGGTAGTTCTCTGTTTGTGCATGCTTGTAAAGGATTTTACACTGTAATATTTTAACTCCCTGATTAAACATTGCTAAGCACAGAAGTATATCATAAATCTCACAGGCGCCAACTCCATTTATCTGGATGTTGGTTACTGTCTACGGTGGGTAAACAAATTACAGCACAGTTTATTACAATATATGGGGCCACGATGTAGCTCTATTAATATCTTGTACCCCCTGGAAATATATTGTTGGCTCACAGTCTGAATTTTTTCTCCTGAACAATTAAAAACAAATTCTGAATGGAGGGTGGGAGGGTGTGTGTGAGAGGGAGGGGGAAGCATCAGGCATTTTCAAAGGGAAACTTACTGGGAGTAACAATAATGAACTGAAATATCAAATTACTACTATCCTGGGTTTGAGGTCAGTACATATTGAATTAGTTGTAAGATATTGAAGTAGAAACTTTTCTAGTTTGGAATGCATTAATGCTGCTAAAGCTGCCAGAAAAACATCTAGAAAATGTTTGAGTTGGAGAGGGCAGAAACAAAGGAGAATGTTAACAAGCAAGAGAATCAGAATCTCTTCCTCTTCCAGCTACATGCAGCATGTTTGCAGAGATCATTCTCATTAACACTAGCAGGTATGAGGTGCACAGAATCTCCACTTGTAGATAGAAGGTGAACACTACAGAGGCTGGAATATTTCCAAACCCATCTACAAAAATAGTCACTTCTAATTTTCTATCAGTTTTCTTAGCCCACACAAATATTCTTAGTTATGTCAATGTATTGCAATCAATGGAAGCTCTGCCTTCTTAAAGTGCAGAATAAATGACTGATTAAAGTAGGAAATTAAAGTTTTAGCAATTCTATTGGAAGGCTTTTCGGAGAACTAGTTTAATGCCATTTAAGATGGTTTGTGATATATTTCAACATAGAATTAGGAGAAAAGAAAAAAATGCTATAAATTTTAATAAAATTCATGACAACTATTAACAGTAGTTTAACTACTAAAAAACCCAGGATCAAGATCAAAATAGCATGTGTAAATCCCTGTTTACTTCTGATGTTATAAAAGCATCTCTGCTACTTATTCTGGTGCATGGAGTTGTGGCTAACAGGCTGACTATTAGTGGAGCTATCAAGTTGGAGATTACTTGCAGTGGTGTAATCATGATGGTAAAATAAAATAAAGTGAACAATGGCTCCTCCTCTAATTCTGCACTGCTGCCTGCAGGGGGCTGGTACTGCAACCTCTGATACAAGCTGACAACTCTGACATCATGTTCAGTGGGAGCAGGCACAGCTAGCTGCTATCTCCCTTTCAGGAAACCACAAAACACCAACATTTTACAGACTGGAAAAGACTTAATTACTTGCAGGGGCAGGGCAGGATAATGTTCTGATATTCTTAGTTGGGCTCCAGTGGCCAGTAACACAAACACCATCCTTCATAAAAGCAACTGGGGCTTGGTAAAAATAGAAATCAAAATATTTTTAAAGTTTTTGCATATTGTCGATACCGTAAATCATCACCTAAGATGGTATAGCAACTGATGAAAATATGTCTGTAACTATATAAAATTAGAACCACAGACTTTTACCTAAGCAGTTTGTCTTCCCATCAAAAAACAAGAATAAATTAGTTGCTAGCCTTTTCCTACTGAAGCAAATACATTTAGGCCAGGGCTGAATTCAAGTTATGAGATTCTTAAAGAAATGCAAGTGCTATGTTTATGTTGGTTTGTAAAGGTCTTGTTTATACACACACTCATTGCTTGATTCAACAATGTGTTCGACATTCTGGCCTGATCCACCAAAGCATTTAATCACATGTGCAGGCATGTAGGCAATTTGTTTTACATCAGTTAAACTATTTATGTGCTTAACATTAAGCACACTGAAGGCCCAAGCCTGCAATGGAATTATGAAAACAAAAAAAAGCCATGGAGGAAAAGCAATGAAGTTTGCAAAGATACTGTCAGGGCCCATACCACCTCACCACTGCAAAGAGAGCCCAAAGATGCTGAACCCTACTTCCCCATGGTCTAATTAACTGTACAAGCAAGGAGCTCCAAGTATCTCTCACAAGATGTTTAGGACACATCTCTTGATCACTGGGGTGGAAGGTTGAAATAAAGTATGTCCTGACTTCTAAAAGAATAAGAACATTTTAAGAATAAAATTTGATTCTTCACCCTGAAATATTTTGGGTAATCAAACCAAGACTTTGTAAAGCTTTCTGATCCTGGAAGGACTCACCTTGTATGGTCCTGTGAAGTAGTGGAGTGTTTGTCAGAGGGATGCCAAATAAACCAAAGTGTAATTTCCTGTGGTTGAGCATTTGCACCTCAACTGGAACAGATTAGGAAAGTTGAATGTAATAACTGGAAAAAGAGGGGTAGAAAGGGTCACAGACTTGCAGAAGTTCTTTGGAAAAGTCAGTTAACTGGTGAGGGGACCCTATGAGGACATTAGAAGATATTTTGGCAAAATCTAAGGCCTGGGAGAATAGGATAGGAAAGAGGAAAGGAGGAATGAACCTTTTAAAGCTGAACAAGGGAGAACAACAGAACAGGACAGTTAAGTGCAGGAAAAGGGTTGGGACAGGAGAGTAGGAGGGGTGTGTGTATGCAGGCTTCTCCCTGAAAGAATGAATGGATAACCAGAAGGTAGAGTAGCTGGTGTGTTGACCTCCTCAAGAAACTCCCCATTACAGGCTATGAAGAGTCACTGAAGGGTTTCTTACCTGGTCCTGGAGAGAGGAAGGGAAATGTTGTGGTAAAGACTGAGGTGAGCAGGGAAAGATAATCAAGGTCTGCAGTCCATCTTAAAATAAGAGCTTTCAGAACTATGGGAACCAAGCAGAAAGAGCTGGTACTTGGGATACTGTGTTGATGTACATGCTGGGACATATGAGTGCAAAGGATGCAGGCAAAGAAAATGGCTTTGTGATGAGACTGCAATAGCTGTCTGGGAAAGACAATGAAAAGTTCCCAGTAAGGATGGGAACTATGCTATGTCATAACGAAATTTTGGAGGAAATGAAAAAATGGCAGTCCTGCCAGACTGATCAATTGTGACATGGATCATTTCCACCCCATTTTCAAAGATGTGAAAGTGAGTCTTTTAAAACTCTAATCCATCTGGTGAATTTCAAGTTTGGGTGTCATTCATGGTATAGCTGATCTTTTGATTTTGTATTTACAGACTCAGTGGCAAGAGACAAGTTTATCAAACAAACACCCAAAGAGGTTTAAATGACTTCAAGGACCATCCATGGTTCTGCTACTCTTTACACAGTATTGAGTGGCATAGTCATGGGCTGGTGAGAATGATGAAGGTTATCAAAAGAGATTGTAATGTTTATTGATACTATAATATTAAACTCCGTTCTGGCTATATACTGGATTTTTGTGAATATTCACCAAGCATGTTAACTGTCAAAAATATTTTGATGCACATTGTGTAATTATAATTCCAAATGCCATTGTCAAATTAACAACTGTTTGTATTTTCAGTGCAAACAGTATTAGTTTTATTAAATCAGGGAACAAAACCCGTTAATATAGGATCTAATGTTCAAACCCAATTTATATGACTTCTGAGTTTTCAAGTGCCATGAGATTTTCTGGCATCTCTCACAATAAAATCACATTGGAGGTAGTGTGTATCTGACTCAAATCTATATTGGTTTTGCTTAGTCAGCAAGGGAATTTTGGATCAAGTTTTTGAACCCGTGCACAATTTGAAAGTTACATTCATTAATCTTTTCATTGTTACTTTCCCAGAGGTTTTCTGGAGCAATGCTGAGTTTTAAGATGGGGAGAATCAAATGAAGTAATAGGCAAAAGTTACTTCAGGTGTAGTGACCTGCATGGTAGAAAGCATGGAAATGCTCATGAGAGACAGAAATGAAATGAGCCCATGGTCTGAGCCACAGGTGTAGTGACCAGTTAAAATCCTGAGCACAGAAAATCAGTCAAGCTGTGCTAACCACAAAGTTACAACATCTGGCTTATGAAGTCACTTATCTACACGGCACTAGAAGCTGGAATGATGTAATAGACAAAATATCATATTGTTTTCCTAGCACTTAGACTTTCTTTAACCATCTACTTTTTGCTACTCTTTAAAGACACTGTGCTAGATGAACCTTCGTTTTGATTTCTGTGCTGTTGTTCTCAAGGTCTGTCCCAGGAACTCCTTGTCACACAGATCTCTTCACAGCATTTGGTGGCAAACACATTTGTGGGCAATCCTTACAGCTCATGGAACTCAACACCAGCTTAAAAGAACAATTAAAGATTAATTTACACAGATTAATTGATTGCTGAGAATACTTAGTTTATTTGAGAATTCATTTGGTGTCTTTGTGATGAATTTTCTACAGATGAATTTCTTTCGTGAGTTTTATTGATTAAGCTACACCTGTGTTTTCCAGGGGCTGTGTTTGTATGTTTGTAATCTTTCCTACTGGATATAATTAAATCATTTTTTTTTTTTTTTTTTGCGTCAGGATTTTAAATTCTATGTCACCTAAGTTCTGCTCATGCTGAATGCTGAAATATGGACATGTTGACTGCATTGTGCAGATCTTCCGTAGTTTCAGTAAATCTCCTGAGGAGATCCATGGTCTTTCTCCATGCAGATACAGGGCACCCCAGGCATATTGAGGAAAAATACCTCAGCCAGCACTGCTGGAGAAAGGTATAAAATGCTGTTACGCTGGTGCTATAGTGAGAGGTGTCCCGAGTGCCTGCAACCAGACCAAGGGAGGAAAACTGCCTGCATCTGTGATCCATCTGGTTATGTTTTCACATGGCCATGAAATGGGAAAAGTTGCATTAGATGGTTTTCCTGCTGCACTCAGGAAGCCCATAGACTGTTTGGGTCCCTGATGGATGTTTTAGAGAAGGTCAAAAAGGCTCCCGTCTCCATGTATTGCACTTTGGCATGGTTCACAAGAGCAGTCAAAATTCAGGCCTGTGTGAAGACTGACTGTTGTGAAAGGGAGAGCGTATGACAGAAATACTCTTGAGACTTATAACAAGGGGAGCCAGTGTGCTAAGAAAGGAACACATAGCTGCAGGCTAGATGAATTAATTTTTCTAGGACTGCATGTGTCACAGCCTTGATAAAGCTCAGTTTTCTTTGTACATTCCAAGCTGCTGTGTTTGGGTAAAACTACAAGATATCTAAATATTTTAAGCTTTCTTATGACTTAACCTCAGTAAGATTTAGCCTCTCTTTCTGGAAGACTTCTTTGATAACTTTTTTTATCTACTATTGTTTCAGAAAAGAAAGACTCCTACAGCTTGTTACCTCCTCCCCTACTTCTCCACGCATATCTTTTCCCAGAACTCCACATTATGGTCAACATAAGCTTATAGTTTCTTTTCTCAAAGATACGGAATAGCTGAGATGAACAAATGTGTAACAAAAATTGTCCCATCTTCCTTCAGCTAGCATTAGAAGCACACGTCTGTGGACAAAACATTTTCACATTCAGCCTCCTGCATCAGTTTCCTTTTTATATGTGAGGGTTTCTGTCCTTGGGTCAGAGTTTTCTGGGTTGTCCATGGCATTTCTCCAGTTTCACATCTGAACCACTGAGTTTTTCTCAATCCTGTCTGCTCCTCTTTTTTTTCTTCTGAAGTAATCTCAGAGGAAACAACTTTAACTCACCTTCTATACCTCCAGTGATCTTTAGATAGGGTGTATCTGATGATTTGTTTCTTGGTAACTAATCTGTAGTTCAATTACTATCTTTCCTGGGAATCAGACTTGAAATAACCATTTGCTCTGGATAGCTGCCATCTTTTATCCAAGTGTTCTTCATTTAAATGGAGGATCATCAAAGTTTAATGGCTTGGTATTTTTAGCCGTGAGCCAGGTGCAAGCAACTTTTCTGTCACCTACTGTGGTTTTTATGTCAATATGGAAGCAAAGGATCAGAAGGAGCTGAGTGTGCCACATTCCTGATGGAACTTACATCTGACAGATGCCCATAAGATTCCAGTGTCAAGAAGAAATCGTAGTAGAGAAATTCCCCAAACTGTCTCAATCTGAAATGCTGTTTCACCATATGTCTTGTTATAATTAGCACTGGTAGGATGCATATATTCCAGATCTGAGTTGATAAAATATATTCATTTTGATAGGATGATTTTATAGAAATCTAAAATATTTTCTGCTTGAGTATGGAATGCAGTGAGTGTGGAATGCAAGCGATCTGAAGTCAGTCTCTTTGAGATGCAAGCACAGCCACAGAAAATGGTGCCTACCTTCACTAAACACAGTGGTCGTCCATGACTCCACCATATCCCCATCCATACCAGCAGTCTACAGGACTCTGTCTAGTTCAGTGTCCATCAACCAAGAACTGGTCTGGTTCCCTTCTACTGTCAGTGGGAGAGATCCTGTCTGTTGTGGTACTGGTTATCACTCGTTTCACAGGCACATGCCTGTTCTTTATTTATCAGTGATATGAACCCTATGTATGAAACTATAATTATTTTTGGGTGAGATAGAAACAGTTTCCAAATTAAATTGTGAATTACCTAATCATTATATATACCTTGCACTTGAACGTGTGCAAAGCATAGATGGAAACTGGATGGGCAGTCCATGGACTCTGAAGGATTGGAATTCACAGCTTTCTGACATACAAGGTTTGGAAAGAATGACCTTCAGAAATTCTAGTTTAGCAAGTCCAAATCCTAAAAAATATTTAGTCTAAGGTTGTAGTGGAAACATATTGAGTGAAGAGACTAGCTAATTGTTATCACTGTCATTCTTATGTAAGAAGTGCCTTTGGCTGCTATGTGAAAGGAATTAGAACATAAATTCTTGACAACTTTAACACATGGTACCTGAGTACCCATCTGCTTAGCTTAAGAACAAAATAGGGGTTCATTAATGTAGTATTGAATAAATTAAACATGCTGCTATGTGTGTTGAAATGTGCTACAATATTTAGCACCGCTTCCTTTTTTTCTTCTTTTTAAACTGTATCTTAAAAAGCCTGCTGTATTTTTCATATGAAAACCAAACAGCAAATTGGATCTGCATCTAACAAAAGAAATTCATGTTTTGAAGTTACAGAGTGTGGCTGACCACTCATACACATGGGCTGACTAGAAATGTTGCTTAGAAACACCACATTATCAAAGAGAACCCAACATCAGGTTGGAGTGTTTCCCAGACAGCCGGTTCGTGGTGATAATTTGCAATGGAAAATTCTAATATCTGTTCCAACAATTCTTTATTTTCTAGATCTTCTTACTTTTCCCTCTTCAGATTATTTGTCATTAGACTTATTAATTTTCTTCCAAACTCTGATTTGGAATATAGCATAGAGGTATGTGAACTATGTTTATGGGTTGGTAAGTACTTCAGCAAGTATTAAGAAAATGTTCAGCAGAGTAAAATGCATGGAAAATCCATACTGAAGGAACTCAGTGTAAATTAATGTTTTTCACATGAGGACTGACTTAGCTAGATTTAAATGTGTTATTTCTTCTGTATATCTTAATAATAACCCCCTATTGTGGACTTTAGGTCCTAAAGATCATAAAAGAATTTTAAAATTCTGTACAACTACAGAAATTATTCAAACTTTGCAATCATCTCCTAGGTAGAAGAAGAAGGTGATTTTATATTTTCAAAAAGAGGTCATTCAAGCAGGGTAACTAAAGAGCTGCATTTGTCATGTCCTGTGCAAACAGGAAGATTGAACAGATTCCTCTCATGTTCAAAGGCAATTTCATATTGCAACAGCCTGCTGTCTGCTCCTCTGGTCCATTCCAGGCCCCACAGCATCTGTTACTCCAACCACCATTGCTGGAGTTAGAAGGAAATGGGTCACACTGAGAGACATATGGAGAAAAGTAGTCTCCAGGCAAGTTGGGTCCTAGAGTGTTTAAGTTTTATACATATTTAAAATTTGAATATATTTGGGTTCGTGTATAGGTATATATTAAATCTGATATCTCACAGAAGACAATCTGACCCTTGGAAGAATGACTTCTAATCCATAGCTGAACCTCTTTGTGACTTAGGGGGAGGAGTGCCATCTACTGAGTCTGCTTTGTGAGTTTTCACTGAATCTGCCAGGGGTTTTTTCAAGATCCTCAGGGAAAGTGCCCAACCAGAGTACAGCAACTTCTTAAGACGAAACCTTTTTATTGAGCATCACTGTAAGGTGTCAGGTTGTTGGATTTCCCCAGAAACCCTTCTTACTGCCAAACCTAAGTTTCTTTTTGGTCTTCATCTACTTGCTTTTTTTTTTTTTTTTTTTTTTTTTTTTTTTTTTTTTTTTTTTTTTTTAATTCAAAGGGAAACATACAAAGTCGTTGTATTTAATATTAAATCTGGTCCCCTGATCAAAACAGGCGGCAAGTCTAAGTGACTTTTTTGCTTCTGTCCTTAAAATAGGATGGTTCTCTTCCTTGAAGCCACCATTGAACACGCGTGGACAGACTTCAGCTTTCTTCTAGCCCTTCATTTGCATTTCAAGTGTGTTCTGAGGAACAAAATAGAAGTTTAAGTTTTATAGGTAAACAGGAATATAGAGAATGGCAGGAGTGTGTACTCGGGAGTTTAACGGACTGTAGGTCCTGTGTACAGTACATTGTTTTTTCAAGGCCATAGAGGGCCACTTCTGCTAGTTTCAGCGTAGTAAGTGCAAACTCAAATGTTCAGGTTACTTGCAATATAAATGTACCCTGCCAGAGATATCGTTCACGTGGGAAGGTGAAAATGAGTTGTGAAAACAGAGCATAGAAAACGTAGATGACAACAGAATGAGAGTAAGAGAGATACCAGAAAAAAATAATGAAAAAATGCAGATCCACATTTAAGATTTCTGGATACTTTGGAATACTAAAATGAAGTTGGTACAGTCTATACCCTAGATTAAAGTATATTAATGTTCCCAAATGTAATAAGGGGAGATGAGTTACTTGAAGGAGAGCAATCAAAAAGCCATATATCCGCACAGGGCATATGTCCACACATCTTTCCATACTGCTCACACTTTGTCTCCAGTGTCCAAGTCCTGAGTCCCATGGCCACAGAGGAAAATTAATGTCTTGTAGATCTCTTATTATTCCTATTGCCCACATAGGTCTTATAGCCCACTATGAGTACCACAGCATGAGCAGTCACTGCCCTGAGATCTCACCCTGTCCTTGTGGTGCTCAGCTGTAGGGCAAAGAGCAGCACTGGCATCATACAGGCTCTACTGACTGGCAGTCTGTAAATGTCACAAAAAGAGCTGGAAATTGCAATAGTGATAATACTTCTTTTCTCAAAGAAAAGAAAACAACTGGGTGATATCTGAGTGCAGAAGATTTCATAGTGTGGTACTATAAGTTCACTTTCCCAACTGGACTCCAGTGCTGATTGAGTTGAAGTGGCAGTGTTCAGAATAGCTTCACAATTGCTTGTAGTGCAGCAAAATCAGTGCTGTGTGGGTCTGGAATTAGCAGGTTTGCCAATCAGTGTGCTGATTCTGTTTTGCTTCTCTCAGATGAAGCATGGATCCCTTCATAGTGCTGTGGTGCACTGAAGAAAATTTCAGCTTAGAGCAGTATTAGTTCAGACCACTTTGTCCTGGCTGAGTGGCATGATGTAGCTATGTCTTAGGTCTTACTAAAGAGAGATTATTCAGTCGGGAAAGAAAACCTATCACATGCACTTTAGATCACCATTTATCCCACTCAGGTTCTGGCTCTTACCACTTGCTTCCAGGCATTTCCAGTGAGTCTTTGAATTAAAAAAATTAGGTTAAAACAAACACCAAATATTTAAAATAATGCACAAATGCAGAGGGGATAATTGGGATCTGTGTGCATGAAGATGCCAAACAGGATAAAGAGACAAAAAGTCAAACTGATGACAGCCTTCATCACAAGAAATAGTGTGGGTGGCTCAGTCCTGAGCATGGGAATACAGTGGTTGGGGATGCAACAGCTACAGACCTGCACTTTCCATGGCTCTGGCCCCATCCGCTGGCCTTAAATAGCTGCCTGCTGCTGCTGCAGATTGATTTATCTTTGATGCGGGTTAGAACTGCTGTCAAGAAGAAGCAGGATTTAGGCATTTCCATTTTTTAAAAGAGTAATCTTAATCATTTTTTATGCTTTTTAGCACATTGTAACATATGCATAACTTTGGAGAAGCAAAGGAGCCCATTTTACAATCACCATCGTCATAGTATTTTTAGAGACACCAATTTCCTCTAAGGCTACTGTACAGTCATATATGTATACACATGGAAATAAATATATTTATACATGTGTGGAGATGTGTAGACACACATAGATGTATGCATTTTTTTACTTTAGTTTGATTAATAAAGATTTTCCATCAGTTTCAACAGGGGAGATTAAGGACTTAGAGCCTATCTAATCTTTGTGCTCACTAATGCTAACCTTTCTTTTAAAACTTAAATTCTGTGCATTCTACACATGCTCAAGTTTTGGCACATCTAAAGTGTTTATGTCCATAAGGCTACATTCAAATTTAGACATGTACTGTGTAAAAGCTCCTTATATAGAAAAAAAAAGTGCTCAAGGACTAGCTAAGGTCTTTCAACACTTGAGGTGGGATATATTAAAAAAAAGTGTGTTTTTTGTTTGGGGGGTAAGTTTATTCCTGGTAATATTTGCCAACCTGTGAGCTTTGTGCTGTGTACAATCCTAACATTTTTTCCTATTCTTGGAATACATATAATTGCAAATACTTCTTTGCTTAGAAGCAGGCCAAATTTCCCCTAAACTATATATGTTTTCTTCCAAGGAAATCAGAATCCTTTTACTGCAAGAGACTAATTTAAACAATAAGAGCACATTTTCAACTAAACGACTAAAAAATATCATCTTCCCTTTAAAAGTTTAGGCATTGGAGGATTTCTTAAAAATGCAAAAACTTTATTTCTAGTACTTACAATTCTGTTTCAAAAATTTCTGCTTCTCTTTTGAACTTGTTCATGAATCATTGAAAGAACAAATTATTCCAAGAATAATTTGTTTTTGAGGAAAACTATTTTAATTGTACAATAGATTATATAGATTAGCATCATAGTTTAAGTGTTTAAAATGGTTCTCACTTAATTTTGATTTTATAATACCAGTGCTGGAATAGAAGTGGTTCTTGTAGGAAATCACTAGGTGGTGCCATTATACATGGTCTGCTAAGTTATTTTTCTGGGTTTGAGCAAATGTTCAGTCTTGGGAAGAAATTCATAATGCACAATACTCCATTAGAAGGAATGTTTGAAATGAAAGACCCATTTGATTTATGATGCTCTGATATCCTAAAGTTTTCAGACAAAGTTACTTGCATCCAACCAGGCTTTGGTGTTGTACAAAGGACTCTGAAAGTAGAGATGTATAGTGCTTGTGTTTAATTCTACTCTTTCAATGTTTGTGCATGTATGGAAATGAATATGTAAACTATAATATTCCAAGACTGTCCCTGACTTATTAATTCACTAGGAAGCTGACCTATAAAGCCCTAAGACACTAGTGCTTAGAAAAGGGAAACATCAGTATCTCAGTGAGACACTGATGGTCTTTCTTAAATTGAATGATGTATTGTAGACATGCTCACTCCAATTGAACATGGTGATGAGGGAGCTGGCGGAAGAGCTCGCCAAGCCACTCTCCATCATCTGCCAACAGTCCTGGCTCACTGGGGAGGTCCCAGATGATTGGAAGTTGGCAAATGTCGCACCAATCCACAAAAAGGGCCTGAAGGAGGACCTGGGAAACTACAGACCTGTCAGCCTGACCTCAGTGCCTGGCAAGGTCATGGAGCACATCATCCTAAGTGCAATCACACAGCACCTACAGGATGGACAGGGGATCAGACCCAGCCAGCACAGGTTTAGGAAGAGCAGGTCCTGTCTGACCAACCTGATCTCCTTTTATGATCAGGTGACCCGCCTGGTGGATGAGGGGAAGGCTGTGGATGGGGTCTACCTGGACATCAGCAAAACCTTTGACACTGTCTCCCACAGCATACTCCTGAAAAAGCTGGCAGCCCATGGCTTGGAAAGGGGCACTCTGTGCTGGGTTAGGAACTGGCCGGAGGGCCGGGCCCAGAGAGTGGTGGTGAATGGAGCTGCATCCAGTTGGCTGCTGGTCACTAGTGGTGTCTCCCAGGGATCAGCATTGGGTACAGTTCTATTTAATGTCTTTATTGATGATTTAGTTGAGGGGATTGAGTCCACTATCAGCAAATTTGCAGATGACACTAAGTTAGGGGGGAGTGTTGATTGTCTGGAAGGTAGGAGGGCTCTAGAGGGACCTCGATAGGTTGGAGAGATGGTCTGATTTCAATGGGATGAGGTTCAACAAGGCCAAGTACGGGGTCCTCCACTTTGCCACAACAACCCCCTGCAGTGCTACAGGCTGGGGACAGAGTGGCTGGAGAGCAACCAGGCAGAAAGGGATCTGGGAGTTTGGATTGACAGGAAGCTGAACATGAGCCAGCAGTGTGCCCAGGTGGCCAAGAAGGCCAATGGCATCATGGTCTGTATCAGGAACAGTGTGGCCAGCAGGACCAGGGAAGTGATTCTTCCCCTGTACTCAGTGCTGGTGAGGCCACACCTGGAGTACTGTGTCCAGTTCTGCGCCCCTCAGTTCAGGAAGGATATTGAGGTGCTGGAGCAGGTGCAGAGAAGAGCAACAAGGCTGGTGAAGGGACTCAAGCAAAAGTCCTGTGAGGAGAGGCTGAGGGAACTGGAGTTGTTCAGCCTTGAGAAGAGAAGGCTCAGGGGAGACCTCATCACTCTCTACAACTCCCTGAAAGGAGGTTGTAGCCAGGTGGGGGTTGGTCTCTTCTTCCAGGCAACTATCAGTAAGACAAGAGGGTATGGTCTTAAGCTGTGCCAGGGGAGGTTTAGGCTAGATATTAGGAAGAAATTCTTTACAGAAAGGGTAATCAGCCATTGGAATGGGCTGCCCAAGGAAGTGGTGGATTCTCCGTCCCTGGAGGTTTTTAAGATGAGACTGGGTGTGGCACTCAGTGCCATGGTCAAGTAACCATGGCGGTAGTGGATCAAGGGTTGGGCTTGATGATCTCAGAGGTCCCTTCCAACCCAGCTGATTCTATGATTCTATGATTCTATAAACAATGCACATTAACAAGGCATATACCTTTTCTGTAAATGGATATCAAATTCAGCACATGGGACATGGTAGGCCAGTCCAGCTCCCTTACTTTTCCCCAGAAGAATAGCTGGGGAGAGAACTGGGGCTCTGGTTCCAGTTTAGGCACTGGTTTGTGCAGTTGCAGGAACCACAGGTCGAAGATTGCAAAAATGACCCTTGGCTGATTGGTTGGACAGATTGAGAGTGGTGGTGTTTAGGGACATGGTTTAGTGGTAGACAGATGGACTTGGTGAACTGAAAAAGTTTTTTTCCAACTTAAATTATTCTATGATTCTATGAAAATTTGATCCTAACCCAGTCTTTCTGAAATTACATATTCCTTTGCTTTTCAATTCCCTTGTAAAAAGTATACAATATTTAGATATAAATGAATTACTTACTGTAATGCTTGACTACCTGTTTGCCCAAAATGAATAAAGTTTGTATTGTGGATTTGCCCAAGACCATGTTGGTAACAGTTTAGTTCCATTTGATAGTATTATTGGTTGTAATCCTATCTGTGGGACGTGGGAAGATTGTAACTTTGTGAATAAAAGGTCTGAAAAGCAAGAAAATACTGTTTTTAAGTTATTTACATAACTTTAATTCAGTCATTTTCCATATGTTAGTTAAGATAGCTGACTAGAAACCAATTGTCTATCTCTTGTAAGCATATACCTCTTGCATATTTTCAAATAGAAGTTTTGGTTCTGGTGTTCAAAAATGCTCAAATTTCAAAATATTATAGTAAATATCTTTACAATTGAAACATACCTCTGTACTAGTAAATCTTTTTTTCCCAAATTGATATGGTATGATGGTATGATGGAAAAACTTGAGAAGGGGGCCCATGAGAATGTCATGAAGTTCAACAAGTCCAAGTACAAGGTGCTGCGCTTGGTTCAGGGCAATCCTAGACATGAGTACAGACTGGGAGAAGTTGCCCAGAGAAGTTGTGGATGCCTCATCCCCGGAATTGTTCAGGGCAAGGCTGGATGGTGCTCTGAAAAAGCTGTTGCAGTGGAAGATGTCCCTGCCCATGGCAGGGAGGGTTGGAATTAGAAAAGCACTTCCAACCCAAGCCTTTCTATTGTTCTATTGTTCTATGACTCTATGACCCTGCTTAATTACACTGTTTTCATCTTCTATTTTAAAAACATTGCTCTTAATTTAAACAAGTGTAGACATTTTTTAAATTTTATTTTGCTCCAGTATCACTGTTTCATTTAGTGCATCAGATAAGTTATGCACTTGCTTAATGGTGTTTGTTAAAGAACAGTCTCCGAAGAACCTTATCTTGTAAGTGTGCATGGACAAAGAACCAATGGGCTGCAGGAAAAATGAACAGCTTTCTGACTTAAGTGGGACAATGCCATACAATTTTACTCTGTGATTACAGTACTCTGGAGTGACTTTTGTGACTTAGCAAACATTGTTTAAACCTGGAGTTTTAAAGTAGACTCTTGTCTACTAACTCTGCCTTTCTTATATATAGGGAGCTTAACATAGGATACCGTTACAAGTTTACAGGAATGCTGATTAATAACAGACATAACTAATTGTTGCTGTGTTTGAATGTACAAAGATCTCCGAAACACTTGTTATTCTGAGACATCTGGTTCTATATGTCTCAAACTAGATTCTTCAGCTGACATTCTTCTAAATAGAAAATTTTAGCTTTAATATATAATTAATTCCTAAGTTGTATATTACTGTTATTATTGTTATTGTTGTTATCTATCCTAAAGGTGTCAGGTAGATATATTCACTCTAGTTTGGGAATAATTCAGTTACTCTGGTGAGAGGCTGGCCATAATGCTTGGAAGGAAATTAATAATTCTATACTCAGTACATGACTGCATGACATCATATATTGAGTGAAGAAGGCAAGGTAAATGAGAAGAATTAATCAAAGTACCATGCAGAAATAGAAGATGGTACAGTTATACAATCTAGTACTGCCTCATGGTGTATATTCTCAGAGGGTGGATGAATTAAGTTTTCATGGACAATGCTAATTCTGTCATTTCCTATTTTTTGAGTTGTAGGTTGTGTAATACTGATGTCTTTTGTATATATTTGAATGTATTCATTAAGGAAATATAATTCTGAAACTACATTACAGTATACGTGTATGTTCAGCCAGATGAATATTACACTATATTACACAGTGCAATGTGAATTCAGAATTATATGGAAAATCTAAACATAAAACATCCCAAGAACAGTACTGGTTTAATGTTTTATCTAAAATCTAATTTCATAACAAATGTTTTCTGATCAAAGAATATTTCTAAGAGAAACAAGTTTCAGTTTCTGTATAAAAAAATGTAAAAACCATTGTAGTAATGAGGGAAAAGCCCATCCCCCTTTCTTTGGACCAAAGAGGAAAAAAAACTCAGCTGTTAGATATCCTGAGATTTCCAACTTATTGAAGCAAGGGAAAAAGTTTCAGACATTACTCCCCCAAAACACCTTCTTCATTTTTTTTCCCAGATGCTTGTAATGGAGAGAAAAAATGAGGAGAGGAAAGATGTAGTTATCTAGCTCAGTGAAATGTGGCTAGCTGGTTCCAGATTTTCCTCGTTTCTGCCTTTTCACTCTGATAACCCTTGCACATTCATTTGTATTTCACACAGACCTCGTAGACCTGTAATAACAATATGATAATAACAATATGACTTTGTACTGTGCAGCTGATGGAATTTTTTTTGTGTGAGATGCCTTGTTTGCCCTGCACAAAGTGAACTCTGTTTAAATGAATGTGTGTCTTTAAGTTTTCAAGCCATACTACGAGTGGTAACGATTTGGAAAAAGGCCAGTAACTTGAATTAATGCTTAAATTTCTTGCCTGTTATTGCTATTGTTATTCAAGACCACATTTCCAGAGGTTGGCATTTATTAGTCAAAATTTTAAGTACTACATTGTGTTATCAGGAGTAACTTTAATCTGTTATAGGGGTAGGCTTAGGGGGCACTACTATTTAGAGAGACAGTTGTGAGGTGTTATGTCTGTCTCCTGATTTGTACTAACTTCTAGTAGCAGTAGTTGATTGCTGGCCTTTATACACATGGGTAACTGTACACATATGGTTAGCTATTCTGGCATGCAAGTGAAAAATGGATCCACTACTTGTCTGTATGTTCCACAAAGGGAATATGGAGCGTAGTCATGTTACAAAACACTCTGCATCTGGAGTTAAGGCAATAGTTGCTCACAAAGGGGTGCAAGTCACACAATAGGCTATTTTTCAGTAATTACTCTTGAGTTATTTAGGCCCCAAGTGCATATAAAATGAATTAAAAGAAATAAATTTGAGTTGAAGGTATTATATCCCTCTCCTCTTAATTTCTGTGGAAACCTTTAAAAAATCCCAGCACCCTGCTGTTTTGGAGAAACAAACCTAACAGCACTGAGCTAATATACATGAACCAGAAAGAGAGATTGGCTGGTTTCAGTTCACTTACAGGCTGAAAGATCTGCAAAAAGGTGGATGAAAAAGAACATAACTGAGAAACATGGAAGATTACAGAATGCTTTCTTGTTGTGGCTTTAGTAGATAGGATTGTTCTCGATTTTTTTTAGGAAATCTTGATTTTTATTTTTCTCTAACAAGTACCAGACCTGAAATGATATGTTCTAGATTTTTTTGCCTACTACCTTAATTCTTAAATCATGTAATCTATCTTGAGCCTTTGCTTTTCATTTAGATTATGAACCTTTTTAAGCAAGGACTTTGATTTTTAGTCATTAGTAAAATATTCAGTGCCATGTAGATAATACACATTTAGAAAAAGATTTTGTAAACAGTATTTGCTTACTGAAGTAAGTGTCACACTGACATAACAATCACTCTGGATGAGTGATTATAAAATTATAGCTAGCAGCTAGTTTCATCCTATGATTCACATTATGTCTGAAACACACCATTGCTGCAAAGGCAACTTATAAGTGCTGCCTGGAAGGTAAAAGTGAACAGACACAATGCTAGAAGTCTGCCTTTGCTGTGTGTTGCTCCTCAGTGTGCAAACCTGCTCCCCATGATACTCTGGACATCATACTTGAGACTCTTGCTATGTCTCAGCAAGTCCAGATCAGATGCTTTAGGGACTGGAAATCAAGTTAGGATTTTTTTTCCTTCCCATAATTTACTGCCAGTGGTGAAGATGCAGAGGTATATAAGCCATCAGGTACAGCTCTTTTCTAGGATCCCCCCAAAATGGTCTCAGGGATAGTCCAAGAAAGGAGGCCTTCTCAGTCTCCGTGGATCATGTCTTTACATGTCAAACAAACTTTGTCTTTTCCTATGTGTGTTTCTGGTTACATCTCTGTGCTTCTTTTGTGGAGCCCGTTCCAGCCAGAAAGCCATGTTTACTACTGAGATGTGTATTGTCATTTTATAAGCTTTTTTTTTTTTCACAAAGCTATATTAAGTGACCAGAAATGGATGAAACTTGTAATTTTTGTTAAATGCCTGTTCAACTTAATATCTCATGTTATCATTGCCTCCTTTGCCCTTTGTATTTCTTCCCTCTTCTTTTATTCATATTTATCCTGTTCTGTCAAACACAAGATTGCACAAATTTATTAGGGAGGAATTTTGGCTCTACTCAGCTGTGCAGCAAGCACTGTATTTTTATATATGCAATATCAAATTACATTACAATAAAATTCCATGGCATTTGTTCTCACTAGGGCCATAATTTGGTACAAATATGAACTTTTTACTTTAAATGCTGCTATATACGGAGAAGTGAGAACTGAGGATCTCTGCTGCATGCTGCCATTTGCTGTGGTCCTGATGTGGGAAATGACAGCTCGCTCTGCTGTCCGGCTGCAATGGGAGTGGAGGGCCCTTTTCTCTTGTGCTTTTCATTTCTCTTGCAGAGATTCTTACCTGAAGGAAAACTCTTTACTTAGGCTCCTATTGTGGTTAGCCAATTTGGGAGATGAACAAGAAAATTTCTTTTGTTTCCTCCAGGCCTGTTAAAGATTTTTTTGAGGAACAGTGAAAACAATTGTGTTATTTTGGAGTTTTGTAAGCACCACTTACAGAGTTTTGACAGTTTTACTGTCTCTTCTCATTCTAGCTATAGGGTCTCTATAAAAAAATTGCTTGCACTAGAACTACCAATAAAAACTGGGTTCATCTCATCTCGTCTCAGTTGGGATTACATTTCTAGCACAGAAGTCAGCTTGATTTTTGTAACTCCACTGTTCTGGCTGTGGGAAAACTGAGTTGTAAGGGCGAATGAGCAGATTCTGAATCAATCTGTGGAAACTACACTGAGTTTTATATTAGGAGTTTGAATCAAGGTAAAAAGATAGATATGGATAATTTCATGAATCAGACTGAAGTGAGTTACTTCACTTTTTTCCTCTTTCTGTCTAAATGATATGTTATGGTATGCAAATAATTATATTTTTGGAAAGCAGTCAAGTGCCCACATTTTGTCCTCCAAAGAGGCCATTCAATAAAAGTTTATTAAATTTATCACTATATTTTATCCAGTCAGGTGTACCTTGCAAGGCAATCATTAGATATACAGGCCATGTAAATCAACTAATCTGCAGCCTGTGCTGGCTTTGGACAGGGTCAGCATGGGCTTTTCTGATCTGTATTCCCGTGGCACCCTGGAGATCAGCATTCAGAGACACCTGTGTGGGTCTGCATGGAGCTGGATGAGGTCCAGGTCTGGAAAGACTTACACATTTAGATTTAATACCTTTTCCACAGCTGATAGCAGAAGTGATTTAGATAAATAGAAGACTGTGACACCTATGGAGCTGGGGAGCCCCGCGGGGCACTGAAATAGCGGATTTTCTAAGTGAAGCTCCAGTACCAAGAAGAGGGAAACACTGCTTTCTATGATGTAATGCATAACAACTGCGAGTCATTATCCATTTATAGTGTTCCTCTGTACAGTATTGTGATTTCACAGTATATGCTAGAAGGTTAAGGTTAAGCAAATAATAACATTTAAATAACTTTGATTTGATCATTACAAATCTAAAGAAAAATCTTATGATTAAAAAATAAAGGAGTTTCAAAGCTTATAGTTACTAGTTTTATTTGAATCAGAATCCCCTAAGATTTTGTGCAGAGGTGTTTATATACATTAAATATGATTGATGGATGATGTTCAACAGATTATAAAAGGAGAGTGGAGTAACTTCTATGAGCTCTTTGGAATAGAAATATGAATTTTAGCACTGGAGAATGGATGGATTTCCACAGTGCAGGTATTGTGCTTTTGATTCCTGCTTATCCAGGTGGAGCATTTCATGCTGTTTGTAAGACCCTTGCCTTAAAAATTCCATGGCAAGTCTCTCATTGTTTTTAGAAACAGAAAAATGGCAGATTCCAGGTCTGGTGTGTGACTAAGGATCTTTGTTTCCCAGAACAAAAACTCCTTATGAACAAGTATACATGAAGCCTCTTTGTCTCCCTTTCCTAGCAAATTAAACAGCTTCAAAGTACAAAACCAGTTACTAGAGCTCAGTTATCCATGCTGTTAAATTGTTAGGCTGGTCACAGGCATGGCATTTGCCTGAGCAAACTGGCATTCTCCCAGACAATTTCCCAACAGGAATGTTAACTCTAGGAGAGTTGACTTTACCGAGAGCATTTTAGGTGCAACTGCCTTGCTTTGGAGGATAAGAGAGCCAAGTATGGACACAGACCATTTCGAGTTTGTTGTCCTCAGTGCTAGACAAATGTCCTGGGCATTTATTGATTTTGCAGAGATTGCAGTTGAGCTAATGAGAAGAACTCACCTCCTGTGTTGAATCTGCACTTGGATGTTTTGAGGTAGCTTGATATGCCTCAGAGATCACATCTGCTGATATGCAGCCTACACTATGGATTTAACGGATTTAATTTTAAAGAAAAAGCATAACCAAGGGCTTTACTGCACATAGACTGGGAACTAGATGTGGCTGAAGTAACATCAACCCTAAATGATACATCTACCTTACTTGGTATCCCAAATTGTGAGGTTATAGCAGTGTTTATACTGGATTGAACTCAAGTCCTTTTTTTGGTGGCACTTTCTTTTTTTTTCACCTGGTCTATATTCATATATTCCGTATTCATTCTATATTGATGGTATATAGAGATGTCTATATTCATGGTTTAACCATTACTCATGTCTCTTGTTAAAAGACTGTTTTCTGCATTGTTTTGGTCAAGAACTTACCTGGCACACATTGATTCAACAGGAAGGCTTCACTGACTTTCTGGAGTGCAATTGCAAGAGACTTTGCGCCTGTTACATGAAAGACACCATATACAAGAAATCATGGTCATATTCCTCCTGGTGTGATTTTTTTTTTTTATCAGCTTTAACTTATAACTGTTTACAGGTAAAAGCTTAATGAGTCTGGCATATTGACTCTGATCACTTTGAAGAACAATATTTCGTTCCAATTTGTGTGATGCTGACAGGACATCCTCAAATAAACACCTGCCTACAGAAACACATGGACAGAGGGTATGTGGGCAGAGGGTAAAAAAGGCAGTGGAGTTGGATTAAGATCTGAATGTTTTGCTTGTTCTACCCCACCACTAGTGTGCAAATTAACTTAAATTCCAAATGCCTCCATATATTGTCAGAGTATAAAGTAGGTCCTGAACTTTGCTGCTCAGACCCATCTCTAGTTAAGAACACAGTTTATTCAGGGAATGTTGTGTATGAAATCACTCTTGGAATATGAAACAAAAATCAGAGGAAAATTACATTATTTGAAATACCAACTCGACAAGAAATGAATTGTTCCTGACCTTTTTCTATTAAGGACCTCAAACTTGATTAATTCTTGGCCTGGATGTTCCCTTACCTCCAGCAATTACATGCCACTATTACAGTGATTATTTTATAAAAGCTAGTAAACACTATCTGGAGTTAATATTTACTCCCGAGGAAAGTTTGCCAAGAGCTTAGAAGAAGTTTACAGAAGATTTTGCCCATTAGGTTTGTGTACAACATTTGAAATGCCAAAATCCTTTTAGCATCATTAATCACAAAAATGCAATGTAAAAACAGTTGTACCTAATAAAGCCGTAATCTGATACAAAAATAGGCAAACCCTCAGGAATTTAACACAATAGGCCAAACATTGTCCATTCCAAATGAGTTCCAGTAATGCCTATTACTATTGATTCGACTTTGAATAGCCTTCTGCTCTTTTAAAACAAATATATATAGATAAAATAGTATTTTATTTTCTACAGTACAGATGCATCTGTTATTAATCAGTTCTTTCACAAAGGATGTTGGCTGATGCAGTCCAGGAAAGCTATTTTGACCAGCTTGCCACAACTTCTTCCTCGTTCACTAAGCTTACAGCTTGCTCTGTCCTGGTGTCATTGGGGTTTGGTCTCTGACTCATGAGTTGCTCCTGTAGAGGATTCACTAGGGGCTGAGCATGTTGGGCCATGGGGAAAAGGAACCATCTCTCCCAATTTCTGACCATGGTATTGAGCAAGAGTCGTGGGGGACTGATGGTTGTCGTGCTTTGGCAGTGCCAGAACAGGGAGCTGGGACAGTGGAGCGAGGGAACAAGATTGCGTAGGAGCAGATGTGTTGCCTCCCTGCAGTTTGATCCCTGCATAGTCACTCCCAAAAACCTGGAGTTCCAAAGGGCAGAGGGAAAGTGACATTTTAGGCAACAAGGCATCATTCCCTTGCCTCCCACTCTACTCACCTATTCTACAGCCATCTCAGCTTAACTGAATATTGCATGCAGTGATCAGTTATTATTATATACACTATTTTTCAGTTTTATGTGGACTTGACTATTAGAGTAAGCTAAATTTGCCTGGCAAAGAATTAAGTACTTTAGTAAAAAGTTGTAAAGACTTTTACAAAAAGTAAGTAAAATATCAGTTCAATTGTAGAATACATGCATTAAGACCCATTTTTATTTGCTTAATCCCCCTTATCTTGTGTCTCAACAGACCACTGTTCAGCTTGTGATCTGAATGCTGGGCTTTTTCAGGATCTATATTTAAAGGTAGTACAGAAGCCTGATGGGCTTTCCTTTTGAGTTCATCTTCAACCTTCCCTTTCATGGAAGGTCTTTCTGCCCTTTTCTTCCTCCCTCTCTCTTACTCTTTAAATTGTTTCCTTAGATAGAGAGCAACATATTTTGATAACTCACTTTTTTTTTTCTTAGCCAATGGAAACATAATTTTGACAGCTCATAAGCCAAATGTGATTTTAAGAGTTATTTTTATTTGGCTATCTTTCATTCTCAGATTCTGACTCTCCCTACCTCTCACCTTCTACAAGTCTACTGCTGAAGCCTTAATTAGCTCATTTTTTTCTGGTGAGGATAGTTTAAAAACTGTCTTCACAACATTCCATTAATTAGATCTGATAAAAAATTATTATTTTTGCAATACTTCTGTTATTTCCACAGCTCACAAAGTAGAGACCACACACAGCACATTAATAATGTGGATGATGGACTCTGAACAACGTGCATTGTCCGAGCTAATTCTTTCCATGCCTTTTTTTTCTGTCATAAGGATTTTCCATAATTTCAAAAGGCATGGGAAAACTGGATCCCTTTCCTTCTGATACTGAAAAGAAGAAATTATGAGCAATACTGCATTGCCAGGTTCTTGCATAAAGAACAAAGTTAAAACCTCATGTTTGGCTGAGGAGAAGACTGATAAAGGCAGATACAACTCTCATCTTTTTTCTTTTTTTCACAGTCACAGTTAAAGATACCCATTCTGGGGAGTTTTATGGCTCTCCTCTCCCGATAAACATGAGGAACTTGATGCATGGGAAAATGGGACTTGATGATAGCTTGACACTTTCACACCTTGAGAATCAAACTCGAATCTGTCAGAGGCGCATGCTATGAATATGCTGATGAAACATATCCCACACAGAACACATCACAACCCTAGTTAAGAAGCTTTATATTTGTCTACTACAAGTTATTCTTTCATCCAGCCTTCACTGAATTGCATCAAAGAGTTCTATAATAAGGTTCTGACCACATCATAAGGACAACATGAAATAGATGATTTGACATGTGAGAATATGACAACACCTAAAACCTCCTGCCATGTTCCTAGCCTTGGGACAGCACTTACAGTATCGACTTCGCGTTTCCTACACACTCTACCGGCATTTCAGGCTTAATAGTGGCAGGTTTTCATTTGCAGCATTGTGGTTATTAAGAAGTCTTTAGCCTACCTGATGTGCACACAGTTATCTGTATTACTTGTTCAGCTGGAAAGGCTATCCAGTAGTCACCAGTAATTGATGCTCACCAGCAGTTATGTAAATTCAGCTGTCAGACACAATCAAAAAGAATTGATAAAAAACTGCTTCATTACAATTCTCCCATTTCTAGCATTTAGTATTCTTACGTGGAATTGGATTTTAGTCTGCAACAGTGCAGTAACATGAGTTGATAGCAAGCTGGGAGTGAGCCAGAAAGTGAGTGCTTAACCCAGAACCAGCACTTCTGGGAGCAAAGACTTCAAGAATCAGATGTTCTGCGTTTACATTGCTTCCAACTTCATCTTGAGGGAGGGAGAGAGATGATGGAAACCATCAATAAATTTTAATTTCTTCTTTAACATTTGTTTTTTCACACTTTATCCAGTTGGGTATTTCAAGCAAAACCTGGGACCACGTTCTTAGCCTCACAAGCTGCTGACTTAAAAGTTATGAAATGTAGCTCTAGTTTTAGAAACATCAGTTCATTTGGGGTCTGTCTGACAGAGACAATGGTGCTAGGAAGCTACAACTGGAACAAACCTGGAACAGACAGTAATGATGCTTTCTGTTTTCTGTGTGTGAGACTTGAGATTTCAGGGCTGCCAAATTTCACGCATTCCCACATTTTAACAATCACACACTGAGCCAGGCTTCAGGGATTGATCATGTTGGTCATCAGGAAACTGCATGGTTCTTGCCCAATCTTATCTGAGATATGGTCTCTATCATATTTTTAATAGCACCAATCCCTTAAGGCATCATTTTATCTGAGATTTTACTGTCCACATTGTGGGCAACGGATGTTTTGTATTCTCAGTGAGACATATTTCTTTTTGCCCTGTAATTTAAACCAGAAACCATTTGATCATGAAAAAACAGGCTTGCTTTTAGTGCATGAAAACATAATAGAGAAACAGTATTCTTGTTTTACATAATACATTTCTCTATTTGAGTCGCTTGCTCTGTGCAGTTCTGCAGATGAAGAAATATTGCCCTGTTATTTGTATTGTTGTGGCACCTAAGAGTGACAATTCTTGACTCCATTATGCTTCACTGCATGGAGAGAATAGGAAGATATCTTTCTCTAAGAGCTTGCAGTTGAAATACAAGACAAGAGGCAATGGGTGGATACAGACTGAGAAGCCTGAAGAAATGAGAATAACATGTTTATTGGTGAAATAAGGGAATGTCACAACTTACCCAGTGTTTAGCTGCTGTTTAGACTTTGGTTTCAAGGAATTTATTGAAGTAATTTTTGAATGTTTACCATTAGGCCCTTTCAAGTTAAACAGAAGTACAAATCAGGCTTCAGAACACTTTTGTAATCCTATAATTAAGACTCTTTGTCTAATATGCTTATAAGAACTACTTAATGCTTTCTGAAATCCATGGTGTAGTAGCAATGAGGTGGTGTAGTGGAGGTAGAGGTAGTAGAGGTGGTGCAGTTGAATGAAAGAGTGTATTTACATTGTCCACTTGTACCTCTGTCTCCAGAGGCAATCTGTATAGTCAGTGGGCAAAGGAGAGGTCCCACAGGGAAGCAAAGCACCCATGTCGAATGTGTAAAAACAACCTGAAGTAGAAAGCATGAATGACCCTCATAAGAATTCTGTTAAAGGGTATTGACAGATACTGAAATCTTCCACATATTTCTATTTCAAATCCTTCTAGGAATATCTTGCCAGACTATTTATGATCTTTGCAAGGGTATAAAAATAAAGCCCCTTCTAAACCAAATTAGACTATTTAGTTTACCTGGGATATATTAAGGTGATTCCACATAATTTTAGCAAACATTTTAGCAAAAATGTTATTCTACTCACATCACTTCTGTTTATAGATATTTTTTAGGTTATATCTTAGGGGCTTGCTTTCTGCTGTCTTCTTTCAGACATCTATTTTGGCTGATTTAAATGTGAAGACAGAAAAAAAACCCCACCATAGAAATTCCTACAAACAAAACCTTTTTTTGAAAAATGAGGTGTCATGTATAGTTTAATTTAATCTTTGTGTGGTTTTCTTTGGCATGTTGCTCACACTTGGGTTTCATATGGTGTATCACAGCAGTTGAGTTTACAAACCCACTTGTTGCTCTACAAATGGTTATAAAAATTCTAAGAAAATGCTGCAAAAGAGCAAGTTTACAATCTTGAGAGAAGTGACAAATATGTTCTTCAGAAGAGATAAGTTGGATTTCTGGAGCACATACACTGTGAAAAGACCTTAGACAGTAATTTCGGTAAATAATAGGTTACCTTTTATTTTCCTTCTGCCGATACTTGCTCATTTCACTTCTCTGTCTTTTGGTCCATCAGTGAAAATGTCAGGTCACAGTTCATGCATAAGGAAGGTGTCACACATCTGAAATTCATATGTATGCTGTCAGCTCCTTTTCCCACCAAGAGCTTGGTAATCATGTTGCACTGAAGACATGAGGGCTTGTTTTCATGATGGCTTTCAAGCCATACCCCCTGAAATATACAGTCTTTTGTATATGAAGAAGACAGTTTACACAGTTATGTAGCAAAGACCATATTTTCTTACATTTAGGAACAAAGACATGTCAGGCTTTATTGAGCACATCACTAACTATATAACTAGCATTAAACACTCTATTTGCAACTGTTGCTGTGTATTTTGTGTGTGATTATCACCCCTAGATCTGCATCCTATAAAAAGATATTTCTGTTTGCTTAATTATAAAGCTCTTTATGAACAGGCTCATCTGTAAATAGCTTGGTGCAGCTGAAATAGAAATATAATTATAATGAAGGCAGATGTTTCTGAGATACTTCTCATGAAACTTGTTCTGAATATACAAAGGAGGAAGGCTTTTCTAACTGGTGGAGTGCAGGCCAAATGTGGCCTAATCATCCAAATGTATGGGGGGTCACTTTGAGGGAAAAATCTGAATAATAATAATAATAACAACAATAATAGTAACAACAGCATCAATAACAATAACAGAAATCATATGAATATTTCTAAATTAATATTCTCTTGGTAAACGTTTTTTTTTCCTGAACCCTGAAGGCACAAATAAATAACTTGTGTAGTTTATCTCCATGGACTAGTTGCCAAGAAATGCTTGATTTTTCTTCTGCAATACTTTGTTAAAGATCGATGAAACTCCCATTACACCACAAAGTTTAGGGTCATTTGTGTACAAATATAGTACTTCCGTCTTCCTCATTGTCTCTGCATGTGCTCTTAAATTGTTTAAATCTTGTCAGTGAAATGATGAGACTTTTTTTAATTATTATTTTGATATCCAAGGACTTATAAAACCACTGAATCCTATTTCCAATGGAAATACTATTTCCAAATCTTTAGGAAATCTCACCTTTCAGTCAAACCACAAGATTCCTTCCCCCTCTCTACCTTCCATCACTAACAGTAAATGCTTGTGCTGTGGCAGCTGGCTGATAGCTGTTGATCCAAGTCTGCAGTCCTCACTTGAGTGGAGCTGCCATCCTGATCAGCTCTCATTTGTCCCATCTTTAGTGACTCACCAGCAGAGCCAGTCACTGTCCCAGTCATCTTATGATAAGGATGCCCAGATAGACACAGCCATCTGGCAGGCTTGTGAATTGGAAACAGCCAGTTTAGTCTAGGATGAACTGCTACAAACTAAGTTATGCTGTGTAATAGCACCCTCCAGCCCAGGACAGTCTTGTTTCACTCACAACATGTACACGGAAGAATCAGTGCTCAGCACTGCTAGTCTGCCCATCTTCCTCTTCCTCATCTCAATCTGCATGACTGAATGATGAAGTATGGAACAGGGCTGCCTTAAAATAGCGAGAGGGAAGTGTGAAGCAGAACAAACTGTTAAGGATGATTTGAACTGAGCCAGGAGCACTCCTGATATCTCTGTTGTGGTTATTTTTCGAACACAAACATAGGTCTCTTACTAAGTTTACAGAAATGGAATATCAGTATTTGTACCACAAAACAGCAGGGATTTGAGGTAAAAGGAACACAGTGATTGTGTATCAGGTTTTGAATGTGACTTGGGTAGCCTGTAGTAATTTGTTTTACTGCCCCGCTTTGGTGGTAAACTTAAGGTAGCCTCACCTGGATGTACAGAATTGGAGACTATGTCTCCTTTGCAGGCAATATGTCCTTGAGCATAACAGACCTGAATCCAGTTCAGAGTGATTCCTCTTGAGATGTAAACAGCTGTACTTCCTGTGCAATTTGTACTCTTACTTGTGCAGAAAAACTTCACTGTGTCAGTATCAACTACCCCTACCATGCCCTGACATGGCTACTGTGATTCTCTTTGAATAGTCCACTGTCACTGCTCAAGGCTTTGGAAGAAGCTTTCATTAATACTGTATATCATGCATATTTCCATTTGAGAACACATCACAGTTCTAATTTCAAAGGTTGTATCCCAGGTCTCTTCTCTGCAAAACACGCACCGGGTAGAGATTTTCTTGTCTGGTTGGATAATTTTGCTCTGTATTTGTGATATTCTTAGTGGAGAAACAACTACATACTTGGTCTTTCAGTGTAAGTGCATCACTTCCTTTAACAATAACAGAGATTACGTATGTTCTGAGGATAAGAATGGAACTCTCAGACTGTACATACTTGTGCCTGAGGCCAAGCCTTGGGGTCTAACGAATCAGCCTGGCTTTCTGGTCTCTTCTGACCTCAAGAGAATCCATGTAACTTCTCTACACATATGGGATGGAAAAAGACAGTAATGAAAGCTGTTGCACTTATCCAGAAAAGAAGTATTCAGCAGTAACGTAAATGTAGGAACTGCAATTGAAATTGATGGAGTACTTGGTGCCACAAAAGCACATCCTATTAATGAAATCAACAATTGTTTTCAGTTTCTGCAGAACAAATGCACTAGAAAGGTGATGACAAATATTTGCCCATCAGGAATCATATATGCTATGATAGGAAGAAAATTACCTAATTGTTTCTCGTATGAATGGGAAAGTGAGACATAGAGATAGGATTAATTTGAGATCTCTCTTTTTGTCTCTTAATGCACACAAAGGAGAATGGATGATTTCTTATCTCTTGACTCCTGTGCAGATATTTCTCTACATGTGCTCTAAATTTTTGAACTGCACTTCTCAGATTCCCATATGTGTAAAAATGCCATCCACAGGACTGCTGCTAATAGAATCTGTCAAGTCTGTGACAGATGCTTAACCTATCAGCTGTGAGGAGTACCTATAGCATCTCTTTGTCTCTCCACCCTCACCTTTTTGCCTGCTCTTCATTGTCCTTAGACTTTTTCTCCCAAGAAGAACTTCTACTGGAAATTGTATCCTTACACAATGAAGATGTTAAGAGCTACCCTGCCTACTAACTAAAAGAAACCATTTAATGACTAGCCTTTTTCAGGATAAAGGAATATGTTAAGATGCAGAAAAAGTATCTGAAAGTTTCTTTCCCCAAAAGAAAAATGATAGCTGTTTTTCACATTTCTCTATAGTTTCCCCTCTAAATCAACACTCAGGCATTCCTGCCTTTATTAGCTTGTTCACTCTATTATATCATTAATATAATTTTTTTAGACTTGCTTTTTCGTGAAAAAATGCAAATACAAAAGACTTCGATCAAGCTATTTTGTACTTTGCTGCAAATTCAAAACTATAGGGCAACAACTTAATTTGTTGATTTTGAGGAAAACCTAAGTGTCTGTCTTCTTAAAATGTTTTGCTGTAATTTTTGTTTTCCATTTTCCTGTTTTGCTTTCTTACCTTTGTTGTGCTAGTGACTGAATAGAAATGGAAGGATTTCAGAAATGTCTGTCCTGAGACTAACAGCCCAGTTTTGCAAATGTGTGAAATTAGGAGAGATTTTTTAAATAACAGGGGATCTTTCTGAGATAAGCTTATTTGTATTTGTTCCTAGGATGCACAGAGCAGCATGAAGACAGAAAGAACTACATGGTTTCTGGATTACATTGTCTTATTTAAAAGAAGACATAAATGGTCTCTTACCACTTATAGGGACTACTGTGCAACATCATTAGTAAATCTGTGCTTTTAAAAACAAAACAAGCAAGAATTCCTTCAAAATATTGGACGATTAAGTTGCTGTATCTCCCCTGTATCGTAGAAAATCAGTTTTCAGATCTATAAGTTCCTCATGGCTAGAACTATCTAAAGTGATGATAATTTCAGGCATCAGTGTCTCCAGTTGACTCCACATAACCAAATCTATGATCTCTATAAAGTCTAGAGGATGGTACAGACATGCTTGTAAGACTGTGGACTGATTCATTATTCCTTTATCTAAACAGGTGTACCTGATACCTGTGGCTGCTACTGTGGGTCATACATTGCAGTGAATCATCACATACCCAGCTGGGGACCAGCCATAGCTGGTATTAGTGTTTACCTGGTCAATGCATGTGGTTAAGGGTCATAAGATGGATGTGGAAAGAGAGGAAACATGATAGGCCAGCTAATAAAACTATCAAAGTGCCTTTTACAGTGCATGTGGGACAACAGGGAAATTGTAAGTAGAGGTGGAATAGTCCCAGTACTGAAAAACTGAAAACATTATCGTGCTGACTGCTCATTTACCTTGGGTTCGGTGACTTTGATATCTAAACACAGATACTTTCTCCATCTAAACACAGATGCTTTCTCCATGTACTCAATATTGATAACTTCAGTTAGAGGAGTGGTGATTTGAGTCATATATTTTCCCTTGTTTGAATATTCTGAGTTTGAAGGGACCCAAAAGGATCAATGAGTCCAAATCCTAAGGTCTGAGGCCTGTGTTGAGGTCAGCTTTGAAGGAAAGTAAAAGGAGCTTCAGTTTTCTGTGCAGTTTCCTTCCACTCGCTATGTATAAAAAAATTCTGAAGATATTAATTGCATTATACCATGAACATTATTATTATTATATTTCATTGTTTGTATGTTTATTCTATATGATCTTCTAATAATAACATTTTGTATTCATTATATAATATACAATTAACAGTATTGATATTGTGTTATTCAATATAGTCTTATATCATGTAATTGTACAATATTCCAGGTGCTGATAAATCTACATGTAGTCAGGTTTTTACCACTGTAAAGCTACTGCAGCAGGAAGGTTTTTCTCAAATCTGACTGAAAAGTTATATCTTGTAAAGAATCTCTGAGCTATAAAAGCAAATTTTTGCACTTGTAGGACACTTCAAGGAGATAGGATCTGGACCACAGCCTTCAGTGGTAATGGGCAGAGCAGCTGGGAAGGGGACAAATCAAAGAGGTTTTACAGTGTGGGATCAGGAGGATTGCAACAGCTGGGGAGGGTCAGGCAGGTTATGACATTTGGGGGAACTGTTGGGTATGGAGCTCTTCAGTGAGGAAGGATGAGAGTTATGGCAGCTGGAACTGAGTTGTTGTTGAGACTTATGATCAGGAGGAATTGGGAACAGTATAGCATCTGGAAGCTGATCAGGCAAGGGGCTCATATTGTCCGGGGGATCAGGAAGTACACAACAGCTGGGAAGGGTCAAACAAATACCCAACACAAATGGAATTGAACAGCAGGGCCTGGTGCCACATACGGCTTCTCACATTGCTTTTTTATGTATTGCCACTCTCTACCTTTCTGTAAATCTCCCTTAACTCATGTTCAAAATGTGTCTTTGTGCAAAAACACAGAGGCAGAAATAAATAATATGAATTTCTACTAAGAAAAAAATGTGAATAGCTCTTCTCAGCTACAAAGTGTCTTGCCAAAGCCCATGTAATTCTAATTACTGGCTAATAAAATATTTTGTTCTTCAACTCTATTGCACCCACTGCCCTACTGGGTGAAGATATTTATGAAGTTTTTTTCAAGGAGCTCAATTAACCAGAGGAGTTTTGCTTCCTCCTCCAGTGGGACCTCAACATATGGAGTTTCGATTTTTGGTGATACTGCCCAGTGATACTGAGGGAACTTCACAATAGATACCCCTGATCCAGCAAGAACAAGATTCATGTGTCCTGCTTGGCGTACACCAGCTCTGGTTGAACTGGTGTTTGGTCTGTTATTCAACAATTGTTTGCTTAGTGCTTTTTCTGTCTCAGATATTGTGTTATTAGATACCATAGGTATAATTGTACATTTGACAGTTTTTTCTTAGAGTTTCTACTTCCTATCCGAGGTTTATTGTTTCTTACATTCATGTCATTCATGTGTGCTCTGGCTATCCTGTTTTTTGTCAATTAATTTTAAAAGTTCATCTTTAAGAACCCATACTGCCTTACTCTTCATAGGTTTACTTTCCTCTTTTTGTCATGTCTCTATGACCTTTGCTGACATTCCTGGAAGATTAGCCTCTTTCATTGTACCTGCTTTCATCTGCACCCAAGTGTTTTGTTTCATGCCAGGTTTTGGTTTTAAGCTCATTTTTTACTTAAGATTTAGGTGAGTGCCTAGCATGATGCAGTCCTTCACGATAGGTCTCATATGTACTAAAAAGAGTAATTAATGGTAGTAATGAGTTGTGTGAAAGTCCTGATTCTTTGCAAGTCTTGGACAAAGTGGGAAATGATGTCATATCCATCAGGCAGTTGTGACAAATATGCATAGGGTGAATGATGAATTGTTGTTTTACCTCTAGAAAGATCAGCAGTACTCTCTTGTGTTTTCCGTAGCTGCTCATATTATTTTTTTCTTCTATAGGCTCTTATTGCTTTCCAGACATGCTGTGCCTTGTCTTTGCCAATTGTTGCCATCTGTCCTGATGACATTGTGATGGAGGTTGAGTGTGTTGCTGAGCTTCTTAATAATGTCACAGTGTCATTTTGCGTTACTTCTGTCGCTCTGTTGCTGTTATGCTAACTTGTCTGCCTTCATCTTTTCTTTTACATAACTCTTATACTCAAGGCAGTCTAAAAACATGCCCTCTGGATTTAAGTTCTTCCCTTCTTTCCACCATTTTTAATATCTCATCTGTTTCTCTACAGCTGCTTTCTGTGTTCTGTATTTATTCCAATCATATTCTATATGGTAGAAAGTGCTGCTTGTAGGACAGATTTTTTTAATTTCCTTTTGGCATTCAGTAACACCCTATTAAGTGGCTGTGTTTACACTGCAGTTGTCAATGATCTTTTCTGGGTCCTCTGCTCATTAAGCAATAAATTCAACTTTCCTGGCTAGCAGTGTTTTGAACATTTCATGTGGCAATATGGAGCCAGTCCCACAGGGAATGGTTTCCTCTTACCAGACTGCTCCCTCCACGTGCTATACTCCCTGTTGGGTTTATCTAACTATGTCATCTCTAGGAAGGATACTTGAAGCAAGCTGTTGCCTCTTTCTTAGTCACATGCAGGTTGCCAGGGAGCCTGGGGGACCCACCATCTGACATTCGTAGCACTCGGCTTCTAACTGATTATGTCTGAGAATCCCACTGAACCGTGGGATGACAAGTTCCCGCTTTCTTTTTTACAGAATTACTTCTCATTCACAATTAAGGTAATAAAATATTTCTGCCAACCTGTTGTTGTGTTAGCATTCAGATTGTTATCTATCACTGCAGAATTATAAAAATGGTCTAGAAATAGCTTTTCAAGGACATCTTGTAAGTGTCTTTGTTTTAGATTTACCTCCGAGATAGTGAAATCTGAACAGCCCTGGCTGCCTGAGTCACAGAGATGGCACAGAAAAAGCAGCAATTACTCAGGCTTTCCTTCTCTGCCTCTGTATTCTGCTTCAACTTTGACACAGGTAGATCACACCCAGGAGTGAGAAAATAATTCATTGCACAATCTGGTGCTTAACTTGCCTACTAAGACTGAGAACGAGGGTGCCAATTAGTGCCAGCTGTACCAGTGCTTGGGAGATGTGGACCATCCACCAGGAGTTGGACCAGGATCACAGTTCATTTCAAAAAGGGCACTGAGCAGCCATCAGAATGGTAATAATTTTCAGCCACTCTTGAATTAGGACAGATTCAGTCTTAATTTGATACAATAGACACTATTAAGGGTACTGAAGGTTAACAGTGGGCAGAGAATTACATCAGGGAGGTAACATGGAAATAAATACAGGGAAAAACCAACTTAATAAACCTATTATCTTTATTTAAAATGAAAAAAAAAGAAAATTAGATGCTTGATGCACAAAAAGACAACAAAAAAGAGGGAGTGAATTTGCAGTCATGCTGGTATATGGTGGAAGGTCAGAAAACAATAAACAGTGCTAATTCTTGATATCCTGGAGGGAGAACTGAGATCTTGCAAATAGCATAAATTGCCATCATATGTACTATGCTAGTACTGGTAGGACACAAACCCCAAAGTTCAAACACAGTGCTGAAGGATGTGCTTTATTAATGATCTATACCACCAAGTACCCTCCCTTACACCCCTCCCTGTGTTTGACTCTAGTTTCACTCCTGTAACATATTGAGCTTTTACTCTCTGCCTTGTTCTACCATCTACATACCAGCTTGATTTTGACGGCTTTTTCTTCCTTCCTTCATAGTCTTCTACTCTGCACCATTGCTGACGTTAACTTTCATACTCATGGCCCACCTAATGCCTTAAATGTGTGTTGCTTTCAGCTCTTTGTTCAACTCAGCTTTGTTACAACTCTCCAGCTTGACGAAGGGCCATTCACTCCTCAGTCTTCAAGTGTTGTTTCCTTTTTGACCTCTTATCATGTGCAAGAGACTATTTCAGAATTCATCGGCTTTGACTCTCTCCTGGTCTTACCTTAGCATGATTCTGACACCTTTCCACTCACATAATACTTGTCATGTTTTCCAGTGCCATCAGTACTGTTGCCCTCTCTTTTGCCCTCAACAAAATCTAAATACAGATCTGTTAGCATGCTATAGGTAAAGTAAGTTAGAAAACATGAATTATGAACTGCTCAAGAAATAGCAGCTGTTGAGCTTGTGTGCACAGCGAGGTTTGTTTGCTGCTGATCAATAAAAATCAGAGTCAGTAGCTATGCTACCAGAGAGACCATCTGTGGCTAGAGAGCCAGAAGAGCTGACCGGGATAGACACTGCTGGCTCAAAGGGGACAGAGACAGGTTATATTCATATAACTCCTGAAAGAGGGACATATTTAACTACCAGTGAGTACTAGCTGTCAATCTGGGCAAAAGCACTCTACTGCCCTGCACTTCATCTGGGAGGAAGAGGCTGAAAATCTAACAGTGAAGTACTTCGCTGTTGTTAGTGTAATAAAGTAGCATGGCTAACAAAATGGGGATTATTGCTAAAGAAATTTTGTAGCATGTGACCAGAGGGGACTAGAGAGACAGAACTTTCTGTCTTCTCTTGAAGAAACAAAGGTAGTGATGGCTCCTCTCTTATTCTTCTTGTGAACCTTGTGCTAATATCTTCTAATCAAAACAATTCCCTCTTGTCCCCGTTTCCTTTCCCAGTTACCATACCACTTTGTATTTCACTCCTGTGTATGCTGTGTCCTGTCACTCCATTTTTGCTCCTCAAGCCCAGCATGGACCAATTCCACTCAGCTGAAACTACTCTTGTAAAATTTCAAATTCCCTCTTCTTAGCCCAGTCTTGTACTCAGTACTCTGTGCTATCAGTCTTGTCATATATCACTGATATAATCAACTATACTCTTAAAATCCCATTGTCCACTGGCTTGTGAGATGTCAACATCTGTTGGTTTTTCCACTTCCATTTCTGATAATCCTTGAGTCTTTCTTTTTATAATTTCTTGTCATTGATTATCCCTTAATAAGACTCACTCTTTTTCTTTTTTCTCATTCTTCTTTCCTTCTGCATTGCATCTCTGAATAACACATGAAAAATCAACTACTGTTTCTTTGCAGATGACTCAGAGAGAGAGCTCTCCTTCAGATTTCTCTCCTGTTCTACCAAAAGAAGATACTCAACTGTTACACTGCATCCTTTTATAGGTCAGTCTAAGTAAAAAATGAGTTCTAACTCCTTAGCTATCTACAATAATTTTTTTCTTCATCACTGTGACATCATCCTGATTTCCTCTGATATAATCCAGTGTTGTTTTTCACTTAGGCTTGTCTCCATGTTCTGCCATTCAGGGTATGGTTAGGTCTTGTGGATGCTTTCCTGGAACATCTGTAAGGTATGTAAGTTGTGTTCTCTCTCATTCTTCCTCACTGTGAAAACTTTTTACAGATGCTTTTCATTACATCTTCATTCCTAAATAATTTCAACATCTTTAACCTCAATTCATACTGTCTTTACTTCAGAGATACAGTTTTTCCTTTTGTTTCTACCTTCTCTCTTCTGTTGTAAAGGTACATAGGGTCTTAATTTAAATTTGACTGTGCCAAGGAAATTATATAAATTCAGTGATTTCCCTTTTTCTTTTGAATCACTGTCTTGATCTTTAAAGCCTCTTCCAGATTCTCCCTACTCCATTCATATTTGCTGGAGAGATGTTGATTTCTGGCCTCAGCACTTGAGTCTTTGTAATGTCCTTGTTTGAAATTTTTTTTGGTGTTTTCTCCTAAGGACTTTGTACATGGAGGAAAAAACCATAATCATCCACAGTACAATTTCCTTCTTCTCCTCCAAAACTTCTCTGTAAAAAGAAACCACCTTCCTCTGTTGAGAAACCTACAGAAAACAGGAATAGTTTGGCAGCTTGAGTGGGATACACCTGCTTAAATGTTAGTGTTTCTCATATAGAAACTACATCTGATCTAGTAGTCAGTAGTCGAGTCAGACAGGAATCGCAGATTTATCTCATCCTAAAGTTCACATGAATCTCTCTGCGTTGATGGTAAAGAGAAGTAAGCAGGTAGTTCCTGTGCAGACATCATAGATATATGAAAACCATTAAGTATACATAGGATTAGCTTCCTATGCTGATTCTTTTTATCCCACTATTTTCTGTTATTTCAATTCAGGTTAAGAACTTTATATTTTTCCATCCTGGTTCAACCTATAATATATCATGGCTTACTTTCATAGCTTTTCACAGTGATAATGTATAAAGCAGCCAAAGAGCTCAAATAGGTGACTTGACATATTCATCCTTCTTATGAAGCACTCGCAGAATTACTCAGTACTTTCAGCTGTTCATAAATATGTCAGACAAATGTTTTCATGGGATAAATATTAATGAAAGAAATTATTGTTACTTCAGAGCATTTCTTTTGGCTTGACTAATGTGGTAGGAAAATGTATCTGCTGATTTAATTCTAACAAATAAGCAAGTTAAGTCAGAAACAAATTAGGCAGGAAAGCTGCTGGATTACTCAAACCACAGTGCAGTCAATTTCATCAGCCTAAGAAACCATCCAGTCAGAAATGAGCACTTTCCTCTATCTGAATGTGGCACAGAGTTCTCCTTTTTTTCACTAGAGTTGCAGAAATCTTCCTTAAAATAAAGATGAGATAAGAGAGCAAATTAAAAAAAAAAAGGACACAGTAAAAGAAAGGAAAATAACTAGTCTTAAGCACAGAATAGGCAGTAACTTGACAATTTGTTAGATCTCATGCAGCAATTACTGTGTTAAATTAAATGCATTAACCAAATGCCCCAAGTGGCTGATGCCATATTGTAGTCAGTTCAACATATGTGAGGTCTTCTCAATTGCACCAACATGTTACATTTGCACAAGCCACATTTTGTGTCATGCTACATTGGAACCTGAGGGCTGTTTTTTCCCAACCATAAAGGAATATATGAGCAAAATAATTTTACCTGCTAGCAGCGTATATGTTCCCAGATACATAGTATCCATCTGTCTTTCTTGTACTCTCACTGTGTCTGTTATCAGTTTGGGTAGATAAATAGTTATCTTGAAGTGTTTATCCATAGTCCCAGATATGTGAATTTTTAATTAGTTCTAATAATTGCCTTTTCTATATTGTATTTATGAACCATGATGTATAGCATCTAATCCTTATAAATCACATCTAAAGTGAAAATTTCAAAATCAATATATTGTAGTGGTTTATATTTATTGCAAGCTCAATTGCAGCTTTCTTGCTATAGACAGAAGTGCACCTGGGATAAAAAGCTAGTCATAGAGTGACTGTCACAGCTAATATAAGATATGTTAGGGCTGGAGGCCTTTCATAATGATTTGTCTTAGTAGTATCTGCAGCAGCATGGTTGGCATTGCAAATCATACTACTATGAAAATGATTTCCTCAAAGAAAAAAATGGGATGACCCCAAGAATAATACTTTTATCTTTCTGCTTGACCTTTACCCTTCTCTCTTTGAGTAGTGTTCAATCAAATACTGTCTCTCCCTCCTCTGCTCTAGGCACATTTGGAAGATGTAAACTGCTAAGAGACTGCTGAAGAATCTCATCTTCACTGCATGGAGAGGTCTAGAGATGCCTTACAGGGACATCATCTATCCACAAAATAATTTTTAAAGTGTTCCCCACATGAAGATGCTGAAGAGGAAAAGGTTAGCTGAAGTATGATTATCTTTGTTTTAAACAGTTCAAAAAGCTTCATGTCTTTCCTTGGAGTAGTGCATATTTAACAAATAGAATAAGAGTATTTAGACCTATATTATATCCTGTAGACACTCATATAGTTGTACATAGAGAATTAAAAATTTGTCTGGATAAAAAAAATTACTACTTTTCTAATTCTTTTTCTATCATTCTGGGTTTTTTTTTCCATCACTTTGTTAGGAGAGTGACTTACATATTCGTCTTTTTAATTACTTTTAATTATTTCCTTTTCCTGCAATAATCTACCTTTATCCATTTATCTTCCATTTTGCATCTTTCAACTCCACCGAAGCCATGCCTTAGAACAACAAGGAGACATCAGATCCTTTGAGGATGTGGTGGAATATTGTCTTTTGGTTTGCATTGTCATTACATCTTGGTTCTCTTTCTTTTCATATTATTGCAAGAATATTATTATTGCAGGAGTTTACAGTGAAAAGTTAGGGAAAATACATTAAGGCTCCTCTGAACTGTAATGAAACACCATTAAAATGAATGCTGAAAATGCAAGGGTGAATGGAACAGCGATAAGGAGAAAAATAGCACCTAATAGGACCAATGCACCTAATGTGTACTTAGAACACTGACCGTATCTCCCTAGTAATTGCCCAGGCAACCTCCTTAGTCAAAGAAGAAATAGATCTTAACCACCTACATGCTCATCATTTTGAGAGCTCATAAAAACTGATGTCTTACTCACTGACCTTTTTGGAGACAAGGCTAAAGACTATAATGCTAACTTTTTGTCTTTTAGATGCCTTTGATATTCTGCCTTTTTTTAATCCCTGTGACTTCAAAATTTATATATAATTCAATTAGTTGTAAATTTTTGTAATGGGAAAAGTGTGTGTCTGTGTTATACAGGTTCCCTGAGTGGTGCAACTCAAGTTTTTCTTGATGCCTCTGTAGAAATTTGAGTTAATGTACTGCGACTGCATGGCTACAAAAACTCTACTTACAGGAAGAAAAAGTCATACACATGGATTTTACTCTCTGCTAGTAGTCTACACAGAAAAATAGGAGGTCCTACACAGGTTTACATGAATTAACTTGTCTTCCACTCCAAAGAAGCTCTGTTCCAGCCTCAGTTAAATAAAATAAAAGCAGGAAAGTATTATGAAAAGCCCTGAGACAGTCCTTAAGGATTTAGAGGTTCCTTATGTTTTTTGGGAGCTCAGATTTTTAGCAGATACTATTACATAGTGTTCAATTCTTCCATTCTCTACAACGAATTGGAAAAGGAGGGATTGCCAAAAGAAACCCCAAACCAAACCAAGAACAACAATACCACCACAAACAAAAAAACCCCACTCAAAACAAACCCCAAAGCAACCAAACCAACAAAGAATAAAAACCACTGAATGTCAGTTTCTGAGCTTTTTTTTTTTTTTTTTGTAAATATATCTATTAATATAAGAGCCACTGGTTGCATTAGGTCTCAATTAATGATTTTGGTTTTATTGTTTATTTGATGGACATTAGACAATTATTTTAACAAAGAAGTGTGCCTAATTGTGTACCACACCCTATTGGACTTAGTGTTTCTTAAATGTAACAGGAAATGTTCAGTCTGTAAAGCCGTAGAGGAACAGAGTTTTTGGCTATGAACTTCTGGCAATGATAGTTTTTGCAATTGTAAGTTTCAAAGCATAGGCTCTTCTGGAGCGTTTAATAGTACACAGATCAGGAAACTGATATTGTAGTTTTGCTAATGATACATATGCACACAACTGGACCAGAATGCAGGTTGCAAAATTCTGTTGGTGGATTGTATACAACAGCATATTGGGTGTGACATGAGTTTACACAAGATTTTAATAGATGAATCTGTATAAACCGATTCCAATGAATGCACATCCTGTGGAAGATAATGCTTTAATGCTTCAGCGTTATTTTCGGTAAAAGAGAATAAAGTGGTTCTCTCTATCAGACTACACTTCGTTTATCTGATCTCTATTACAGATGGCTTACTGGGAAAAAAAATGACAGGGAAATTCTCCCTCTTATACAGAGAATTTTTTTGCAGATTCAATTTTATATTAGTCTGAAACAGAAGTTACTTTTATCACCAAAATTTGTGTGCGTCTGAAGAAACCCATCTTCATAAAATGGATGTAACATTTTAGGGCTTTTAATCATACTTGACTGGAAATTAGTCCATTCTTTTTGAAACACACGGTGGATTTCTTTTTTTTTTTTCCCAAATAGGAAGTTCCACTTCTTCAAACTGTGATTTTGAATGTTAAGTAATTCATATCAGTTATTCACTGCTAACTGTAACTTTGTGGGGCAGGAAATGATCTATGTTTTTTACAGTGCCTATATATGTGGATGAATCCTCCTGATACTACTGCAATACCATACTATAATGAAGTGACAAAACAATAAACTAGAATTATCTTCATGTCATTGAAATCTGTTTAAAGCATTTTCAAACTGAATACAGAAGACGGGCTCTATGCTGGATGTAGCACTGCTGTAGAAAAAGGCAAGCTGGAGACCACTCCTCAGCTCGACTAACTGTCACACTTTGGAATATATACCTTTACAATGCATACTTACATTAGTCTAATATTTTATTCTCTCTTCTGCATCTATTTAGCTCTTTAGGAGCCTGGATGTTTGCAAGTGGGCCTAGAACAATGGTGTACAGTTTCTGTCAAAATTTCTTGATCACAATACAGAAATGGTTACCAAAGGCAAGAGGGAGCATTGTGCAAGATATAACATATTCACAGATTACAGCCAGATTGGGTGTCAAGCCTGTTCAGGCTGGTCAGTTGCTAAATGACTGGGCTTGCGATTTCCATGTCATGTTTTCTGCTAATCTTTAAGCAAAATTCCATGACATTCCTTGTGCAAATGAACTATGTTTTTTGCTTTACAAAGATGAGGGGCTAATATAGAGTTTCAACTGCTATGTAATGAAGTTATCCTGAGGACAGATGGCATGACTACTTTTGAGCAAAACAAAAGAAAAAAGTTAATGGAGAAGTAAGAGAAAGAAAAATATTACCTGGAGGGATTTCAACTATTTTTAGAACAGTCCTGTGAAAAAATGCTCCCTTGAAAGAAACAAATCTATCAGTATGACTTAAAACTGAACTACTAAAGACTATAGCTGTTATGTTCTGCAAGATTTTAGAGGTGGAAACCATAAAGTGTTCTTATTTTATCCTAGGAGACATCAGTTAATCAAAAACTAATGCACAATAAAGCTTCGTTTTTCAATCATAGAATGGTCTGAGTTGGAAGGGACCTTAAAGGTCATCTAGTTCCAATCCCCCTGCTGTGGGCAAGGACACCTTCCAGTAGACCAGGTTGCTCAATTTTTGTCTTAATTTACATGAGAAGTATGGAGAGTTGCTTAGGAAAAATCAATAACAACAATCTACTGTGATGGCTTTAGTCACCCATATATCAGTTTGGCTTCCAGAATGGGAAAGACTTTAAAGTTGCAAACTCTTACCAGCATGGCATCCGGGGATAATCATCTTGCAGTTACCATGTGCCAGGGGTAATATGTTAGTCTGATGTTATTAATGACATGTGCCAAATTAAAAGTTTAGAGGAAATGGATGTTGTCAGTGCACCAAATTCAGCCTTCTGATTATTTCTAAATGTCTCTGAATATTGCTAGAGGCAATCTATGTACTAGCTTAAAAATACTTATACTTTAAAAACACTGAACATCCTGCTGTCTCTTTGTCAACAGTAACTGAAAAGATGAACCAAAAACATGCCTATATGCCACTTAATTAAATCTAAACCAAGTTTTAAATATGCAAGTCCTAATCAAGCTTAACATAGCTCAAGACAGTTACAGGCAGTGTAGTAGTAAATATTAATAATTTGTTTCCATGATTTGTATAAACTATTGTGACAGAAAAGTGGGAATGTACTTTCAAGTTACATGAGTTCTCCTTTGACACTACCCTTGATCAGTTTCCATCCTTCTCTTTTATGAGCATAATTTTATCAATACTACAAATTTATTCCTTATTACTTACAATTTTATCACTATATATTCTTTTCTTATGATGAGAATGTCGGATATCTAATGAGGTGTCTCAGGTGCAAAACCAGAAAAATGCACACTTAAAAAAAAAATCCTGAGAGGCTATGAAGTTGATTTAGAAGCACATTGTTAACTGAGTTAATGTTTTTTTTCCACTTTGATATCATTCTGTGGAAGGATCAAGAAATCAGTAGATAATTCTTCTGAAATATTCTTTTTTCCTCTTTTGATGTTTTGCCAGAAGATTGAGAAAGGTGATCCTTCCCCTCTTCTCAGCCCTGGTGAGACACATCTGGAGTGCTGGGTCCATCCCTAGGCTCTCCAGTAAAAAGAAGATATGGACGTATTGGAGTGAGTCCAGTGTAGGGCATGGACAGGATGGAGTAGTTGGAGCATCTGATACATGAAGAGATGCTAAGAGAGCTGGAACCGATCAGCCTGGAGCCAGACACTTCTCAGTGGTATCCAGTTAGAGGATGAGAAGCAGTAGGCACAAACTGAAACATTGGAAATTCAACTTAAACATTAGAAAAACTCTTTTACTGTAATTTTTTTAAGCAGTGAAACAGTTGGCCCAACGAAACTGCAGAGTCTCTATCCTTGGAGTTATTAAAAACTGACTGGACATGGTCCTGGACAGCCTGCTTTCCTTGATTCTGCTTTGAGCATGGGGGTTAGACTAGTCAATCTCCAAAGATGCCTTTTAACCTTATCTACTCTGTGATTCTGTAAAACTGATTTAAGTGAGAATTCCAACAGTCAAGGATCTCTTCCTTGTTGTGATACTGATGTTTTAGCCCTGAAACAAAATATCATACCTCTTGTAGTTCTTATATGGTTTTAATAATTCTATAAAATGGACTGATATTGCTGGTTTATAAGTTATTTTTTTAGGACTCTGTGATAAACCCAGCACATGCATATACAGTCTATATCTAGAATAGCAAATTAATCATGTGATTCACTGAGGCAAACTGTAATGAACACATTCACAGTGTTCAACCTTCCTACCTTCTGAACAGGATGGCCCCATCCCAGCTGCCTACTGAAGTGCTCCTTGGCCCATACTTGCTCCTGCATCACGCCCAGGAATACTCTGGGATGGGACTAGTAATATCCTGGAATAATTTCAGCAATTTAATGCTGTAAGTTGCTAGTTGAGAAGCACTGGAGAATTTGTAAGTGTAGAGCTACTCACAAAGGCTTGTGTTCTGTTTTTTAACGGTTGTTGTATTTAATTGAAAAATAAAGGATAAAATTGTAATGCTTTGGTAAAAAAATCTTACAAAATTGAAGCAAAAAATGCAATCCTTATCCTCATTTCCCTGCTATAGGCCAACAGTTTCACAGTATGGGTCATTCTTCAGGTATTTGCACAAGTATTTTGGAGGCTTTTTGTAGATCAGGATGCTTTCCCTATATGAGATTTCTCCAGAATCAAAGATATTTTTCTCTGAACCAGGACAACTTGTCTTCAACTTGGCTCGTTCTTCAGTGAACTCAAACTCTCTCCTGACTCCCACTAGAAATGACTGAATTCCCATCTCTTCCTGTGCTCTATTCAGAAACTTCCTGTGTGTGCCCATTTTAAATATTCCTGCTGGTGCCTTGGCTTCTTTGTTTTGCCTCTGGAAATTCTACGTTCTCTGAGGTCTTTTTTTTTTCTTGCAAATTCACTGGTTTCCTGATTTAGGCTTTCTCCTTTGCATACTAACTATCTAATGAATATAGCCATTAATTACCTTTTGTACCCATCCATCGGATGGGGATTTTCTGGAACAGTGGTTCTTGATCTTTTTCAGTCCATAGAAAATGCAACTGTTTTAAAAAGAATCAAGAGATATCTTAACCCATTCAAAAAATATACATGGATCTTCTTATGCAGTACCACCATAACAGCTCTTATCTGCAAATAAAAAACAATTAAGCTAAAATAAATGACCATTCATTACTATTTTTTTCGGATTTTCTTGTTTGTCTGGATGAAAACATATATGTATATATTTTCTCTCCCCCAAACTCACACACACTATTACTTTGTGAATTACCTTCTAATGTCCTATGACAATCCGTCACCAAAGACTGGAAGAAAATTTTAGATAAAAATGAAGAAATGCACATGCTAGTAGCATTGAGCTAAATGTTGTAGATGAGTACACGACTGGATGTGTAAAGGTATTTCGAAGTCTAAAGGTATTTTGAAGTCTAAAAGTGCAAATAAAGACCTATAAGACTGTTTAAAAATAAATAAAATAGATAAGGGAAAGAGAAAGAGAAAGGGAAAGGGAGAGGGAAAGGGAAAAGGAGAGGGAAAAGATGGGACAGATCATAATAAGCAATAGTTCTTTTACACAATCTATATAGTATCTTTACTTAGTATGTGCTATTTCTATACAACTGCATTTGTATGGGTAAACCAATATTTATGTGCAGAACTGAAGAAATTGTTAAGTCTATTTCAGGCAGTTTCTCAAAATAATGTTTCAATTATCAATAGTAGCTTGTAGTGAAATTAACTTCCTTCAGATATGAGGTTATAATTTTCTTGAAAATAATGTTGTTTGTGATTATCTGCTTGGATTATAACCACTTTTTTATGTAACCTTATTTGTAGCCTTTGTGGCAATTTGGATAATTTAGCAAGGTATTAAAGGCACCTGAAAATGTCAGTTGTTTCTCATTTGGTCCTCTCAACTTTATATTAGCTCTCAGGTTTCTATCTCTGTTTCTCTCATCCTTTAATTTCCAGGCTTTTTGTTCTAGAGAAAAAAGGTTGTCTATAACTTTGGGAAAACTAATCTGGAGGCTGAAAACATTTAGCTTTTCCCTTAATAAAGAAAACATGGGATGTGGCATTCCATTCTTGAAGTTGGATCCTCTTGGTAGATGAAGGTCCTCACCTACTCCTAATCAACCAAAAAAAAATTATTAATTCATGGGGAGGAAGTCAGCAGATTTTCTGAGACACAGGTTGTGAGAGATGAAAGCTTATTATAGTTTAATATTCAGTAGGCAGTACTATGTGATATTGCTTAAATTATGTTCATTGACCTGGTCAGTGAGGTGGAGCTGCTGAATAACTGTGGTGTGAATAACTACAGGAAGCCAGCAGATCAAAGAGCTGTCCGCTTTTTAAAAAGCCCTTCTCAGGAGAGAAAGGAATGGAGAATGGGGTCAGTTCTTAGATGCCATTCCTGTTGAGAACAGACAGTGATGGAAGAGAAGGCATCCTCTGGTGAAGGAAACCAAAAGGTGGTTTTTTTTTTCCTCCCGTAGGGTCTATTCAATGCTCTTCTTTATTCTCTACCAAAACCCAAAACTTTGTGTTATGTCCTCTGTGTCCTCAGGCCTTATATGTCTAATTTATGTCAGTTTTAAATTGTTTGTTTTGGTACCATGAAGCTTGGTATCAATCCTTTAGGTGAATAAATGCTAAAACTGTGTTCCCTCTGAAAGGATGAAGCACTGTGGTTTTGTACAAAGACAGAGCTTCAGTCTTTCGCCTGTCTGGGTTCATATATTCTTATACTTGTACCTTCTTTTCCTCTGTATAAGGTGAAAAGGTCTGAGAAGAGAAACTGTGTTAAGTGAGAGAATCTGTTAGAAAATCCCCAGTATAGCTGCACAAAATGATCAGCAGCTGTAACTCAATTAAATGCAGCAATTTCACAGTACACTACTGCTCACCGGAGAATATATACAGATATTCTCCAAGTATTCAGCCAAACCATTTTGTACCGGTGCTTGCTAACTTCTCCTCAGGAATATTTAACATTTGGCCAGAGCTCCTCAAACACAAAGGGAAGATGAGAGGGAAGAGAAAAAGCAAAGTAACATAGTGCAAGGAGAGCCAATTAGTAAGAAAATCCACTCTATCTCTTGAACACAAAGTAATTGCTTCACAGGTGCGCACAAAAAAAGTTGCAGTTATAACATAACTAGAAGGTTAACTATTTAAAAGGTCTTCTCAAGGAACTTCTAGATTAGGGTAGCCTTTCTTCTTCAGTTCAAAGCTCCTGCTGCTGGTTTATGAGTCCAAAGTGAGGAATCAAGCTATTCCTTTTTTAATGTGATCATTTTAATAGCTAAGTCATTTCTAACTTAAATTTTGGAGATCAGATGGCTCCAGTCTCTGCTGATCTGAATACTTTTTGCATACCCATATGTGTGTGTCAAAAAGGTATTTGGCTACCAGTTACTGGGGTGAGCAAAAACACTCCCAAAATACTCTGTTGCAAGGCTGAGCTTATACATTTCTCACGAACACCAGTATTAGACATTCTTGGAAACATCTTTAGTCTAATAAATGATTTGCAAAACAATATAACAACATTCATAGAGACTTCTGATTATGTAAAAGAAAATTTGAAAACCACTTTGGTTTATTAATTTTCTTTTATATATGAAACTCCATATCTTAACTACATTGAGGTACTGTGACTTTTGTCCTACTCATGAGACAGACAAATTAGTTTCAGGAAGGCTCATTCAAAGCATGGAAAGCAGGACTCCTACTTTTGTCAGTTAGTGAAAGAGACTATTTAAAGCCATGTATCTTCTTCTGTTCACACGTCTCCTGCTGGAATCACTTATTGGTAGTCATCTTGCAAACATGGGACTCAAACAGAGGATTGTAAGGTAAATTGCAAATGTCTTCATAAAGGATATACATAATATTCTCCTGTGCTTACAGTCTCTTAGCATACACTGTCTAAGACTACAACTCTGCAAAGACAAATCTTTTGCCAGTGGTTATGTGGCACGATACAATATATGAAGAAAAAGACAGAAAATCCAGATCATTGCATAGCTCTGTTGTGTCACTCTAGTTGTCTGAGGCAGATGCAAACCAGTAACATCTTAAAACTTGTCAGAGCCTTGATTTCATCAGTGGTGCTTGGTTGTTTCTTAATTAACACACTTTATGACATTCTGAACACCACATGGACCAGGAGTCACAGTTTTACATATGGGGTGATGAAACACCAGCAGACAGGGGTTTCTGTCCTGAATTTTGATTCTGTACGGTGTCCTTGTTCTATAACCACCCATTTCTGTAAATAAATCACATAACACTCACTTCCCAATAAACTGGTATTTGCCAGCCTGAGGTTATCATTTCTTTATGTCCATATGGTAAAGTCCTAGTATAAATTTTATTTTATCCTTTACAAACCTCTGTATCAGTTCATTTTAGAGTGACTAATTTGCCTAAATAGCCTTCAGTTTGCCTTGGAAATTTTTCAGCTGAGCATGGTAAGAACATAAAAGAAGTCTTGATCTATTTAAATAATTGCCCCCTAACATCTCCAAAACTATACAAAATATTTTTCTAAGCAGCAATAATGCCCAGTACTCATTTTCTGCCTATTTTTGTCCTTTGTCCTCATTTCTGTAACTGAGCTCGCTGTCATCTGGCAGAAATATTTACCAGTTGGATCTGAATTGGCCTGGTAACAGTGAGAACACATCTGGAGTCTAGACTCAGCGGCTCTATGGGCAGGGTCATATCTCTGTGCTACATCAGCCCCAGCGCCTATTTCTGTTTACATAGGTGGTGTGCGGCATCATCTGTTTCAGTTGTCAGACACTGCCAGCCCCCCCCCGCCCCCTGCTCCCCGCAGCTGACAAGGGTCCAGCCCCCTCCCCTTCTCCCTGACCCTCCACCATCCCGCTACAATCAGCTGGAGACAGGAAACAGGGGACCTCTGGCACACACAACAGGAGAGGAGGGGGAAGAAAATCCCTGGAACCTATAACATCCAGCATTATCAGTGTATCAGAGCTACACTTAAGCTCCATGGGATTCAGTTGAGAGCAGTACCTCTGTCTGATACAGTAGGAGGCTGCATCAAATGTGCAAGGGACAGAATAATCTCTTGGTACATGAGGCAGTATGCTCTGAAGTCTTAAAAACTCTTTTGGTTTGATTTTTTTCTCCTTTTCTCCTAATTGAAAGTGTGTGCTTGAACCCCTTGTACTTTGAAATTAGAAAATGTTCTAATGTTTTCTGAATGCTGCTGTTTACCTCGAAGAAAGGGACTAAAATAACCTTCGAAATTGTATCATGGCACAATATGTAGTTAAAAGAGGTTGCTATGACAAGAATTCTGTCTCATAATACTACTGAGTTACTTAAATTTCTGTAATGTGTGAGGAAGTTCTTGTGTATTTGGGGATAAGAAGAATTATGAAATACTTCATTAATGCTTATTTAAAACTCTTTGAAGGGATTTTGTTTTTATCATTCACTGCAAAATGAACCAGTCCCAAAGAGTAGGAACTATCTCATCAAAATACTAGTATGTTGCGGTGAGTTGACCTTGGCTGGATGCCAGGTGTCTACCAAGCTGCTCTATTGCTTCCCTCCTCAGCAGGATGGGAGTGGAGGCGAGAAAATAAGACAAGCACAACTTGTGGGTCAAGACAAAGGCAGCTTAATAAACCAAAAGCAAAGGCCATGCATGGAAGGAAAGGAAAACAAAAGATTTATTCTCTACTTCCATGTCCAGCCACTTCCCAAGAAGTAGGGCTTCTTGCTCTTGAAGACAAATGTATCAGTGTATAGTCCCCTCCCCTCCTTTCTTCCCGGGCTTAACTTCACTTACAATTTTCTCTACCTCCTCCATCTCAGAGGTGCAGAAGGATGGGGAATGGATGCTGCAGTCACTTTTTCACACATTTTGTGATGACTGCTCCTTCCTCCTCAGTGAGAGGACTCCTCACTCTTCTTCTGCTCCAGCGTGGGGTCCCTCCCATGGGAGACAGTCCTCCAGAAATTTCTCCAGTCTAAGTTCTTCCAGGCTACACATGGGATGCAGTCTTTTGGGAACAGGCTATTCCATAGTGGATGCCCTGTGGGATGACAACTCCTGCCAACAAATCTACTCCAGCATAGCCTTCTCTGTCCAAGGGGACATAGGTCCTGCCAGGACCAGGCAGCTCCAGCGTGGGCTTCCCACAGGGTCACAGACTCCTTTGGGCATCCCCCTGCTCTGGTATGGGGTCCTCCATGGGCTGCAGGTGGATCTCTGCTCCCCTGTGGACCTTCATGGACTGCAGAGGGACATCCAGCTCACCATGGTCTGCACCACGGACTGCAGAGGAATCTCTGCTCGGGTGCCTGGATCATCTTCTCTCCCCCTCCTTCTGCATGGACCTTGGAGTCTGCAGAGCTGTTTGTCTCACATATCCTTACCTTTCTCTCCAGCTGCTGTTAACTACATTATCCTTGAGGAGGTGCCACCACCGTTGTTGATGTGCTTGGCCTTGACCAATGGCAGGTCCCTCTCGGAGCCAAGTGGCATTGGCTCTGTTCACAGAATCATTAAGGTTGGAAAAGACACCTGAGATCATGGAGTCCAATGTTTGACCAACCACTGCCTTGTGAATTGAACCATAACACCAAGTGCCACATCAAGTTGTTTCTTGAACACCTCCAGGGACGATGACTCCACTACCCCCCTGGGCAGCCCATTCCAATGCTTAATCATCTTTTCCTTAAAGAAATTCTTCCTGAACTTCTTCCTTAAATTCCTGTAGGATATGGGGAAAGCTTCTGGCAGCTTGTCACAGAAGCCAGCCCTGTAGCCCTCCACTACCAAGACCTTGTCACAAAAACCCCATACAAAGATGTTCACATATTAATGTGATGCCCAGCTCTAGAGTCTGGTAGAGAAATTGCACAACACACCTTCAGGGCCTTGTCACAGTAAGGTATGTACAGATTGAGCTAAACAGATTGGTGGTGAGAGGAAGGCAACACATTAAATCTTTTGTGGATTGGCACAGTATGGCCATTATAATATACTCTTAACAGTGAGTTATAGTATAGTACCATTGCTCTGAAAACCACAAGCAAATATTTATAAGTACAAGATGATGTGTGTCTCTGTTTCATTTAACGATGTCCAAGTAGGTCTTCCTAGAGTTAAGAGGAATTCTACTCACAGACAGAAATAATAGACAAATTTCTACAATCACACTCTTATCAGTAAACATTATCTCTTCTGTGTATACTTGGAGCTAATCTGCTTGAATGGGAACAAACAAAATTTTGTTAAAGGGGAGGGATGTGCTAGATATTGTACTGTTTTTCACATCATCAACATAAAGGGAAGCTTCACTTTAGTTGCTGGGTCAAATTCTGTCATCATCACTAAGAGTTGTACCATCTTCTTCAGTGTAATGGATCTGCATAAAGTAAATGAGTTGAAAAAGTGCTTGCAAAGTATTTTGATATTGGTGATGTGGCAAAAGTCAGAAATAATCCTATTTGACTTGGTCTGCAGAGAAGTTGGCAGGCCAGGCAATATTTGTTTGTTTGTTTGGTTTTTTTCTTCAAAGATACTTTTTAATCTTCTAAACTCTAAATAAAATTTTAAAAATTGAGGCACATGTTGGAGGCAGTGTTAATACATATTTTGACTTTAATTGGAAGAGAGCTTATCTAATGCCAAGTATTTTTGAGATGCCTCAACATCACTTTAAAACTACCACTTTTGAAAACATGTTTTTTCCAATGAAAAAATGTTATTTTCAAAGCTGAGGGCCAAAAATTATATAGTCTACAAAAGATCGGTATATTAGGTTTGAATTTTCCTTTTAAACACATTGGTTTGGAGACACTGACAAAACAAAGCTAATTGGATCCTCTATAAAAGAGAAAATTTAATTCAGATCTTGTATCACAGCCCTTGGATTTAATATTTTCCTGCCTAAAAAGGGTGAAAATTACTCCCTTTATGATACAAGAGATTAGTTTGCAAAAATATAATACCCAGAAATTACTTGAGCATGTTTTTATCATACATCATATCACCACAATATTTCTATGAATTTCTGTGATATTTCCACTTGGGTGTGTTAAGAAGGTACTCAAAAAATTACAGAAAGTAAAAGAAGAATAATTAAAAAGTATGTTTAAAAAATTGATACATATATTACTATAATTCACAGAATATCATGTAGAGCTAGCTGAAGGAATATGATTCAGTTCACAAAACTTAATTGTGATAAAGATCTCAAATTATTGTGAAATGCTGAGAAAAGCTCATTTCCTAAGATAGTTGTATTATTACCGAAAACACTGCCAGACTAGGGTAGAAAATAATTGGCTGCCAACCGAAAACAAAGAGGGATGTATTTGGAATTGATCTTTTAACTCAGTCATCTGTATTCATCTGGTCACTGCAGATGGTGTTAACAGCATCACAGGTAACATGATTAACAGTGGTGTTGGGCTATGAGGGCTTTGTGGATGTAGAGCTATCAATCTACTCATTCCCATTGTCTTTTTCTGTCTATTGTTTTTGCTGGTGGCAATGAAGCTGGTGAAAGGACTAGGCCACAAGTCTTATGAGGAGCAGCTGGGGGGAGCTGGGGTTGTTTAGCCTGCAGAAAAGGAGGTTCAGGGGCACCTTACTGCCCTCTACAACTACCTAAAAAGAGGTTATAGTGAGGTGGAGATCAGTCTCTTCTCTCAAGTAAAAAGTGACAGGATGAGAGGAAATGGCCTGAGGTTCCAGCAGAGCAGATTTAGATTGGGTATTAGGAAAATTCTTTGCTGAAAAGGTGGTCAGCCATTGGAACAAGGTGCCTAGGGAACTGATGGAATCACCATTCCTGGAAGTGTTTGAAAAACATGTGGATGTGGCTTTGGGTACATGCTTTGTGGTGAAAATGGCAGTGTTAGGTTAACGACTGGACTCAGTGATCTTAAGAGTCTTTTGTTTTATCATGGAATCATAGAATTAATTCCTCTTTAGCAAAGGAATTATGTTTCTATGATTCTAAGTATTAGAAGCTCTCAGGATCAAAACCAGCTTTTCTGCTTTGGGGTGAATGCAGGAGAACTTCCTTTTTAGTCTTACCACGATGTCACAAATAACATTAAATTTTCTTTTGTTTTTTTTTGAAAGACCCAATTTTTGACTCTTTATTTTTCCTCCTCCTTGTACTATAACAGAGAAACTCAGAAAAGTAAGAAACATACTGCATTTTTTGAACACACATTGAATGGAGGCGTTAGAAGATCATATATATATATATATATATGTATGTATATGTATGCAGCATGTCTCAAAATCTTCAGAGGGAGGTGAAAATATACTTTACAAAGTGTGAAGGTAAATTTTTCAAAAGATCCCATGGTCAGATTTTTTATGCTTGATTCTGAAAAAGGGCCAAAATTTCTGAAGCACTAATGGAACTCTCATTCTGAAGTACTCAACATCTGTGGGCAGGTTTTTTTTAAAAAAGATTGGCACCTTTGGTGCAGTTAATGCCCCAAAGTCTGGCAACCTGTTTTGGCATTAAAAAGAAAACTGAGAAGTTTAGAAATCACTAAGGAACTAAACACTGAGGAACTGCTAGAAAGTATAGACTGTATATTTTTAGTAGCAATGAAAAGTTATATTGATTGCCTTGCTACTTCCCAGGAAAAGGCTGGCTATAAAAAAATGGAGCTAAAATTATCCTTCAAAAGTAGAGGTGGCATGAAATTACTAAAATTAAAGGCCAAAACCAGAAAATAGTAAGTAACATTTCATTAGGAATAACACCTTGGTGGTGGAACTACTCAGTTACAAGATTGGAACCTCTGTGATCTGTCTTTGAGGAGTGAGCTCAGTTAATATGTCTGCAGCTCTCAAATGCTTGGAGAGCATTCAGGAGTCATAAAGTCAGTGGACAGAGAGTCTCAGGTGTTCTGCTGATGCAGCTGACTGCCTTCAGTCAAGTTATTTCATCAAAGACTTTGTCTTGATGTCCTAACCTCAGCTTCAAACCTCTGTGTATTTTTTCACATGAACATCACATATGATCTGTATCGGGGTGAGGCACATGAGGGCAGAGGTTAGTGGGAGGGAGCTGCCATTGTTTAGCTTTCAAGAAAAGAAGATTACAATAAAAATCTGACAAAACTGAAAGCTTTGAAAAGAATAGCCATGAGCAGTCAGATTGCAAAACGTTTAATGGTCTCATTTGATCAAAGTCAAAAGAATCCAAAATAATTATAATGAATGGTGAGAGAGGGAAACAGTGACTTTCTAACTTGATGGTCACAGTATAGTAGGCACACTCATTTCCAGGCCACCATTGCAAATCTGGTTTAGTTATCAAGGGTAGAAAATCAGAGCCATGTAAGAATTGTTTATTCTCAGAAATTACATGAAATGAGTCAGAGATCTTAGTCACATTTCTGTGGGCAAATCCCTCTGTATTTAAACCTACCACCACAGTGGACAGCACATGGTACTTGGCACCCACCCCACACTCTAAGTGGGATACAGGGACAATATTAGTATGGTAATTCCTAGAAGTAATCATATATTCCGTGTTTTTCCTCAGTCTGCAAAAATGGAAAGAAGCTTGAAGTCAAAGCACCCAAAAGGAATGAACTTCCCCAAAGACTTCAAATTACACTGTTACTCTGGCAATTTTTACTGTGGATAAATTCATGAAATGGAGAGGGGGTCATGAAGATAGAGGATGTGGACATAATTTTAGCTTGCTATAGAAAGTGTGGAACCAGATGTGGAAGTTAATGTAGAAAAGGAACACTGAAGGAGTATAAACAGATGGGAAATAAAATAAGACCTTTCTGTCTCGTATTTATGAAGAAGTCACATGTAAGAAAATGAACTTCTAAGAACCCACTGTGAGCAATGAAATAGGAGAGTCTGGAAGAAAGAGTCTGGGATTGATCCTATTAAATAAACTCCAGTGTCAGAGAGCATCGTGGGATGTATTGCCCAAGAACAATAAATCCTATCACAAAGATTTCTGCCGCCAAGATTTAGTATCTACAGTATGATGCACATACTGCTGGATTAGCTCTAGCCTGCAAACCAGCTGATAGTTCTGTGAAAACCAGGATTTTTTTGGTCATCATATACAATGAAAAGTCTCACTTTCCAGCAAAAACATTTGAAATTCATTATTTTTCAACCAACCCAACATTTTACTATATATACAGTTTTCCCTTAGGATTTCCTTTCCAGTGGGAGCCTTGACACTGGTAAAGGGTACTGGTCCAGAGTCCTTGCTCTCTAATTAAATAATCCACCTATGGTAATTTAATTCAGCTGAGAAAAGTATGAGTTTATTATGAATTAAAAAGTGATATAGTGTTTCTACCACAACATTATTAAAAAAATTTATAAAAAATTCATTAAATTCAATGACAATTCAAATAACGATGGAGGCCTTCTTTTAACATTTACATGCATGTGGACACTGCTGTAGGGACTGAAAGTGTACTTTTGTAACTTGAAGGCTAAAATGAACCCAGAGCATTTTGAGTTTCTCTGATAACAGAAGAAAAACATTTATGTTGCATTTCTTTGCTCATATTGGACTCCTTTAACTGTATATATTCTAATGGAAGAAAAATATATGTGCTAGAAACTCTTTCTTGAAATAGTATGTCAATTGTTACAAAGTTATATTTGTTTTAGAAATGAATTACTGTCTAACCTATGTTCACTCAAGGCTCTGAGCTGAAAAAGGTAGTAAATATGCTGCATGAAGAATGATCATGAAAATAAAGAAAAAAAAGATCTGGACATAATTACCTAGTTCAATTTTGACTTTCCTCTGTAAGTAAATATGAAACATCCCAGTTCACATAATCCACAGATATTGCTAGGTTTGTATAAAATTACAACAATTAAAAAAACCAAACCTAAATTATGCAATAGATGTAAAACACAAACCAGTAATATGGGACATATGTTACAGCAATGTTGACACTTGAACTCTTAATGGAATTTTACATTTGAAATTCTATCATACGTATTCATTTTTTACTGATTGAACACAATGTGCTCTTCATGGTTTCTAGACTTTGTCCAGAAATGCATTAGCTATTAACATCTCTTAGACTCTTACAGAAAAAGATAGCATTTACACTTAAAACTTTCTGGAGCACTTTTAAGAAACAGCAGATGTGCAGGAAGGAGAGGAACTCAAAATGAGCAAGAGATGAAATCTTTTGTTTTATCTTTGAAAAGAGGGGGATGTGATACCTCGCAGAAAGCCATTCAAATACAGAAGAGAAAGAGGTGGACATTCTGAATACAGAGAAAATTTCCTGGTTTGGAAAGTATTCTTGCAACAGCAAGTGATAATCAATATTGTGTAGTTTCTCTCTTTTGTATATGTAAAAACTCTTTTAATGACAGAAATTTGGCCTGTTGGAGAACAATGAAGTTGTTTCTTTCAAAACTGTTCTTATTTCTTTTAAGGTAAGAAGTATATGTCACATCTTAATGTGATGATCATTATGTTGAATGCATTATTAACTTCTAAGTGTAGTCTAGGCTGAAGAATACCTTCTTAGTTTTTTGGGTCTCATGATACCAAATATCCCCAAACCTAACCTTGCTTTAAAGAAGGTAGAGGGTAAAATCCTATTCAGTAGAGTTTTGTTAGTGACAGAAATGGGCTTCAGAGAAAAGACTTGGAGGATAATGGTCTGGGTGGAAATGACTTCACAGGACCTCCTAACTCTTGGGTCTGGTGTGTGTCAAGCATGCATTATGACTATGTGTTGGAAGGAGCCCCAATGATGGATCATGTCACACACAGGTTCATAGAATCATAGAATGGTTGAGGTTGGAAGAAACTTCTGGAGGTTGTCTGGTCACTTGGTCCTGCAGCATGTTTCCAGGACGATGTTCATACAGCTTTTGAATATCTCTTGAATCTTTTATGGAGATTCCACATCACCTCTGGACAGCCTGTTCCAGTGCTCAATCACTCTCACAATAACCTGGTGTTTCTTTGTGTTCAGATGGCACTTCCTGTGTTTCAGTTTGTACCTTTTTCCTCATATCATCAAGGCTGCAGTGTGGCTGAAAAACAGGACAGGGGTTTCTGACCAGAGACCCCATGTGCAGAGCAGGTAGGTAGGGCTTCAAGTCAAGCCTTGGTGAGCATGACCACAGAGCATGGGGAGCCATATCCCTGTTTGTGGTGGAACTCTTGGTGATCCTGGTCCATAGCAATGGAGCCTGAACTGCTGTTAATGCACAGATAGAGACTCTGGAAACGCACACAGGACAGCAGAGGACAACATTCCTTCCTTTGCTTCTAAAATTTACTTCTAAGATATTAAACTAAATCATTATTGTTCTTGATGTCTTCCCCCAGACAAGTTCTCCAGGGATTTTTAGCTCCTAACAAGCTTCCATAACACTAGGCCAGTTAGGGACAAGAGATGAGATTTGCTCAGAAGCAATGGGTAGCAGTGGGCCTATGCTACCCTACATTTCAGACAGCATAGGTAATGAACTGAGCATATTGATCACTGATTTGAAAGGTAAAATAATAAGTAAAATAGTTTTAAAAACTCAGATAGTCTTTACAAGGACCTAAGTACTGAATTTACTAATAGCTGATAAACATTAGGCTTATAAACATTTTTTTTTAATGTGAATTGGGAAGCTTTAGAAATTGATACTACTTGTCTTTTAATATTGGACTTTTACCCAGGGTCATTTGGCAATATAGGGATGAATGAGTTATAATTTCTAATAATTTCTTTCATTACAATATAGATATTATTAACATTTCCTTTAACTAAACCAGTAGTCTTAAAAGAAACTCTTTAATCTGTTAGTATGTCAAAATTCCTGTTTTCCCAATGATAAGGCATGGTAAATGACAACATGACTGTAGAGAAAGCAGTCTTAATCTTTACAAAACATCAGAGGACACAAACACTGAGCTTGCTATATTGGTTAATATGTATTTTAATTGCAGTTTATTTCTTGCTCCTTATATTCTTCATTAAAAGCTCTTCATAAATATAACTTTTAATTTTAAAAAATTTAATCCGGGCTTTATTTTTTCCCTAATATTAGACATGTTAATATCTTAGGCATATGTTTATATATCTGAGGGTATATGTTATTGGGAGACCAGGGAATTTTTTTGTCTAGAGACACAAGCATTCTTCAATATGAGTGTTTCTGGGTAAACTTCCTTCTAAACTCATTATTAACAAACAACAGTGCTTCAGTAAGTCTTACACTTGCTCTTTTTTTCAGCTATTTGATTAAAACTTTCTTCACATCCATGACAAGTGATGCTTGGGTAGTCTGGTAGAACTAGGCACTCAGAGTAGTTGTCCACTGAATACAGACAAGGAACAGTCTTCAAAATCTGTACAACTTGCCGTTGTACAACAAGTTCAAATCTGAGCTGCTAGAAACCTTTCTAGAGACTATTCTCTCACCATGTTTCTTCTGTCTTCCTGCTTTCTAAGAGTAACAGGGAATGTTATCAGTGAATTAATCTTTTATTGATTCACATGATTTCATGGTTAAAAACATAATATAAAGAAATCTAATGCATATCTAATGGACCCCCACTCTTACATATGGTTTACAACTATATAAAAATTTTAATTTAATTGTATTTATTTTAAAATATATTGTATAATACACTGCATACAGTATGATAAGTCTCTAAAATAGAATATTTAATATTTCTTTTAGAGATAAATTGGCTAATACCCTAAACTATGTACCTCAGACCTCCAAACAGTTATGCATTTTCGAGTGTTCTACAATGTTTTGTTAACCTTTTTTCCATTCTAGTTTTTACAAACTTCTGCACTTCTGGTTTCTGTCTGACACTAGAAAACTAAGTACCCAGATACCACAACAAAGACAGTGCTCAACATATTTCAGGCTTGATTTAGAGCAGGAAGTATTTAGATTCTTTTAAGATTTCCAGTTATATTTTCAAACACAAGAACATTCAGGTAAGCATCCAAGCTGACTGGCCCTCTTCTGAACTGAAGCCAAATGTGAAAGCTTTAGAATTTACCCCCTTACAGCCAATAAAGAGACAATTCTGTATTGGTGTCATGTAGCGGTATGCTGGATTGCATATTGTGTGTAGCACACTTTCTATTGACTTACAAAAAATACAGACTGCATACTGAACTTTAAAAAGTATATTTATGAGAATACTGGAAAAAGACTTGTCATATGTATACACAAACATCTATGAATAGATTGGGCCCTTAAAACACACTTCAGCATTCAACATTTGTGGTACAACAAGATTACACTGTTTTGGATCATTGCTGTATTTTTTTTCCTAAGAAAGAAACAAATAATTTTTCAAAGAAAGAAAATGATCATAAACATTGTCTGTTTATCACACTATGTTATTTGTCTTCCTTATGACATTTGCATAATTTCCTAAGCAAGGAATGTTAAGCCTTGCAAAAAGTACAATGCAATAAACATAAGCACCTTCTTTAAATACTTATTTGAAAATGACCTGCATGGCTTAGCATTTTTTGTGCAGCTCCAGGTTCCACTCAAATCAGATAAGTCTAGCTCTTACTGGAGTTTTAGTATTTTGATTTTAAATGGTTAGAGTTTGTGTTACAGGGAGTAGCTGAAATAAGACATATATAGGCTAAACAGGTGTTTTGGCAAACACATACAAAAATATTATTTTTTGAACCAAGATAGTTCCTTTGACAGAAAAAGTATATCTGAAGGAGAAAGGGAGTAATTGGTGATTGTGTAATATGGCCTGAATCCAGAATTCACCAAGTCACTGGGTCTGAACTCTGGAAGAGTTTTTTGAGACATTTAAAAGACAGTACTTAACTAGCTGGAAGACTGTTAAAGGCTGGAAGGAAGATCTTAATGACTGTTAGTTGTTAATTTCTATCTGTATGTTTGGAAGGAGAAAAAGTCATTTGTCCAAACAGATCACAAGGCAGCTGAAGTTTATTTAAAATATTTTGCCTTTACCTTCACATGGAATTCAACTTCTAATGCTGAAAAATCTACAATTGCCACATGAAATGCTAAATGGTAAGGAATTAATAAACACATGCAGATTCTGTTGGCAGTATAGAAAAGAATTCTCTGCTTTTTTGATGCAAGAATGTTAAATATAAAATTCACATAGCAGGTCTTCAAAATTGTCAGAATTTAAAGCAATTCTAAAACACTGAGAAGTTACTCTAAATGATGGAGAAGACTAAGGAAAAAAACCAGTTCCCCATTGCAATGTCTATGCGGCTCATTTATTTACCCTGAAAACATACCAGATATCTCAGAACAGGCTGTAAGTTAACTAGCTCAAGAAATTTTGGCTACCGAACTGCTAAACCTCGCATACTGAAGAGATTAAGCTATAAAATGAAATAACTGATCCCTGAAGATGAGTGGGATCCTCTGTGAGGATGCCTTGAAGGGCAAAGGAACCATTAAAATCTTGATGACCTATATATAATTTCCTCAAAACAATCCAACCTCATGCAAAATCGACCAGCTTGTCTGAACGGGGTACTTAAACTGAATTCAAAAACAGACATGACGAGATGGAAAGTGAAAGCAGGGAAGGACAACTAAGGAGGAATATAGCATCACCCAAGCACTTTGGGACATAGTTAGGAAAGTTAGACCTTAGCTAAGTGGAAACTGGTGAAGGATGCAAAGGTCAATATGAATGACTTCTACAGGGCTTCATATCAGTAAAGGAAACACCAGGGTAGATGTAGAGTGAACAGTGCAGGCAAGCTTGTGCAGGCAGGGAAATGAATGAAGTGCTCAGAGCCTTCACAGGAAAGGTCTTTCCTCAGGCATCTTGAGTCTCCATGCTGAGTAACAAAATTTATGGAGGGGAGAAACACATTGAAGGTTCAAAGATGATCATCTTAGGGACTACTTGGGTGGGCAGATCATACACAAATACAGGCCTACAGGACCTCACAGAAGGCATATGAGTGTGTTGAGGGATCTTAAAGGCTAATGTCATTTTGTGCTGGTAAAGGCAGGACTGGTAAAGTCTTCAGACAGAGAGAACGTCTGAGGGCAACACCAGGCTAGGGGAGTGAGATTGTTAACTGAAGGACAAGTTACAAATCTGCCATGCAGATGGACCTCATCAGGCTTGAAGAACAGGAACCTCATGAGGTTCAACAGGAGCAAATGTTAAGTCCTGCATTTAGGCAAAAGCCTAATACTATGCACCAGCACAAACTGTAGACTGACTATTCACCAGCTCTACCAAAACGGTACCTGTGAATCTTTGTGGACACTAGATTAAACCAGTTCAGTTGTGTATTCTTGCAGTGACCATAGAATCATAGAATTAACCTAGTTGGAAAAGACCCTTGAGGTCATCAAGTCCAACCCTTGATCCACTACCACCGTGGTTACTAGACCATGGCACTGAGTGCCACATCTAGTCTCATCTTAAAAACCTCCAGGGACGATGAGTCCACCACCTCCCTGGGCAGCCCATTCCAATGTCTGATTACTCTCTCCACAAAAAATTTCTTCCTAATATCCAATGTAAACCTCCCCTGGCACAGCTTAAGACCATACCCTCCTGTCCTACTGCTGATTGCCTGGGAGAAGAGACCAACCCCCCCCAGCTACAACCTCCTTTCAGGGAGTTGTAGAGGGTGATGAGGTCTCCCCTGAGTCTCCTCTTCTCCAGGCTAAACAACCCCAACTCCCTCAGCCTCTCCTCATAGGACTTGTGCTCAAGTCCCTTCACCAACCTTGTTGCTCTTCTCTGGACCTGCTCCAGCACCTGCACTTGGCCTTGTTGAACCTCATCCCAGTGGAATCAGACCATCTCTCCAGTCTGTCCAGGTCCCTCTGAAAAGCCCTTCTACCTTCCAGCTGACCAACACGCCCCCCAAACTTGGTGTCATCTGCAAATTTGTTAATGGTACTCTTAATCCCCTCATCCAGGTCATCAATAAAGATATTAAATAGAACTGGGCCCAACACTGATCCCTGGGAAACACCACTAGTGACCAGCAGCCAACAGGATGCAGCACCGTTCACCAGCACTCTCTGGGCCCGACCATCAGCCAGTTCCTAACCCAGCACAGAGTGCCCCTTTCCAAGCCGTGGGCTGCCAGCTTTTTCAGGAGTATGCTGTGGGAGACAGTGTCAAAGGCTTTGCTGAAGTCCAGATAGACCACATCCACAGCCTTCCCCTCATCCACCAGGCAGGTCACCTGATCATAAAAGGAGATCAGGTTGGTCAGACAGGACCTGCCCTTCCTAAACCTGTGCTGGCTGGGTCTGATCCCTTGTTCATCCTGTAGGTGCTGTGTGATTGCACTTAGGATGATGTGCTCCATAACCTCGCCAGGCACTGAGGTCAGACTGACAGGCCTGTAGTTTCCCGGGTACTCCTTGCAGCCCTTTTTGTGGAGGGCATGACATTCACCAACTTCCAATCATCTGGGACCTCCCCAGTGAGCCAGGACTGTTGGTAAATGATGAAAATTAAATCCAGCCTGATCTGTATAAGCAATAACTGGTAATCCATTACTAGCACTGACATAAGCATATTGTGATTACTTATTACTTGTTGTGACTGCTTATTTCAAAACTTTTAGGACATTACTTGCCTCTCTGAAGATATATTTAGTTATTTTGTCAGATCACGTATTCACAGATAACAATCTGCATGTGGTTCAGAAAACAGATTAATTAAGGAGTTTCAATATGTTCTCATCAGTGATGATCCTGCTTCAGTTTGGCACACTGATTAAATCTTAAAGTGCTTGATGAAGCATCCTTTTGTGCTCCTGAAAAGTGGTTTTCAGATCTGTCCCCCCGTATAAACTAGCCTGCATAAGTGAAGGGGCTTCTAGAGCCCTTCATATATATACCCACTATACATTATCTGCTGGAAGAAAGAGATTATGGTTTAATTCCATTCCAATGAAATCCATATTAATAAAATGATTGATAATTCTGTTTTCTTCCGAGGATCCCATGCTCACAAAGGATAATCATAGGTGAATACCTTCAATGCCTGAAGAGGCTTAACTTGCAATTTGCTAAGGACAAAGTACTTATGAAGACTTGATTTCTCTGCTTTATTCTGGTCAAAAATAAGCTATCAAATAAAGATGTACATTTCTTTCTGTAAAACAAACAAACAAACTAAAAACCAAATCAAAAACAGTCAAAAAAAGTAGTGGCAGACTAAATATTTTTAGAAGAGTTTCTTTAATTCAGAAACATATAAAAAATTCTGTGTACAATTTCAATACCTGCACAAGATTTAGAATGGTAATAATTCATGTGAAAGTACAATGTGCAAGAAAATGGGCTACATTACCTAATGGAGTAACTCTGTTCTGGTTTTATTCCTCAAATTCTTTCAAAACTGTTGAGACACCAAGAGAAGTAGAATTGAGCAAAGTGCCTAACTACTGCTATACCTTTTTCTAAAGAAGCTTAGTTATGAAAAAAATGAAACAATGAAAACTGCTCTGCATAGGAAGACACAGATATTAGTTTTTTTAAAAAGGAAAGGGTTTTTAAAGCAGGAAAATAACTGAGAGTGTCAAAGGTACTACAGCTATTCTCATGCTGAAATTAAGCACTTGTTTAAGCTTTTTGTTGGCTTTATCCTATTTAATGCTATTAGTCAGTTATATATTCAAAGAAACTGAAAGCAGAGATGAAAAATTGTCCTTTACATTGCTAAATATAAAAATGAACTAAGATTGCCTACTACCGAACAGATGTTAATCGGCTGTTCTTTTCAAGAGAATTAAACTTGAGCAAATACCAACTTTCCAAATCCAGCTGAAAGGCAAAAGAAACAGAAATGTTATGACAGACGTAGAAAACTGCTGTCCAGGCTGGTATCCAGGCCACCTGAGACCAAACAAGAACAGCTGGAAGCCAGCAAAAATCATTACTGCCTCAGTAGAGTCACAGTCATGTATTGCAGAAATAGAGAATGAATGGTTCTGGAGGAATCAGTGAGATGTACTTGAATTACTGGAGAAATCTCAGATAGCTCTTGAAAGTGGAGAAAAAGTTGAAAACGTAATTTTTTTTTTTTAAATGAGGCAAGTATAAAGCATGCTATATCCTTTTCAGAAGCATTATTCTAAATACCAGGAACACTGAAATTACCAGTACAAATTGCTTCCAGCTGAGATTGCAGCCTAGCCAGCCCTTTCATTTCTGAGTCATGACTATCCTAACAAGGTATGCAGTGAATTTAAATTACATCTTGATAGCAAAATGTTATCATCTCAGAAATATATTGATCCCTTAGATGAATTATGTCATAATAGCAAAATTTTGGTATCTAAAATGATTTAAGTTATCAGAATGGAATTGAAAGGGTTACATTTTAATACTGATGTTACTGTACCACTGGTGCTACTTTAATCATAGCAGTGTGTGCTGAACATTTTTTGTAACTCAGCAAAGTGATTATGCATTTAATGAAAGGAGTTCTTCCATTTTTAATTTTAAATATGCTGGAAGTGAAAATCTTTGGCCACTACTGCTATAGACTGATGTCAGTTAGACTCTACCTGACACCACTTTAAGACCATAGAGAGAGGATTCATTTCACTGAATGCAGGACATGGACATTTGAGGACTGACTCCATTCTAATGAAGGAAGAACACAGGACAATTTGTGTACTGTGTTTAAGTACATATTTTTTTAATTTGAGGTGAGTAATTTTAGAATTATCCTTCTTTTTCCACGAACTTGCTGTTTGTCTGCCTATCTCAGTCACAGATTCAGTGATATTGATGTGTTATCATGTGATAAATCTGCTTCCACTGGGTTTAGACAAGCAGCTCTTATGCATATTGTACATTATAAATGCTTACATTTGGCAAGATGGATGCCACTACAGATGCTGAAATCTTAGTGAGAAATTCAGCTTATTTCATAGAATTCACATAATTCAATTATCAGTTACCCTAGGGCACCCAAGCCCATGTGTACTTCTTCCTCTGTTCAAGGACATAAGCAGATGCATCTACATTTGTTTCTTTGTATAGTCTTTTTGATTTGCCATATGAACATATTTTATTGTCTTGGAAGAAAATGATGACAGCAGAGAAATATATTGTCAGTCAAAGCCTCTTAATCTAAATCAAAGAGCTCTTGGTGCTGTAGTTAATGGACATGGGATTGTGGGAATAAGGTCAATCCTTTTTCACTTTTGTATTCCTGCTGAAATGTCCATTGTATTTCACTGAAAGTAAAGATGACACATTGCAAAGGCATTGGATTATCCCATGAAATACAACAATCCACAGCATGTTAGCACGATTTTTTTCCTTTTCATATTGCCCCAAACTTCAAAAAACCTCATTGTTTTCAAAAAATAATAATAACCATTCTCAGCAGTTTCTGAGTAATGAAGTCTCCTTACATTTTAGGCTTTTAATTCTGTTTTATTTCTTCCAGTGAAGAAATGGAAAAACCTCGAGATCAATTCAAACTCATTTTTCAAAAGCACTCACTTCCCAAGCAGAAACAAATTACCACCATCTCTCTGAGATTTAATTGCTTTCACTCCAGAAAAACACCCCTTCTGCACAGGGGAATGAAGCAAAAGAGAAATGCTAGATGCATCAGTAAAGAATGAGTGGGTTTGAGTTGTTTTTTCCTTCTCCCAATTTAAGTTAGGGTTACTTGTCAGTTAATATAAGCAATTTGCACATCATGAAAAATTTGGCACTTTCCTTGTTAAAGTTAGGAGCTGAAATACCTGTTCACCTACAGACTTCCAAAAGAAGGTACCTTTACAGGGAAAAAAAAAAGAAAAAAATAGAGAAATAAACAGAAAAAAACGAAGGACAGAACAGAAAAAAAGACAGAAAGAGAGATAAAAGAAGCCAGACAGAAAGCAAGAAAGTGAGAATCTACACCTACTTGAGAGAAAGCAAGGAGAACAAGAAGGAAGGCTGGAAGACAAAAAAGCATGAAAGAAATTAGATCTAAGTTGTGATATTTCTGAAGCAGGGGGATCCAGCCAATCCAGCCAATATGAAATAATGGACCAATCATGTGCAACATAAAGAAGCTCAAAGTAATAAGATTTGGTAAGGACAGAGTTATGATTATTTTTCTTTTTTTCAAGTGAAATATTTTTCTTGAAAGTGAGCTATAGTAGGCAGTGGTAGGAAAGGAAACATCTTGTTTACAAATGTCAGCCAGCAATTAGCATCATTTAAAGAGTGGAACTACCACTGCTGTTTTTTGTTAGCTTCGAAAACCTATCTCTTTCTTGTGGCCACGTTTTAAGAGGCAAAGTAGACAACAAGACTCTGAAACCAGTTCATAAATAGTTGATTTCATATTTTAAAATCTTGCCTATAACTGTCACCCCCCTTGTGTGGATCACAGATGGTGAAGAACTAATTTGTTACTGTTTGATAACGGCTTTTATGTATCAAAGCGCTTATTTACTACTCTGTGGGGGGAAATGACAGACTAAAAGCAATTATGTGTTTTTCTTTCAGTTTTTCTTTAACCACTGTGCTCTTTGGCTTTTTTTTTTCCACTCCCGACATGTTTCTCATTTGAAATATAGCATTGTGAATCTTTTACATATGTTGGTTCTCATTTAACCCTCTTTCTGGGTTTTCAAGAATGCATCTGGCTAGGCAGATCAACTGTAATCTTTCATGATTGTTTATAATGGCCCAGTGATAAGTAATAACACTCAGGGGTGTCTCCCTGTAACAGTGTATTACATTTCAGTATTAAAAATGCAAATTGGGACTTTACTTTTGAAGATTGTCAGAAAAATGCTTCAAGAAGGTGGAATAGCTACCAGGACGCCTGTAAGTGAAACCAACCCCTCTCCCTCCACCATGTGGGGCCTCCTGCCAGCAGGTTTTCTAAAGGACCCCCCCCCAACTTCTCCTCCTTCCCCCCAAATAAATAAATAAGTGAAGAGACTTTCCTCTGTACATGGTATTAAGTAACTGATGTTAAATCTCTGGCCCTGTAAAGTCATAAACTCCCACATCTTTCCATTTCTTTTTCCTCACTGGTGATAAAGCAAACTACTCATTCGGTGTTGCCACCAAAAATGATTTTGCTGTGAATTGTTCTTTCTGGTGTGGCACAGCAACAGAACTGATGGGGCTGAGGGAATGGTTTCTGCACGTCTTTATTTTGAACAAACAAAAAAGGTTCCATTTTGGTGATGACCAGGGCTGATTTGTTGGTGACTTTCCTTAAAGTATATCAATAGACCTGCTTGTGTGACTAAAGTTTAAGGTGTGCATGAACACCATGGCAAATTTGGTCTTTAGTGTAGAATTTTTCCTACTGAATTAAGAGTTAAATTTAAAGGCAAACAAATTCTATTATAGTTGGAATACTTCAATATAGCAGTGAAATATCATAATTATCATTATCGGCTGAAGGAAACATTGTCTATTGCTGCTAAAATGAATAGGAACTTTCCCACTGACTTAAATGAAAGGAGTAGGTCACCATAGAAAAATCCATGCAAGCTTTTGTTTGTCTCATTATATCCCTTAAATTACCTCCTGGCTCTCTTTGCCTGTTTCACCCTCCTTTTCTTCTTCCATATTATGGCCATACTGGCATTAGGAGATGCCTATAAATGTCAGTGGGACTGCTTGGGGAACAATAAACTGCTCAACATAAGGAAGAACAGAGTGGTTTTGCCAAATAAGAATATATGGAGCATGCACTTCCATACTCTCTGAAGCCTGCCTTTTAACCAAAAGACTACCAAGAAGAAAAATGAAGGAAATGGAGGAAAATAGAAAAGGAGTGTAAGAGGACAATGGAATTTAGGAAGCTAGTTTAAATTCTAGCCCATTTAAAGATGAAATATCATAATATATCGTTTCTTACAGCTAAAATATGAGTAACACTTATTTCAATCCATTAATACCAGAAAACTGCAATAGAATCCATGAATTGCTTCCATGTGTTTTTGAGTAAATCCCTGTCCTGTATTGTACAAATCGCTTTCTCAAGACACAGTTTGAGTACCGTCAGGAATCCTTTCCTCCTTATTTGACTTTCTCAGGGTGAAATTTACCCCTGGTAGTTGTCAAGAACAAGACCTATGTCACTGAACTGCTTAAGCCAATTGATTTCCAGTGAGAGATATATTTAGGGTAATCAGGTCCACTGTGTCTGGATGTGGCAATGAAATAGCTGAAGTATGCTCTATCAGGCCCCATTTGAAAATGCTGGCCCAAATGTGCCTGTCATTTCTGTTGTATTTCAGACTCTCCATCATTTTGATAATTATACAGCTTGGAAACTTTTTTCTTTTTATAGTCTTTGAAACTATAACGAAGTCTTTGGCGCTGCCAACCCAAACCATCCAAAAATCTTGAATCAGGCTTGAAATAATCATGAGATTGGCCTGAAAATCATGCAACTGAATGTACTTGGCTTCTTTTTATTTGCCTTCTGGTTTTGAGTGTTTAGGGCGCAATGGGGTCGCATTTGCAGGGTTTTCTTCTGCCTCTGTGTGGGCCAGAAATACAACATTTTTATAAGACAACTGAAGTTCCTTGGGTATTCTCATGACTCCAGGAGCTGGGATTTAACGGGGGAGTGTGGGGGAAATCCACTGTGTTTGGGCTTGTGATAAAATTGGAAGCCTTGGCATTACAGACCGTCTCACATTCAAAGTTTGTTTATAAGAGGAATATAGTTATATGGAGAGAGAGAACAGAGTTCCCTTCTGTTCCTTTCTGATTTAGGAGAAATTCCTCCCAAAGGATGAACTTCACTTCTCAGAGCCTGCACAAGGCCTATTCAGCATCTGAAGTGATGCATAGATCTGGCTTTGGCTCTCTTTACTTAAATTTACTTCATGCTACGTTAAGAGAAGCTGCAGAACTTATTGTAGCTGAGATAGTGTAATGTTCACAAGGAAAAAAGAAATAATTTCTAAAACTGCCTGTTATCAAGGATTTATAAGCAAAGTTCAACAAGGTGGGGTACGGAACTAAAAGCGCTTGTGAAAAAGGATGGAGAAGGCCCTTGAAGCAAGGAGGGAGCTTGGGATAGAAGCATACGAGCTTAATACCTTTTGGTATAATAAAAGATAGAATCCAGTCTTAGGATAAGTGTTGGAGATGCAGGTGGAAAAGTAAGCAAGCAATGATGTAGGGGAGAAAAACATTCCTCCAAGTTCCCCTTTCTTGCTTCCATCATATGTGGAACATAAAGCTTTGCATGTAGGACCAAGATATTAAAGTTGGGATTAATTTTATCACTTATGGATATCTAAACCCCAAAGAAATTTGGAGTGGGATTCACCTTATCCATCATCTAGATGTGTGATAGTTCCTTGGCAAGCGATGGAAACTAATCAATACTTCTGGAGTGTAATTCATCTCATCCTCAAACAGACATCTAGAACAGATTGGATAAGCTGCACCATAAAAATGCCCTCTTATGTTTCTTGGTTATATAGGAAAGTGAGGTTGATGGGTTTTAAGAAGATTAGTTCTTATGCAGACTATTGGCAGTGTAGAAGTCTTAAGTCAAGCATTTTTTCTATGTTTTGCTTAAGAAAAATCTTAGCTGACATATTTTTGAGCAATTCATGATATGACTGTAAATATTCTTGGTGCAACAATATGTGTGTATGTGTATGTGCTCATGCACAGAGTGGATAATTTTTGCTTATGTTAATATCTAAATGGGCAATTACCAAGAGTAGGGAGTTTAGTGCTGCTCCTGGAGAAGACTGCATTGAACAAGACTAAACTGCATGAAAAGAGAGATAAAGGTATGGCTTTGAGCTATTTATACTACATGATAAATGTGTAGATAATGCACAATGGTCATACTCTGAGATCCTCAAGTACAAACCAGTCCTAACGTCTCGGACTAATCTATGGTGCTTTAAAATAATTCGTCTGATTTTGCTTTTCTTCTGTGACTAGTGACACCTTTAAGTAATGCACCATTACTGTCTCTTAATCCCAGTTGTGTTCACCTTAAAAATTGGCAGAGTGTTTTCACTCAAAAGGTATCACATTCAATTTAAGTACAGGATTTAGACCCTGCCAAGCCAAGTCCTCTTTGCCAGCAATTTGACATCCTGAACAAATAAGGTTTGAATTCCTGCTCTGAAACAGGAAAAGGATCATTTAGTCTGTTTAAATATCATTTAGAGTAGGATAGCTTTATTTTTTTGATGCAGCAGTAGAGTCAAGTGAGGATTCTGACAGATTTATTGAATTGATGCTTGTACATTAAACATACAGCTTTAGACATAGTTTAAATATATATTCAATCTTTCTATGCAATTTAAGTTATGAAAATACGCTATGATTGGGAGATTATAAATGCAACATAAAATAAATGATAGCCAAAAGTTCTCAGGTCGGAGTTTTTCCAGCACAACTATGACAGAGGTAATGAACAAAGACAGGGGAGATCACACATGAAGGAACAGATCAACAGAAAGATGTAGGTATTTATTTGCCAATTTTGGCATGTAAGTCAAACCTCATACTCTCAGCCTCTGCGTTCCTCCTTCCTTCTGTTTCAGCTATTGCCCATCTTTTGAGACACACTATTTTAGTCAGTAAAATTTTGTGGGTATGTTAATTTCTGCTGCAGAGAGAATAAAATATTGACAGTGCCTGCTGCTCTAAATAACCCTAACCTGAGTGTTTGTCTGTGGACAAATGGCAGAGGAGATAGATGGTCAAGTGAGAAGATACATTCTTGGACCTGGAAGAAGTGAAATTTTATTAATGTGGCAGTCCAAGGTAGTAAGCACTGCCTCTTAAACAGAGTAATCAGCTTTAAATAGGGCACCCCAGCAACTGATTGTGCTGTTTCTGGTCTGAAAGTCGGTTTAATTACAGCTGCCTTGGGTAGCTCTGTCAGGAACTCCACCAGGAAGAGGTATGTTGTTGCTCTTAGTGTCCAACATCTGGTGAGAGACAAAATGGAGGAATTAGGGGATGAGTGCAGGGGGCAGCACATGCTGAGCCAGGCTCCTCTCCTAATACTCTGTGCCTTAGGGCGCTAGCTATGAACTGGCTGCTATGTAGCACTCTTTACATGGTGCTACAAACCTAGATGTCCTGCTTACGTGGCTGGATGGTGATTTGTTACCATTAACGTTGTCTAGCAATGTGGAGTGATGAGATAGGAGTTCAGACAGACAGGAGCAGAATTTTTGCTTATGTACATGTATCCAAGACTGTGTCCCATCTGTTATGCCCTGATCCACTTGGTGGGATAAGGAGAATGTTGTTTGATTCACTCTGGGTGGTGCGCATGAGAAACAACAAAATTCTTAGGAGGTTCAATAGCAAACTTTTACTTGCAAACTTTAGAACATTTAGGTAGAATAAACTACTTGGCAAATTTTAAAACAACATCCAGACAAAGTAAAGCATTTCACAAACTTTAACTTAAGAAATTTAAACTTAGAAAACTTCAACTTATCCAGAAACAGCAAGTCACTTACTAAGGCATTGACTGGAATTTTTTAGTCTGGCTTACAATATATTTCACGAAGAAGAAGTTGGGAGAAGAAAGAGAGAAAAAAAGAGAAAGATGGGATAAGAGTAGAAAGATATTACTACCCATGGATCCAGAAATGAGACCTGATTATTACAATTCTGATGTCCATTGGTTGAAATGATGTTTGCAGTCTTGATCCGTTGGGGGTGAGGGGAAGCCCATGAAAACAGATTTCAATGGGTTAATATGCACTCAGGTTTATAAGGAAACACCCACACACTTTCAACTGGTAGGGGAGTTTTGCAGTGTATGATGTAAAACTGTGCATCATGTGCAGTCCTCCGGTGGAAGGCCTTAGGAGTGAGTGTGGGAGCACTTTGGAGGCCCTTAATGGTTTATGGCACCTTCTAAGACATGACAGCTGCCTCTCATCAGTGTAGTTGAGCCAGTTATACCCCATCTAAGGGACGAACACCTTCAGGCCTGTGTGTAAATGTCCTGATAACTCCCCGAGAGGGGAGTTTTCATACCTGAGCCAGTTGCGTAAGGGAGGATATTGGCTTGATAAAAAGCACTATCTGAGGGTCTACTTTTTATCAGCCTCTTCCCTTATCTGGCTCAAAACCCAGCTTCTTGCTAAACAAAAGTTGATCTGTCCTGGTCATCATCTGGTGCTCACTGCCTTTGCACCTGGGCTGGTTCCTTGCACATGACAGCAAAGTACTCGCTGCTTTTGCAAATGGCTGATTGTTTGAGCCATTAACCATTAACATTTCAGTCTCTCACACCATCCTCTTCCTCCCACTCTAAATTTAGATTTCAAAATGATTTACAGAAGTCCTGGTGTGGCATATTAACATTTTCTAAACCTCATTTGGCAGACTTAAAACACTTTTCATTCATGGCCATGCTGTGCCATTGTTCAGAAAAAAATTATAGCATTTTCTGTCTCATGGCTGCTGCAGCACCACCTTTATGAAGAGTTTTAGCTTGTCATTGCTTTTTGCAGAGCAGTTGTAAAAATGGTAATAATAACAGTAATAAGAAGAATACTAATAACATCCCCTTCTCTTTGAGTTCAGAGGCTCCTTGATTCACATCACTACCTCACTGAGGCTGAGATTGCTGTGAGGGAACATTCACCTTTGTCTAACTATGCATGAGTTGAGAACATTCAAGCTAAGGAAAGTCAGTGTGGAAGACTTCGAAAGATCTCACCAGGAAACACTAATTTACTTTAAAGGACTACAAATTCTCTTGCTTTAGGATTTAGTTGAAGGAGCATCTGATTTTTTTAAATATTTTTGTTAATTAAGTTTGTGTGTCCGATATTTAATTAAAGATATGATCATGCAATAGAAATTGACAGTATACTCAGACACTGATTTCTTCTCTGTGGTGACCAGTGACAAGACTGAAGGGCATGGCCTGAAGTTGTGTCAGGGGATGTTTATGTTGGATATTAGAAAAAGATTCTTTGCCCAGAGGGTGGTTGGATGCTGGAACAGGCTCCTCAAGGAAGTGGTCACAGTACCAAGCCTGACAGAGTTCAAGAAGTGTTTGGACGATACTCTTGGGCACATGGTGTGACTCTTGGGGATGGGCACAGGACTAGGAATTGGACTTGATGATCCTTTTGGGTTCCTTCCAACTCAGCATATTCTGTGATTCTGTGAAACTCATGTAAATGCTCTCTTATTTTACAAAGAATCCATAGAAAATTTCCTTAATTTATATTTAATATGAAAGCACCTAAGAACAAAATATTAAACAGAAGTCACTAGATGTTTCCTATTCAAAGAAAACCTGAATTACCACATTTAGCTCAAACACCATGTAACCCTTGATATATTAAGTGTAATAAATACACCAAATTTACCCTTTTTGTGTTGTACTTACAATGTCCTGGTTCTTTAGCAAATGGACTTATTTGCATTGAGGCAAAATACATACAAGATAGTCCCTGTGAAATAAAGAAGTCATTTATAGCTTCTCATTTGTAATCATATGCAAAAATAAAAAAAAATCACACACACAAAAAAGGAACATAGACATTAATGCTACTGTTGTGCTTTTAGCAATTGTTAATTTGACAAGTAAGTGTTTCAGGATCTAGCCTGGCTTTTACTGTTATGGATCTGCTGTACCATATGCTACTATTCGGGCTAGTGATGGTGACACAGAGCTCGTGTTCTGTCTACTGATCAGTGTAACTTTCTGAGCTTGTTCTGCACTACTGATAAAAATATCCCATTTTTTCTGGACTCTCTATCAATTAAAAGTGATCTCAGATACTGCCATTCTTCATTGCTGCTAGAGGTTTATTTGTTCTATCACCAGCACAACAAAGGAAAGGTAGTTTTAATTTGCTGTATGTTTTGTAATGCAAACGTGAGTTACTGTATATCCCTTAACAACTCATCATTAATTTCCCTTGCATGCCGTTTCCAGGTTTCATATATTGCTGGCTGTTGTGATAGTATGTAAAGCATCAGCTGCTGTTTCACAGCTTGGATTTTAAGGGGTCCACAAGGAGACATCAAAAGCTGAAATTCTAATATTGCCTCTAATGGAAGAACTATTACCCAAACAAGCAGGATGCAGATTTCTTTCTTAGCATAATGCTGCTATGGCATTCTCACACTAATGGCCCTCCAGCATTCAGGACTCTGGCAAAGTATTGTTTCCAGTTTTGAGAAACAATTATTTTATACTTTTTTTTTTTTTTGCCTAAGGAAAAAAAAATAGTCCAACTAGTTTAAAAGCATATTTATATGCATAAATTCTTAAAATGTGCTCATCAGCTCCATATATGAGCGTAGTACAAAAAACAATGCTCCTGACACTGGACATTAGTGGTAAACAGAGATTAAGCTTAAAGCCAGAATATATGGCTATGCGAGAATCTGACTTGTGTACAGACCTAAAATCAGGTCATTAGTGAAGTTATAGATCAGGACCAGTTTCTAGACTAATTCTAATTTTCTTCATAAACTGCAGAGCATCTTTAATAGTTGTCTTGGAGGCAATGTGACTCATTTGACTCAGATTCAAACCCTGTTTTCTTTTCTGCAAATTCAAAAAGCATTAAACAATCCAAGTGAAATTAGGAGAACTGACATATCATGAGAGTCTAGCCTTTTATTTTCCAAAAATGTTCTTTGTAAAGAAAGCTACGAAGATGCTTGTTTTCCAAAAGAAAAACAAAGAGAAATGTTGAATGAAGGAAAAAAATATTTTTTTTAAACATAGAAGAATCCCCATCCTTAAAAGTATGGACAGACTGTAATGTTATGGTTTGATCAAAACAAAATCTGATTTGTTTTCTTTCTTGGTTGAAGGTACAAGCTCTAGTTCCTGAAAGAATGCCTGAGATTTTTTGATTCAGTTATCACTGTTCCCATCCTAAGCTAAAGATCAACATAGATATAGACATAAGACTGCTACTGTGAGACCCTTCAAATAAAATTTGATTAGATGTTTAGGCATTTGGTACCCTTTAGGAAAAGACCAAATGAAACTTCATGTATGGGGTTAAGATTGCTATTTCATGTACCTATTTATGGAAAATCTATTGAGAATCTTTACAGAGCTCATCCTTTACAGAGAGAGTTGTTTAACTGTCATGAAAAAATGATTACCAACAAGGTAGCTTAGCGTCTTCTGAAACATATTTCAGAAGATAGATGACAAGTACAACCATTCATTAAGTAGAAGGAAAGGAATCAAAACAGGAGCCCAGAAGAAAGAAAATTGCTAGTGGAAAATCATAGGTGTAGGACAGTTAAAAAAGACATCCTGTACAACTACTTTCTCTATAAATATTTTTCTTTTATGCTAAATTATTGCCTCATCTGCTATAACAGCCCGAAGTTGCTTTAAATCTTTTAACTTCATTGAACCCAGTCTCAAAGTCTCCGTCTATTCTGGAACGGTACAACCAAAGTGTAGTGGGCTTTTGACTTAATCATAATAAAGCCTAGGGAAATTAAGGATCTTGACACTAAAGTAAAGATAAAGCTTTCTCTATCACATTAGGTATGCAGATAGCTGGTTTTCCTTGTCTATAACACAGAATTTCTCTTAATATTTTTCTATAGAAGCTTTCTGAAATGTAACTTTTTCCTCTACTACAAAATGGCTCATTTTCAAAAAATCTGAAAGTTGAAAAGAAAAAATCAAAGCTGCAAATTTCATGCAAAACTCTGGGTCTTTTTAGCTTTTAAACTTGATGCACAGGGGAATGTATGTGAAGGGATAGAAATCTGGGTCACAGCATGAAATTCCTGTTTTTGTATTCATAAAAAACAAACTCCATATATCAAAGGAAGGAGGTGTGAAGTAGTAAAAAAGAAAAAGAGAAAAGCAGTCTAAAATATTCTTAGCTTTTGATGTTTCTTAAGAACATACTGAGATCTCTTAGGACATTATATGATTTCCTCTGACCATTATTGAAACAAAAGTGTTAATAGCTGTGTTAATAACTGCTATAAACTTCTCTTCTGAAGAATTAGTGAAACATTTTCAGTTTTCTAGTACCTTTTTCTAGCAAAATGTAATCTTAGGCTCTGTGCTCTTGAGAAGAGCTCAAGTGATTTATACCGATTTATAGAGCAAAACAGGACGCAAACACAGAATACATCGTTCTCTATCCATATGCGATCAAGAGGTGCAGGGTTGATGGTCTGCAAACAAATCCTTTTTGGTATCCTAATATTATCCTGATAACTTAAAACCTTTGAAGTGTAGAGTGTCTCATGTAAATATAATGCCTTAAGAGAGATATCATTACATATGTCTTTAAAACGAAATGGTAATCTGTATGCCTCCTGCATAGCAGGCCAGATTTTGGACCAATTACATTGCAATCTGAATCTCCAGAGTGGATTGTAGAATGATTTTAGTTTACAAGCTAATGATGACTACCAGGTTACTTTAAGATCTCAGTATAGAATCACAGAATCATAGCATCATAGAACATGCTGAGTTGGAAGGGATCTGTCAAGATCATCGAGTCCAACTCCTGGCCCTGAGCAGGACAGTCCAAGAATCACAACATGTACCTGAAAGCATCCAAATGTTTCTTGAACTTAGACTACGAGATAAACCCTGGTTTTCTAAGTGAGCCTACATGTTACAGATGAAGCTAAAAATGTCAGTTTGATACAGATAACTTCAATCTGAGAATGACCAGTAAATGAGAAATAATTCTTAGAGAAAACATACTTCTAGCATGGCATTTATAGTGGTAAAAATTGGTGCTCCTTTAGACAGGTGCAGAGAGATGGATTTTTCTAATGCAATTCTGTCTCAGGAAGAAAAGGAAATAAAACTGTTTTTTGAAGAAGAACATGCCAATAATTACATGAAGTGCTGTTCTGCTGTTCTGGGATTTCTTTTCTATTACAAAATTACCTGAGAATAATCTAAAAATAACTTAATAATGAGTGAAAAAGTGTAGTTTTAGTTTACCTATAAGAGAAAAAGTAGAAACAAGGAGAAATAGTTGCCACTAAACCTCATTTTTCTTTTTGAAAAGCTTGCTCAGCTCACTAATGCCTTTTGACAAGAAGTTCCACTAGCCGCTATTGAACTTGCATGCAAGAAATGAGTAAGCTAAGAGAAGGTACATGACTATATCAATCTCATAATGACTTTCCTTGTGCTGTTTGCTTGCTACTTAAGTTTCTTATGCACTTATTTGCTGTGGGAGAACACAAGTGATATCAGCCATCACAGCACAAATCAAATGGGATTCTATGGACCAAGAGAAAGGACAGGTTCTTTCTTCTTGGTCCCAGTAAAGATTCCCGCTGCATAGCTCATTTAGGACCTTGAACTTCTACTTATTTATCTGTTTCAAAACTATCTCCCCAACCTCTGAAAATTACATTATCCCTATGTAGTGTCCATAATTATTCATATTTACAGGAGAGAGATGGATTAGCTTCCTTCACATTCTCCCAAAGACACACATCTACTCAAAGGGGGTAATGCCATTTTTTAATATCATTAAAGGGAAAAAGTATTTCCAGGAATTTATGAAAGAATTATATCTTCATAAACCCCTTGGGCATGCTTCTCCTTTTGGGTTGAGGCTGTACTCTTGCGGCATAGTTGCACCCTCATTGTTTTCATGTTATAAAACTCCCTCAGTAATGAAACATCAGTTGAATTTCAGCTGAATGTGCTAATCCCTGAGAGGCACAACTCCTCTCTACTATAATAGAGTCAGACAGGAAAAAAATTAATTGATAAAAGCCACATGTTTACCCAGTGGCAGAATAGTTAAATGTTGATACTGGTTCACAAAAGTGGTGTATGATGATCTGCAAATTAATTATACACTTGGATTGCCAGAGATAGAATGTCAACATTTGTTGGGATTTGCATGAATGCTGATTTGGGCTTCAAAAGAGCACTCTATGTTCAGGTTAAATTTCAAGCACCTCCTTTAGTCGCAAGAAAAAAAGTCAGGACCTAATTATATTGTGTATTTAATTTGGAACTAATAAAATGTAAGTACAAAAAGGGAACATTTGAGTCAGTTTATTATACAGTATTTGACCCTTTCTACCCTACTAAAACTTCACATTCCTTCTCCAGCGGTGCCGTATGGGAACACAAGATTGCAATTGTGCCCCAAGAGCATGACAGCAGTCCTCATAATAGTTTCTTCAGTCTTTTTTTACATTGCTTTCTAAAATGATGCTGCCATATGTGCTGTTATATTTAAGCAGCAGATGCTGTGAACTCACAAAGTTGAAGAATGCTGAAGTATGATGCCATTTGAAAACAGGTTTTCTAGGGAAAGCTGACTTCTTGCAAGGCTTTGGATTTATTTCAGGCATTTCATTACTAATTACAAAAGGCCATATAGAATGCGTTTATACCACTTACTGGTTCTGTCTTGAGGCACCTAATATATGGGCTATCTAGCTTTTACACTATATTGCTGTTTCCACAGCTACAGAGTAGCAATAAGCTGTTTGCAACAGTGTTAATGCTTTAATTTTGAAAAGATGCTGGGAATGGGTCTTCATTTTCACTCGTTTACTTAACCAGAGTTTGAACTAAGGATGATGCTGCACTGTTATCCAGGCTTGTAGTATTAGGCTATGTATTAGCTAAATATGGGTGGGTATTATGAACATAATGTTAGAAAATTCAAATTGCTTCAGTTTGCATTGGTACCTGACTTCCTAGCCATTCTTATGTCTGAAAATTAAGCAAGCAAATTCCCAATCTACTCTGAACTAGACTGAGATTGACAGACCTGCTGAACTCATAGGGTCTCAAATCAGTTCCAATAGTACACATATCAGATATGCGGACTAGGAGTTGAAATGGATGCACTAGAGATACGGAGGGAAAAGGTGAACCAGGGAAACATTTCTAATAGAGAGGTTACTTCATGGAAGTTAATTTGGGAAAATAACAGAATCTGTGAGCTGAAGTAAATACATTTTTCTAGCACTGATGATTTGAGTCAGTTTAATTTCATCTGTAACTTCATTTGGCTTATGAGACTGAAACACTAGTCTGTGTAAGGCAGGTAGTTCTCTTCCGCACATGGCCACATCTGAGCAAGTGGTGGCTTCTGCACCTGGGATGGGACAACCCTGTATGTACATACAGAGTGAGGGATTAATTGCAGGAGAGAAGTACATAGAAAAGGGACCTGTGGATCCTGATCAATGGTAAGTTGAATATGAGTCAGCAGTGCTCTGGCAGCCAGGAGGGCCAACCATGTCCTGGGGGCCATCAGGCAAAGTATTGCCAGCCAGTCGAGGGAGGGGATTGTCTCACTCTGCTCTGCACTGGTGCAGCCTCACCTGGAGTATTGTGTGCTGGTTTGGGCACCTCAATATAAGAAAGATATTGAGCTGTTAGAGAGTGTCCAAAGGAGGGCTACAAAGATGGTGAAGGGCCTTGAGGGGAAGCCATAGGAGGATCAGCTGAGGTCACTTGGCTTGTTCAGTCTGGAGAAGAGGAGACTGAGGGGAGACCTCATTGCAGTCTATAGCTTGCTCGTGAGGGAAAGTGGGGGGGCAGGCACTGATTTCTTCTCCCTGGTGACCAATGATAGTACACAAGGGAACAGCATAAAGATGTGTCAGGGTGAGATTTAGGTTAGATAATAGGAAAGAGGTTCTTCACTCAGAGGGTGGTTGGGCACTGGAACAGGCTCCTCAAGGAAGTGGTCACAGCACCAAGTCTGACAGAGTTCAAGGAATGTTTGGACAATGCTCTTGGGCACATGGTGTGATTTTTGGGAATGTCCTGTGCAGAGCCAGGATTTGGGCTTTGATGATCCTTATGGGTCCTTTCCAGCTCAGGGTATTTTATGATTCTATGAACTGCAAATAGAGCATGTTGCCACCATGGAACAAAAGGAATTACCCATTGAGATGTCTGAAAGCTGGAAGGTCCTGCACCTTCTTTGGATCCTTCCATACATAGATCAATTATAGAGTGGTTTGGGTTTTTTCTCACTTGTGTCACTGATTAACACTCCCATCAAAAGTATCAGTGAAAATATAGGTCTAACTTTCTCATGGTCAACTTACAAGAGTTCATTTTCTTCATAAATGTATTTGGAAAAATACATGAATGGCAAAGTTTTGGCAGTGGGAGGGAGGGGGCTGCAGGAGTGGTCTCCCGGGGAGAGACATGGGACTGCCTTTTGTCAGATCCAATCAGTATCTCCAAAACCTACTGCAGGGCACAGCTGATCCCATCAGTGGAGGTGGAGGGAACAAAAGAATGAGAAACAACAAAGCCAGCGGAGGGGGAGCAGGTACACAACTGAGGGGACTGCGGCCTGAGGAAAGCCCACAGTGGAGTATAGGCAAAGGGCAATAAACAGAGAAACTTCTGTGTACCAACCCACACCTCTGGTGCATCCTTCATGGGGATGGAGTGTAACCTGTGTCAATGATGAAGGTGAAAAGGAGTCTGAAGTGAACAAGTAAAGTGGAAGAAAGGAAGTGGGGAGGACAGGAGTCCTCCTTTCCTGGAAAAGTGGAAGGAAAGATTATTTTTTCCTAAGAGTATAACGTTTGTCTTGTTTATTTGGCAATGCTCTAATCAGTAATTAAATAGTTATGCAGTTTGGCAATAAATTAAATACCTCAAGTTGAGTTTGTTTTGCCCTCGGTAGTACTTAGCAAGTGATTTTCCCATCTTTACCTTGACCTTGCAATCTCTCAGTCTCATTCTTCTATTTTGTCTCACATCCAGTTGTTGGGGGAAGGGAGAAGTGAGCAAGCATCTGGGTGGGTTCTTGGGTGGTAGCTGGGGTGAGTTCACCATAGCAAGGGATTTTATTGTCATTTTCCCCTTCCTTCCTCCCTTCACCTCCCTGTCACTCCAGCTTTCACTCTGTAATCTTATTTTCTCTCCCTTTATAATAGTTTGAATGGGATAAGTGTGTCAAATATAGTTGACACTAAGGCAAGTTATTGTTCTTGCAATCAATTCTTGCTTCTATCAGTTCCACAATAAGAGTATGAAACTGGTCCTGTTGTAGATGCTTCTAACAGTAAGATCCAGATCACATCATGTAAAGGGATGTTCTAACTACACTGCTAGCACTGGAATGAAAAACGTAATTCTCTGTTCCAAAGAGCTGTTGTATCAGCATACTCAGTATGGTTGCCACCCAGAAGTTGTGTACATGGGTTTCTGTTTTATGCCTTTTTCTACTTCCTCTCTCATTGTGTTTCCCCCTTTCTCATTCAACTACTGGTTTTGGGCTGACATGTTTGTTTTAATTAAGTGTCCATTGACTCATCACTCATCCTTCTTTTCTTGCTGATCTCTGCAGATCTGCTAAAACTTGCCAACCCAACACCACTGGAAGAAATATTGATTCTAGTAATAGTAATGTTTAAAGTTCTTGGCTATCATGACTACTGGCAGGATTTGGATCCTTCTACCTCTAGATCCGCCTGATGGGTGCTGACCCCTCCTCCAGTTAAAAGCTCTGTGTGATGCCTCCTTCCTACTTGAAAAAGAATGAAATACCAATGGTAATGAAACCCTTTCTCCCCTTGTAAGGGATTATGCAGCTTGGCTGCAGTGCACTATTAGGACATTATAAAGAGATCTAAGGTGCTGGAGGTTCACAATATCATAAAGGGGACTGACTACTGCAATGCGGAGGGGATCCTAGAGGAGATCTCTCTGGAGCTCCAGACTCCTTTATGCATAAGAAACATTTATTATTTATTCAGGTCAACAAGTTTTGCATCTCAGCTGCAGTCTTATGGTAAGCCGGTAGGCAAAGAGAGGAAATGGTCTGAGAGTAGAAACTCTAAGGTCCCCTTGTTTTGAGAGTATCACAGGCCAGCAGTGGAACTGAAAGAATGGTGCAGATGAAGGTGAGGGAGAGGAGGACAAAATGTTAAGTAAGCTGACTTGGGCTGCTAGACTGAGCTATTTGGAGAAGAGGGATGAAGCTATAAAATCAATATTTAGATTTTTACAAGTTCAAGGGAGGATGGTTCTCATTTGCAGTTCAGATTTGAGTCTCTCTAGTAAAAAAAATAATTGGATTATATGGAAGTTAGTGAAGTTTAGTTAACACTGTAAGTAAAGTTTTCAAAGAATCTCCCACTCAAAACCTACTCACTTATCTAAAAAATAGATTATGTGAGGAAAGTTATAAGAATATTGGGGTTTTCAGTATTTCTATTTTCTGAACAGAGTGTCTGAAGCAGCTGAAGCATTTGCATGGTTTTGCTTTTCTTTCCAAACCTATCAAGGGTACAGCTCTAGTAAATGACAAAATCCAGATAGAGTGTGGGAGCAGCAGGATCCCAAATTAAACAACTGGGAGGTTGACAAATGCTTCCAGTAGCAGATTTAACTACAGATGGAATCATTTGACCATTCGACATGCCACAGTCCACTAGCTGGGGGCTTCCGACCATCTCTCTGCAACATTAACTTCATAAAAACTTCCATCAAAGAGCCCCCACCAGAGTCACAGTGCCTTTTTCAGAGCATTTTCAAACAGCAGAAATAAACATTAAAAGATTCTACCCTTCCTTCCTTGACATTTCTCTGACAGTAAATTAGAATCAGATGGAAGATATCATTATTTCCACAAAGATTATCATGCAAATGAATGCCTTTACAATGATTTAAAAAAGCCCAGAACTGAACCTTTTGAAAAATATGTATGCATTTGGGCAATAAATCGAAGACAGAGAATTTTTGTCCAAGGCTCATGTGTCTCAATTTGTATTCCCGTCCTTGGCCAGAGGATGTTGTTCACTAACCAGCACTTTTAACAGGCAGTTTATTAATATTCTGGAAATCTGATAATTTTGTTCTTCACTTGTTTTTTCTGCTTTACAGGTTGGTTGTGTGCTTGTTTTTTTTGTTTTTGTTTTTTTTTTTTTTTTTGTGTGTGTGGTTTTTTTTTTTTTTTTTTTTTTTTTGTGTGTGTGGGGTTTTTTTTAAAGTATTGCATTCATTTTCTGCACTTCAAAATGACAAAATAATGGCATACCTGGCATTACGAAGATAAATATTCAAGAAATTAGCGTATTTTGATTTCAAGAATCTCTAAGAATTGGAGATGATACAATTTTACGAAGGTAGTTCTTAAAATGCAGAGTTTCAGGCATAAACAGGTGTGGTTCCCCTGTCTTCATGCTGGTGAATGCTATGCAAAAGACTGCGAGTGTTCTCCAGAGAACCTGTTCATTTAGATGGTGCTAAACCTGATATTGATATTGTGAACTGGAAATTGAGCAGACATGTGAGATTGATTAGATGTGGTTGAATGAAGAAGAGGTACTAGAGAGGACTGAGGTCTGTATATTTTTGGAGGGTGACATTAATTTATTAGTATTGAATAACTGATTCCCCAATATAATTTGGAAAGGTCTATGGCATTTTTCTTAGCTACTTACAAAATATAATTGCTAAAGAAGACAGCATTAGATCTCTATCCTTTAATGTTTGTGTTCTCCACAGTACTGGAGTTAGGGACATCCACTGCTCTTCTTCGTGTTTTGTTGTTTTGGTTTTTTTTTCAAACACCCCTCACAAAGTGGATTATGATCACCCAGAGAGTGGTTGTGTTTCCTTCTGTGTTATTAGGTCTTGCTTTACTGTGAGTAATCATTACTTTTTAGAGTGATGGAAATTAGATCTGTTTTGGCTCTTCATTTACAGTACTTTGAAAATATTCTCAGGATCAAGTAACACTGATATTGCATTTAGATTCTAGTTGGGAGATTTCTTCTTAATTATAATTGTCTGGAGTTACAACTAAGTAGCTAAGTGTATAGCTATTCTGTTATTATTTGTGTTTATATGCTGTAATATTCACAACATACCATCCAACGTTCACCCGTGCACTGTACCCACAGAGAAAGACTCAGTGCTTTCTCAAAAGTGCTCATAATCTAAATATACAAGTGGGTACTCACAGGTCCTTAAAATTTGAATTCATTTCCAAATACTTATATTCACATGTTTATATTTTTTTTAATGTAAATATCTTTCTGAATGTTCTGACTATAACATAAAATTAAATTATTTGTTATGATTACAAGCCTGGTCCCATGCCACCACCTATTCATATTACATACAACACCCAGGTGTTTAGTCTTGTTTTTTAAACCATGTTGAGGTAGAAACTCACTATTTTCCTATAGTGAAGATACCTCTTTGTACCTAGCCTGCTCACAGCTGGCCTTCTGAGGTGTAGCTTTCAGGCTTCTGTCTCCCCTCAGGTTGCAAGTCAGATCTTGTGATCTTGTCAGATCTCAGTGGCTGTTGAGACAGGCCATAGGTGCCAAGGTGTAGGTGTAGTGCACCTGATGAAGCACCAGGCCAAGCCAGATGTTCGGCCGTGCACAGCTCGTATTTAGTGCATAGCACAATGCTCCCTATCAAGCACTGCCATGTCAATATCAAATATTATATACATTTTAGTAAATTTTGGCACTGGTCAGCTGAAAATAAATGGCAACCGAAAATGCAATTGTACTGTTTCATCAGTGTCAGAAGAGCAAACTTCATGAAGATGGTAATATCGCACAGTTACTGAGCTCCTTCAGTGTGAGGCTCCCAATGTACATTATGAATATCTATAAATCAGTTATCACAGTCAAAGGCTTGCTGGGATATACATTTTACAAACACTAAACAAGAAAATCCCAGAGGTAGTTGATTTACTTACAGATGATTTAGGACCCTAATTCAATTTGAAATTGAATGACATTTCAACTCCTAAACATTTACTTAGGTTCTGTTTCTATTCTGAAAGGCTCAAGATCATGCAGGCCAAGTTGCCTGTGACAGAAGTAAGAGAAGTATCCAGATCTTATGTTTCCTATCCATAGAACCATAGAACGGCTTGGGTTTGAAGGAACCTTAAACCATCCACTTCCAACCCCCCTGCCATGGGCAGGGAACCTTCCACTAGACTATGTTACACAGAGCTGTATCCAGCCTCCTCCATGGATGAGGATTCCACAAAATCTTTGGGCAACTGGTTCCCATGCTTCACCACTCTTGTAGTAAAGAATTTTTCCTAATATCTAAACCTACTCTCCTTCAGATTAAGACCATTCTACCGTGTCCTGTCACCACAACCTTATCCTTTCGCCAAAGAAATAATCTTCCCTACATTTATCCAGCACTGAGGTAAAACCTTGCCTCCTTCATAAAGAAAAACAAACCAGAAGTATCTAACCAAGACACAGAAATGTTCTTAAGCAATTTTCTGGTTATTATGTATTTGAATGTCCTTCTGATGGGTGACTATGCTTTTTCTAATGGCACGCAAAGAGCCAAAAGAAACATATGCTGTGAAAACTACCTTTAGCAAAACAGACAGATGGATAGGTAACACTTTAAAACAGGGTGGTCGATGATTAGCAATTCATTTGGTATTCATTGCAATAACATTAATTGTCATGAATAAATTACATGTTGCAACACTTGGAATTTTGTGAAAAGAATGTTTGCCTTTTCCGGGGCTTTGTGAAAAGGAAAAAATAAAAAAATTTTCTATTTTTTCCATTTTGTGTTATTTGTCCCATCTCAGAAAATAGTTCATTTAACAGCAGAGTCTATTCAAGAAAACCATAAGTTGTGTATCGATGTTCTAAAATTTTAAATGCTTCTGATGCTACTATAATCTTTAAGTAAATTGTCACTCAGGTCATGCTTTGAAGTTTTCCCTTTTTTACAGTGATTGAAAAATTTCTAAACTGCTCAGTCCTTTCTGCTAGTTAATCACTCTTCTACTCAGTTAAATACACCACAGAAGTGAAAAAATACCCCTATTGCTTGTAAGCGGTAAACAGTGAGTAGATTGTGTTCTGGTGATTACAGACAGTTTATGTTGGCTGGACCGGGCTTTAGCTGTCAGCACATAAAGAAAGAAATGGACAAAAGAGGCTCTGAGAGCAGATGTTGACACTGGAAGCTCAAATTCAGGGATCCTCAGCCTGTGGCTGTAGAAGCCCAGCTGGGAGAAAGAGACATGCTGCTTTCACAGAGCCTCTCTGGGATCCCTGCCCCATGCAGGTACCCAGCCATTGAGAGACAGGAAGATGAAAGGCTGTTTCACAGATGTCACCTGCTGAGGGTTCAGCAGCCTGTCCAGAAATGTCATGTTTGGCAGCTGGTGGAGGAACCCTCCCACCAGCTCTGGCACACAGATTCTCACAGTATTCCGGGAAAGATGCTTACACGGGGGCTTCCTAATGAGATGACATTAAAGAGAATTTTTGGCTTCTGCCTCTAACAGCACATTGACATTAACCTAGCTGTCCATTCATTACACAATTCTACTGAAGATCAGTCACTCTAACAAAATGAATTTTAGGCATAAGCATCAAGCCAAATTACCCTGGAAAATTGTTGAGATGGCTATCGCTTCTCATTCTGTTAAATTGATTCTACCTTCCTTTGTTGCTCTCTAAGTTTCTGAAACTGCTCTAAATTCTACTGATACAAGCTCACTAAAGGTACTTGGCTCCAAAAGCAGCACACACTGCAAAGTTCCTGGGATATAGGACACTCAAACAGAGCATAATGAAACTCCTGGGTCCTATCCTATCCTATCCTTGGATAGTAATACATGACCACATCTGAACATGTATTTACAATATGAGTGGAAACGATCAGAGAGTACTGGTAAGAAGGTAAAAAAGAAGGGAAATAAGAATTTGGCAGAGGGATGCTAAGATCTAAGCAGAAAGGTGCTAAAGTAAAGCGGAAAAAGGTTATTGTTTAAATTGGTTGGGAGAGGTTAGGGCTGCTTACCCTTTTTCTCCCCTACAGTCCTCAAGTTAAGGCAAATAGCACATGCTTTGTCCTTTGCCTTTTGGGCTACTTCTGATCTACATAAAAAGAACTAGGGGTCCTTTTAATACTCCATACAGGCTCAGGAAGATGACAGGACTTGATTCCTCTCTCACAAATCAATTACATTCCCAGAAATATCTAGAAATATTACTTAAATGCATGGGATCTAAAATTCCATTTTAAATTATTCAGAATGGTAAAATTTCTCATTTTATTTTTTTGAAGCTTTAAAATCTTCATCTTTTTTCTTCTCTTCTTTTGATATTCAATGTACTAATAAGAATAGCTGTGCTTTTAACTAGTGAGATTTTTGCTACAAAAATCTATCTAGTATTGTATTGCCTTCAGAGGTATCAAATTCCACTTAGTCCCAGGGGAAGGGCTATGATCATTTACATTTTTTCACAGCTATAGTTTGGGTTTTTGTTTTGGTCCTTCCCAAGGAAGCTGCTTGCATACCAGGCTAGAACAGGTAATGCTCCTCAGAACCTATGGTATGGAAGATTTGCCTGAGCATAGCAAGTGGAAGGACTAAAAGGAAATTTGTTCATTAGCTACCTAAAATTGTTGAAATTAAAATCACTTTTAATGCTACTACTGTTTTTGTCTGTGATGACTGAAACTTTAGAGTATTAAAGTAATCTTGATACTTTAGTCATTGTTTTGCGGAAGGGTAGGAGAAAAAGTAGCGAGTGAGAAAGTAGAGAAGGGATTAAAAGAAGGAAGTAAACACATACTGAAAAACAGGATTTTAAAGAAATTCACAGCATCAACCATTTAGAGAAACATACAGTGTCAAGGTCTTGAGACTGGAATGGCACACTGCAAACCCCTGGTGATTAAAGCTACTGACAGAAAGTTATTTCCATCTTTTAAGAGGGACTGGGAGGATATTCCAATCTGTGGCAGTCCAAATTGAGATACCTTTTAAAAATTAGATAAAATGTTTAGCATTTTTTGAAAACTGGTTATTTAATGTGAAAATCTGACTAAGAGAAAAACTGTATTTCCAACGATTCTCCTAAGATTAGGACATCTAAAGAAGAATACAATCATAAAGTGAAAGATGTTATAGACAAAACCAGAAAAAAAAAATCTTAGCTCCTGGCCTTTTTTAGTGCATTCCATGCCCTCTTTTTCTTTATGAGTGAACTTTAGCAAATGTTGGAATTTTCTCTTTAGGAGACATTGATGAGTTGAACTATGGGGTATTAAATACACACATCAATGAATTTTTATGTTTATAAAAGTTATATTTTATTTTAAATACAGTCCTATATTCTCTACCATCAGGTTAGACTTCTGTCTAGTTGAGAAGGAGTTTTTAATTAAAGAACATAAAATTTAAATGGTTCAGAAAATGTCAACATGAGTTCCTATTTTCAGCCCAACACAGATGATAGAATGAGAGGGCATAAATGAAAATTAAAGAAAAACAAATTCAGAACAGATGTCAGGAAGCATTTTTTTCAAGCAGCGAATCATAAATGTGTGGAATGGCTTACTAGGCAAGATAGTTAAGGCAAAAACACGGAGGTCATTAAAGAAACAATTAGAAGACATCATGGTGTAGATGGAAAAGGGAATGAGGCATGATGAGCTAAACCGCCCCTGCTCGCTCCAAGAATGTCTCATGTTCTCAAGAAGTCTGGACACTGGTAGATGTTTTTAGGGCTCTACGATAGGTGCTAGATAGAAATCCATATCTCTCTCTCTCTTCTCCTCCTCTCTCCCTTGCTTTCTGCAGGTACCCAACACAACTTTAAGTAATACCATCAAATTTAATTTAATTTAATCTAATGATGGGAGAACTTGCATTAAATATGCATTATAGATGAAATCTTTGAAACATTTCCTGTGAGAAGTGATCTTATTATCATAAACCAAATTTACCAGTGTAGAACAACAAGCAACCTCTATCAGCAAAGATGTCTTCTACTAGGAACATTGTAATATCCTTTTTTTGTGAGTATTAATATTATAAAGAAACAATACCATATGTAAATGCTGCCAAAGATGGTATGGTAGAACTACTTAAATGAGAAAGCCAAGTCTTATGAATAAGTCAGGACAATGCACCTGGCAAGTTTTATAGCAGAAACAAAGACTCAGATCTTGCTGTTCTGTCAGAATGGGGCAACCAGAGGATCTGACTTAGGTGAAGATGCATAGTGAAAAAGAATTTTGTTTACTATTAATCACCTATATCTATAAATGAAAATGAGGACAAACAACCTCTGTTGCTCAAGAATATTTTGAAACAAAATAGAAGATCTGAAGTGATAATTATATCTTGAAAGCGACAGATGTAAAAACAACAAGATGCTTTATAAGCAAGTACAGGCTAGAAATTAATTAAAATGAAATTATTTCCCTATGCCAGCTGACCACAATTATTTCCAGCTTATACTATTTCTATAACCTGTAAAATTCTAAGTGTATGGGAACTAGGAGTCATGTTTTTACTTCGTAAGTCTAGAAAGGGTTCTTTAAAGGGCTAGTGCATTAGGAGGGTGGGATGATTTTTTAATTATTTAAAACATTCAGAGTTCCAGCTCATTCTTGCTCTTGTATTAATCTGTTTATTATAAACAGAAAACTGCATCTTACAACTTTCTTGATACAGATAAACTGATCGGAAAGGACACTAGGCAATCCCAGATAACAGGTTGGTTTTGATCAATGGGCAATGCAGCCTAAATAGCAACTTAGTCAATGAAGTGCAAAACACCATTCAGCTCATCCTAAAGTGGATAGTCATGTGAGATGAATGGCCATTTAGGAACGATAGCAACTTAAATCACAGTATTTGTTTGAGAAAATCATTTGTGGGGCTACTATGATTTTTGTTTGCTTTAATCTATTTAGGAAGTAATTCAATATGAAATACATTGATCTTTTCCCATGACTGCCAACTCACTGGATGAATTGTTGCTGTCTGTGTTTAAGACCTCTATAGCTGATTTAGCTACCACAACCTTCCTTGTAATCAAGAGAGAGAAACTGGCCACTGCGAGGGTCCAGGTTTCATTCACCTCAGTCTAGAGGACATCAAATCAATCATGTTATAAAAGTGTCCATTTCTCTCTAATAAGGGGATACAAAGAGAGCTCAGAGTGACTAGGCTGGTGTTGAAATGTTGAGTTCTTTACTACAAACACTTTTCTAATAAAATCATAGAATCATTAAGGTTGGAAAAGACCCTCAAGATTATCTGCTCTAACTTTTGTCCAAATAACACCATGTTCAATAAACTATATCATGAAATGCCACATCTACTCATTTTTTGAACAATTTCAGGGGTAGTGACTCCACCACCTCCCTGGAGAGCCTGTTTCAAGGCTCCATATTTGATCAATTTACACTTGTAAGATTCTTAAAGTTGTAAGGAACTCACACTTGTAAGTTCCTTAAAAAATGTTCTTTACTATTGCATCTTGCAAGAAGGTAGAAGAATAGAGAACAAAAGTCTCTGTGGAACAATTACTTTTTCTCCCCTTGAGGGAATGATTAGAGTAAGAGAGGTTAACAAACAGGTTTTACCTCTGACTGCGTGGAGTCACAAAGTATTTCAATAAAAGTTATTTCTGTAAAGAACATCAACAGAAAACCAAAAAAAAAGACAAATTTTTGTTGATCTCCAGAATTTACTTGTGGCTGTTCTCCTTAAATTGTATACAGTGCTTGACTATAATTGAATTCATGCAGTAGAAGGGTTAGAATGTATGGAGCCCACAGTTGGCAATGGCGCAGTTGAGAGCCTCTGGGTAAGAATCAAGGGGCAAACAAATAACGCAGATGTCACCATGGGAGTCTGCTATGACCTCTCAGCCAGGACAATGATGCCAACAAATTATTCTTTGAGGAATCAGGGAACATTTCCAAGTCAACTGCCCTTGTCCTTATGGGGGACTTCAATTTGCCAGAGATTAAATGGGGGCATCACACAGCTGGTACAACCTGCGCCAGCAGAAGATTCCTAAAAAACCTGAATGACAACTTTATGGGACAGATCCTAAGGGAGCTGACTTGGAAAGACGCCCTCCTTGATCTGCTGCTTGTCAACAGAGTGGATCTCATTAATGAGGTGGAGGTTGGTGACTGTCTTGGCCACAGCAACCATGAAGTGATCAGGCTTAAAATCTCTGTTAACAGGAGGAAAAGTTCCACCAAAACCTCAACTCCAGACATGAGGAGAGCAGAATTCAGGTTGCTCCAGTAATTACTAAGTAAGGTCCCCCGGGGAAAATGTTTTTGCAGCTGTTCGGGTCCATCATTTCTGGTCACTTTTTAAACATCATGTCCTAAGGGCACAGGAGCAGGCAATTCCCACTTGTCAAAAGTCAAGCAGGTGAGGCAGAAGGCTGGTTTGGCTCAACAGGGATCTCCTCTTGGATATAAGGCAAAAAAGGAAAGTATACACCCAGTGAAAGCAAGATCAAGTGATATGGGAAGAATTCAGAGATGCTGTGTAGTACTGTAGGGAGTTGAGACTAGCTAGAAATGTGGGGGACAATAAAAAGAGGTTTTTCCAATATGTTAGTGGCAATATGCAGTATAGAAGTACCATTGGCCTGGATGAGGATGGTCACCTCACAAACAGGGTTGGAGACAAGGCAGAGGTGTTTAACTCTTTCTTTGCCTCTGTCTTCAGCATGGATGATGGACCAAGGGGATCTCAGTGCCCTGAGCAGGAGAACCATGACTGATAATGGTCAACTCCCAGTCAACCCTGAAATTGTGTGGGATCTCCTGCTCCAGATGGATCCTTCAAATCTATGGGGCCTGATGGGATTCATCCCAGAATCTTCAAAGAGCTGGCTGATGTCGTAGCAAAACATCTTGAAGATTTTTGAGCAGTCCTGTGAATGCAGAGAGGTCCCCACTGACTGAAAGCTGGTGAATGTTGTCCTGATTTACAAGAAGGGCAAGAAAGAGAGCCCCAGAAACTACAGACCTGTCAATCTCACTTCAGTACCTGGTAAAGCTATGGAGAAGATTATTCTGGGAGGTATTGAAAAACATCTGAACAACAACATGGTCCTCTGTCACAGCCAAGACGGCTTCATGAAAGGAAAGTCCTGCTTATCAAACCTGATTTCCTTTTGTGACAAGGTAACCCACCTAACTGATCAAGGGAAGCCAGTTGACGTCATCTTTTTCAATTTCAGTAAAGCTTTCGATACTGTCTTTCACAGGATCCTTCTTGGTAAAATGTCCAGCACACAACTGGATAAACACATCATGGGCTGGATGAGCAATTTGTTCATGGGTTGAACACAGAGGGTAACAGTGACTGGGGTAACATCAGACTGTTGACCCGTCACCAGTGGGATTCCACAGGGATCCATCTTAGACCCTGTACTCTTCAACATCTTCATAAATGACTTGAACGCAGGACTGGAAGGGATATTAAGCAAGTTTGCAGATGACCCAGAACTGGGAGGAGCTGTTGACTACTTTGAAGGCAGGGAGGCCCTGCAGAGAGACCTTGACAAATTAGAGGGCTGGGCAATCACCAACCACATGAAGTTCAACAAGGGGAAGTGCTGGATCCTGCACCTGGGATGGGGTAACCCCGGATGTACATACAGACTAGGGAATGAGATGCTGGAAAGCAGTGCTTGGGAAAGGGACCTGGGAGTTCTGGTTGATGGCAAGTTAAACATGAGTCAGCAGTGCCCTGGCAGCCAGGAGGGCCGACCGTGTCCTGGGGGGCATCAGGCAAAGCATCTCCAGCTGGTCGAGGGAGGGGATTGTCCTGCTCTGCTCTGTACTGGGGTAGCCTCACCTTGAATATTGTGTGCAATTTTGGGCACTTCAATATAAGAAAGATATTAAGCTGCTAGACAGTGTCCAAAGGAGGGTTACAGAGATGGTGAAGAGCCTTGAGGGCAAGCTGTATGAGGAGCAGCTGAGGTCACTTTGTTCATTCTGGAGGAGACTGAGGGGAGACCTTATTGCAGTCTACAACTTCCTCATGAGAGGAAGAGGAGGGGCAGGCACCGATCTCTCCTCTCTGGTGACCGGTGAAAGACCTGATGGAATAGCCTGAAGTTGTGTCAGGGGAGGTTTAGGTTGGATATTAGAAAAAGGTTCTTCTCCCAGAGGGTGGTTGGGTGCTGGAACAGGCTCTCCAGAAATTGGTCACAGCACCAAGCCTGGCAGAGTTCAAGAAGCATTTGGACAATACTCTCAGGCACATGGTGTGACTCTTGGGGATGGTTCCTGTACAGGAGCAGGAGTTGGACTTGATGGTCCTTGTGGGTTCCTTTCAACTCAGCATATTCTCTGATTCTGTGAAATTACATTTTGAAATGTACTTTTCATAGTTTCTTTAATCTCTCCCTGTTTAGAGAAGGAAAATTAATACAAAAGTAGAAAACTGAGGTATTTTTTGAAAGCCAATAGCATGCAAGAATGGAATACCTCTCAAGTGATTCATGCCTTCTGAAAAGTCTGTTTATTTGTAGGATAGTGCTTAGACTATGCCAGTGTTCAGCAGAGAGAGACGAGCCACCTCAGGGTAAATGACCCTCTTTGACAGTTAACTTTTTGATAGGACAAATTGCCTTCTAGAGGTGTCTGCATCAGTCTGCTGAATATATAGGAAAACCAGACAACCCACTCATGTTTGAAACTTAACTTTCAGATGACTGCAAGTAAATGAGGGTGAATCTGCAGCTGGACGCCTACATATTAAGAGTGATCACAGGCAGTGCCGTGAGAAACTCACAGACTAAAAAATAGTGTTCAGACCTTCGGAAGGAAAGCAGACACATGTACATATGCAGGCAGACTCTTGTCTTAATTGGGCTCAGGCATGTACGTTACGTATGTTGCCAAATTTCACATCATTCCGTGTGATTTGCAGTAAAATAGAATCGCCTCAGACAGCAGAATTAGCCATAGAGGTTTACATTTTTGTTTGGATGGGTAAAGAAATGCTTACCAAGGTTCATCACATGAAGTGCCAGACCTACTGTGACTTAGTGATTCTAAACACTGTGGAAGTTTAATAAAACAGGGAGTAAATTGGCTTATGCCATTGGAGCTGTGCTTTTGGCTACACAACCAAGCATTTGTTTTGGAAGTTGGAGACTCTGGTTTTGGTCCCAGTGTTAATTAATTGTACCAGGCATTTGCACTGCAGTCCACCAAAGAAGGTGTAAGACAATGTCTAGATGTGGATTATTTAAACATTACTAGCTTGTCCAAGTGGCTTTAGCAGTCAGGTAATGACCAGCTGGAGCAGTTAAGGCCTGCGGGTGAAGCCAATCATTCTGCATTTGTGAAGGACCTCCAAGTGACTCTGTACTGCTCAAACAATTTTGGACTGTATTTTTTTTTATTTTATTTTGTAATTTAATTTATTTTTTGAATGTTTTAAAAATCTAATCCTTAATGTCATTATACTGCTGCTCCCCTCTGCCAGAACACTCTGTTCAGTGGCTGCAGTCTGCTCATCCTCGTTTTATCTTAATGCAAAATCATTCTGTTCAAAGCAATGCAAAAGCAAAGAATTATGTGCAAATTATCTTAAAATTAAGTGTTTCTCTGTGGAAGGAACATGTCAGCTCTCCCTCCAAAAGGTAAATTGAGAAAAATAGTTTCTGAATGGAAAACCAGAAAAAGCCTATCTCTCCAAACAATTACCAGGTAACTATTTTGATTTGTGCAGCTACAGTGCCTTCTCACATCCTGCTTTAGAACTTCACTGACTTTCTAGAGCAAGTAACTCACTCCACTCCTCACACTGTGCTCAGGACTACTGATGCTTCACAGCCTGTGCAGAGTGGAGGGCACTCAATAAGAGGCACAGGGGCTCCCCTCTGAGCACAAGGAGAAGGACCAGGCTGTGCTGAAGAGCAGTACATGATCTGCACCATGGCATCCAGCTGTATTTGCAAACCACCGATAGTGCTGACGTCAAGGCTACTGTGTTTCCCACTTTGAAAGGGGATTTAGTAGGCCTGTAGCTGTTTTTATTCCTGTATGGCTGGAACCAAGGCAAGGGGTAGACATTGGAGTAGTATATAGTTATTTTTATCCTTAGACTAACCTAACGTCTTTAGGTGGGTGTATGCCACCTAACACAGTAGGTTTCAAAACTAGTCCTTCTCCTTTGTTATGACTGTTGATTAGAAGATTGTTGTTGGGATCCTGTTGAATAGAAGAGCTGTGGAGAACAAACTGTTGGTGATATCTATCAAAAAAAAAACAACCATGAACTTGAGAAATACGAAGAGGTGGAAAGCTCTGCTGTAGGACCTCAGTTGCCTTCTGTGAAATGACAAACCTGATGGAGGTTTGCTTTAGGTGCCTGGTTGTCTCAGGCTACCTGCACAGTCATGGCATCTTTTGGAAGACCAAGCTGCCTAGTTTGGCTTCGACTCTGAATGTGAATTCGTCTGGTGAGAGCTTGCCAGTCTCCACAGACTGCACAGGGGGCTTCAGGGTCTTACACTGATCAATTCCATTTTACACTTGTGCTTAAGCCCAGTGGAAGCAAATCCAGCTGAAAGCTGAGCATGCACTCACTTGCTATGATATTCACAGTGACAAAAAGGGAAAATATCTTCAGGTAATAAGGAAAAGATCAGGATCAAAAGGCTTATAAATAAGGAAAGAAAATGATATGGAAACATGATATGAAATGGGAATGACATTGGTGTTACAGATGGAGAGGCAAGTGTCTTAAAACAGAATGTTTTTTAAAAACCCTCTGTTACTGTTTTGATGCTAGTTTGCCATTTCTTCATAAAGTAGGGAATTCAGTGAACCAGAACGGAGGAACATTTCTTCTATTTCTTGACTCTCTCTTAAGTTTCAACTTCTACAGGCAGCAAGCAGCAAGGAGGTAACTGGTACTTTTGTTCTGGCATATCCTTCCTCTAGAATAAATTCCCATATGTTAAAAGATTTGTTTTGATTTTATATGCTTTAAGATATTTTTCTATCAATACTGTTCACATTTTAATTACAATAATTAACATAGTTTTCCAATATTTTTTTGTGCCTTTGATTATATGCCTAAAAATGTTGCAGCTGTGTTTACCTATATCCTTTTTGTCTCAGGCTTCATCTGAAATGAGAATATCATTTTATATATAGCTTTCTACTGCCTTTGTGAACTGTTTTTCATAATACCCCAGTTTAGCTTCATATACATTCATACAAAGGAAAGTACTCAGCTCTCTCGGTTTGAGTGGTTCTGGAACAGAAATCAGGATAGGCAGAAATTCCCAGTGTAAATTGTGTGACTTTTCAAGAAATGACAAAGTATGTTTTATGTTTGAACAACACAAAAATATGTGTTACCAGAGAATGCCACACAAAAAAAACAGTGGTGGAAAGATGCATCTTTTCCTATCATTACTCAACAGAGGAGGCAATATTAAAAAAAAGCTGTTGGTTAGAAAATGAATTTTTCTCTTTCTTTCTAGTAATACATGCAATGAATGATTGCTCATCTGTCATCTTTTTTTTTTTTTTTCAGAGATATTATTTTTTCTTCTAACTTCCATGTAGCTGACCTATTTCTGGGAAAGGGGTAAGGTGAATTATAATTAAGTTTTGTACAGCTGATGTGGATAAGAGATCTCTCACTCATTATTGAAGCATCAGCTACCATATGTGGTCTGTAGAGCAGCCAAACATTTGTGGTCCAGCAGCTGCTAACAAGAATTTCTGATGTATTAGACTTAGGATTCTCTTCATTGGGAATTGGAAAGGTCCACAGAGTTTCAAGAGTGGCTATTGGGATTCCCTTCCTGCTTGAAAGGATCCAAAAGGGCATATCTGAAAGCAATTGTTTCAGCTAGATTACTCTGGTGCCAGCTCCTGGAGGCAGCCAGCAGAAAGAGAAGAGCTGCTGTTGGGGTGGGGGATTTTAAATCAGTTCATCAAAGGCCTTGAGAATTGCTCACTATGAAAAGATAAGAATGGAAAGCAAAGTGAGGAAGAAGAAGACAAAATCTGGAGAGGGGAGGAAGAATGGAAAAAAGACAAAAATATTAATAATAAAAGGTGGGTGACCAAGATCTTTAAATCCTAAGGCAAACATAAAGGAAGCTTCTACATTTCCTGCTACTATTTTTCATTGAAAATAGTTGGCCAAAACTGGACATTTTAAGCAGGGAGTACCTTAAAACTCCAGCTATTACTAAAATACACAGATTTCACAGTACACTCAACAGCCAAAGAATCAATTGAAGGATGAAGGTAAAGTATTTAAATGGCTTCATCTTCTCTGCAGCTTATATTGCATAGTGAGAGCTTTCTACTCAAAAGCCAGTGGGCTACAGATTGGAATCACCTTCCTCTGTATTTTACCTATTGAGTCAGTGACCCTTCTTTCGTAAAGGTGCCCAATAGGCTATTTATAATAAGACTGTGCATTCTGCTACATTTTTGTAACGCACTTCCACAGTGTTTTCCAGGTAAATAATGTTATGAGATGGCATTATGTAATATTATCAACTTCAAGCTCTAAGTAATCATGAAACTTAAAACCTGTGAGATTTTTTAAAAATTATTTTCTGATTTGTGCTATGATTCAACCTCTTTGCCACAAATTTGAGGGCTAGAAAGCTGCTGGTTTGATATCAGATGTTGAGATTTCCACTTAAGCAGTGTCACTTCAGGAGTTATTTTTTCAATAGAAATGACAAATATTTCAGTATTCATATTAAATTCATGAATTGCACAGCATTCCCTTGACTTTTGAAGACAACTCAAATTGCTGCATATGTTTTGTGGACAGCCCCTTATTAACTGATCATTTCCCATGACAAGTGCTGTTTTTATTTCTTGGTCATGTAAGAAAGGTTTCTCTCTAGACTTTGTACTCTAAATTTTGATTCAACAGTTTACTTTCTTAAGGTAAAAGGAATTAAAACTTCCTTCAGGCATCTTAAGTAAAGTTTATTTTAATATTAAAACCAAAGAAGTTATTTCAGTCATAAAATACAATCAAGGCATCCAGAATATCATATCTCAATACTCTATATAATGGCACATCCCAGCACCAAATATAGCCTGAGTTAATTAATATTGTTCTGTAATTCTGAAAGACTGTTTAATTTGCAGAATGTTTTTTGGAATTGGGCTTTGATTCTGAAACATAAATATTTAATTTACTTCACAGAAATTTAGGGAGCAGTCAAATGGAAGGAAGTCATTCCCACATCTTATGTCTGTGTTCACTGATGGCATCAAGTTAATTTGCTCCAATAGAGCAGAGGCATTGCCTGCTCAAGGAGTAAGCCAAGCCCCATTGTTTAAGGATTTTCTTTTTTCAGGAGATCCTTACAGAATCATAGAATCATTTATGTTGGAAAAGATCTCTAAGATCATCATGTTCAAACATTAGCCTATCACTGGAAAGTCCATATGTTTATATGTTCTTTGATTTTTTCTGAAATAATTTGAATTTTAGGCTCGTATAGCAAAAGACACAACATCTTATCTGAGCTCAGATGGGCGGAGACCAGTACAAATGCTGTAACCTGACGAAGAACTACTTGTAATGATAAAAATTTCCAAGAGTTTGGGGTTTCTCCGTTTCTGGGCTCCAAAGGTTGAAAGTGTAGGTTTTGTGTCATTTTGGGGTTTTTTTGAGAGGTATGTATGAGGAAGGACAGTCACTAACAATGGGTATAAAGAGGAACAGACTTGTGTGTCAAGAGATCCATGCCTCAATCCTGGCCTGTCTTTGACTTTTATGACACATTTACTGATGCAGAACCACCAAGCTGAGCTGTGGTACAGTGACCTATGGAAGCTGACGCTTCTCTGAGGGAGACTTTGGACTCCTGATGGTAAAGAGGGTATCGCACACAACTCAGCTCAGTTTTCAATCAGGTATGGTTCAGGGGAGAGAACTAAGGCAGCACTGACAGTTGATGGGTCTGAGTGCTAAACATCCCACATAAAACCACTTGAGGCTTTTTCCCTCCTCAGGACCTGAGACAGGATTGTTTTTGCTTTTAATCTGGACTGCTTTTTGTGATGCACCTCAGTAAAAATGAAGTCATCTAAAGGCCTCACTGTAGAGCAATATGCTTAAATTTAAGCAGATGAAATTGGAAAAGTTGACCTTATGCCTTCCTCTAGAAAGTGGGCTGTTGTTCAGCTCTGCGTGTTTCAACATTGTTTTCATTCACTACTCCTAAGAGACAGTTATGTCAGACTTGTAAGAGTGTGGTTCAAAAGCTTTCTTAAGAGTGTTTGTACAATATTAAGCATATAGGTATAAACAGCCAATATTGCATATGGATGGTCTTGAAATAATGATATGCATTAAATGCACTAGGTTCGCAAGTAGAATATATTTTTGCAACTATTGTATTGTGAAGTCTCTCTGGAAGGACATCGGTGGTTTTTTCAGCTGGATCAAAGGTACTCAGAAGCCACATTGTGTTGTCAGTAGCAACGCTACAGCCTCAGTTTTCAGGAGGTTTTCTGGGACAAGGCCAAGTGGCTCCTTCAAAGGCATTGTTACTACATCAGGAGAAATAAAACTCCAGCTGGAGCAGAGGGATTAAGAGGAGTGAAAAGCCCCAGAAACCTTATTGTCACCAAGAAACTAAATAGAGAGGGTTCTAAAAGGACACAGGCAGCAAAACTGCTAAGTCATAATTTGGGATTTCACGTGATACCTGGTGCAATTTAAAACAATTATACAACTTGATACAGAATTTTTCACTTTTGGATCACAAAGCTACTGTTAAACCCTCAGCATTTCTGGTGAACCAGGAAACATTTTTGCCAATCCTCAGGCATTCCTGTGGGCCACCATGTATTCTGTTGGTCTGTGGTTTTACTGAACACAAAGGCAACATAGTGACTGATTATTGTGCTTCACCAGACTTCTGCTGATCATTACCACAACCTCATGGCCTGCTGATGGTTCACAGAGGACAGTTTGGCAGCCACAGGGGCAGAAATGAACCCATTGTCTGACAGAGGAAGAGGAATAGGAGTTTGTGGAGCAGGCATCTGTATCCAGGTTGTTGTTCTAACAGGCTGTGGGAGGTGAGGGATATTCTTCTCATCTTCTGGTGGCCTAATCAGTCTGTTTCAGCAGCATGCAGCAACATGCAGTAAGTAGCTAGATAGATAATTCCAATGCTGTTTGCAACCCTTTGTTAAGGCACATTTCCCTCTCCTCTCATCTTGTTCACAAGCTGTCTTGGTGTCTCAGTGCTGAATACAGATCGGAGAATTTGATTCAGACAAGTGTCTGAACCTCTGTAAAATTCAAGGCTCCTTTTCAAGTATTAAAAAAAAGAGAAAAACATAAAGGGAAACAGGAAGATCATCCTGAAGTGAAGGGTCATTGACAGCATCTACACCAAGCGTAATTGCTTTCTCTTCTACAAGGAAGTTGGAGTCGAAAAGATTTTGTTCAGTGACTACTACTGTTACTACAAGCCAAACACCTTCCACAAAGAGCACTTCAATCAGTCCCAAAATTCTCTGGCATTCTAGAGATCAGTCTTCAACCAATCTTTGTAAGTAAAGAAACTCTCTTCAAACACTGTCTAAATTTCCCGCTACCAGTCAGTAGTGGCCAGATGGTAGCCTATCTGCTTGATTTTAACTTCAGAAAACTGATAGAAGAAGCAAACTAGTGTTAAGAAGCATAAAGTGTCTTAGAAGTGGTCAGGAGAATAACGTTACAAGGTCTTCACGTTCTCCTAACAGCTAAGGGAATCACATAGAAATATCGTGTACTGATGGTATTAGCTCCTGTTAACAAAAGCTGGACAATGTCTTGTAATATTGGGATAGCTCTGCTCCTGGTAAACCTAGAAGTTTATGGAGGTTATGTTTGGAGAGCTGTGTGAATTCTCAAGTAAATTAAAAATAGTATTCCTAATCAGAAGGCTAGCCACAGAAAGGCAAAGGACCCTAAATCAACAAATGAATGTTGCAAAAGAAAGCAATGAGATTTGAGACAAGGTAAAAAAGATAATTGGGCCTCAACCTGGCCTGGCTTCTGGGAACACAAAGTCGCCATCCTTCCTGATGGAGGAGGAAGAAACCATGGCGGAGTCCTGAGTTGCTGTTACACCTGAGTATGTGCATGGTTGGAGGGCTCCCACAGGCCTTCAGCACCTGGGTAACCCAGTGATGCATTGGTTTTCAGCTGCTGGGCTCACAGAAGCACAAAGGACAAAATTAGCTTATTATCAAGGATGGACTTATCTCCCTCTTGCCTAGCTTTAAGTTTCCAGCGAGTCAGTATTTGAAGCAATCAGGGTCATTTTCAGTCAAAAAGGAAAGGTGGGTGCAGTTTTAAGATACAGTCAACCTTGGCTATTTTAGAGATTTACTTTAGTGATGAATTGCAGCTCAGGAACTGCCTTTGTTGGTTGACTATAGAAAAAGCAAGAAACTATCTCGAATTTTAGATGTTTAAGTTGGTCAGATGAATCCTGACCCTAAGACAGAACCGGCCATTTTGACTTGCTGTATTTGTCATTTGAACTGTGTCATCCATATCATGTCCTCCTATGTGCTTCTTGCCCTTAGAGATCACCCACCATGAAAATTTCTGGCCCTCATTTTTCAGCTTTTCTTCTTTGTTGTTCTCTTACTTTTCCCCCTCAAAATACTCATATGCTTCCACCCCTGACTGCTTTTGTTTAACAACACTGTCCTTACGCTCCCCCTTCTAAAGTAAATTGAACGATCTGTATATAGGGGTGAAAGGAGAAGGTTTCCTTTTGATCTAGCAATCATCTCCTCTAGTTTCTTCTCTTGTATCTGGCTGCTTGGGTCAGAGGCACATGATTTGCTTTATGTTTCTATAGTGCCTGCTACAATGGAGCCTGTTCCATGGCCAGAGCTCTAAGGCACAATGGCTGTACAAAGAACAGGGGAATAATGAATAGTAAATGAAGTAAGAGCTAAGTAAATAGAGAACTATGGTGAGGGAGAGGGGGCACAGGGATGGTGATATGAGAGGAGGCCAGAAACAAAGAGAAGAGGAGAAAGAACCAGAAGATGCAGTGAGAAACACTGGAGACTGAGGGTGGAAAGTCACAGTGCCACAGGAGTGGGAGAGGAATGGAAAATAAAAATCAAATGAGAAAATGGATGCTATATGAAAATAGTAATGGAAGGTGAAGAATGTGAAAGTAGTTCAGAAAGCCCCATAAGGATTAAAGAAGGCCAAATACTCAGAAAAAAATGGAAGGATGAGGGGTGGGAGGAAAAAAAAGAGGAGGCAAACAAGACAACCAAAACATGGTATGGCTTGGGATAAAGTAATTGACTCCAGTCCCATAAGAACACAATGACCTAAGCTTACTTTTTTTTTTTTAATTTTTAATTTATTTATGTAAAGTTGCTTGAATGGTATCTGTATCAACTTGTTTTCCTGAGGTGATAGAATAGCCCCTTTTTTTCACCTGGTTGCTCTACAGTTTTTATTCAGAAATGACTGAGTGTTAGTGGGCAAAGATAAACTCTGCACAATGAATTTTGCAGCCTGAGAGTGACAATGTTCAGTCCTACCATGTCAGCCAGAACCTCCCTTGGATGCACAGCTCTTACTGAGCTACATGTGTAGAGATGAGGGCAGGTTTTAATACTGCTCTCCAGCATACAATTAACACAGAAGTCTATACATTATCTCATCTTGCATTTTTATTATTTGCAGCTTATTGTTCAACTGAGCATGTATCATTGCTTAATTAATGCTGCCAACACTCTGCTCCAGTAAATGATTGTTTAGCCTAGAGTGGAATAAAATACTACAATGACTAATACAATATCATTATGTAACAGAAAATTAAAAATCTGATAATTTGATTGGAAGTCTCAGGTGAGTTTTTTGTATAAAAGTGTTAACCTCAAGTAGCTATAAACAGGTAAATGTTTTATTCAGCTGACTGATAAGGAATAAATGCTTATGATATAAATTATGTATAATTAATACTCCTGGGATAAAAAAAAAAGTATGCTAATAGGTTGTCAGTTAATTAGGAAAGGAATATGAGGTAAACAAAGCTGATTAGAATATACCCTGGGACTATAAACAGAAATTGTGCCTTAAATAATCTGTAAAAAACCTCTCATATTAAACAGCAAATACTTCAGCTTTAATTCAGAGCAAAACATAATGCTTTATGGAGAAAGGCACAGTGGAGATGTTAAATGAAGAAGCAGCTTGTGATAAAAGATCTAGAGGCTGCAGAGTAACTCACCTTCCCTATTCTGCTCTACCTTGGTCCATAAATTGTCTTTGTCTATCCTCAGCTAAAAGAAAGCTAAAATAAGCATTGCAGAAACTATGGCAAATAATGTGCTATAGAACCAATTTTAGCTCATAAAAATGACAGCTTATAATGGTTGGTCTTAAATCTGTAACATGGGAAATGTTCCCCAAATCAGTTTATGCTTCTTACCTGCCCTTTGATTCACTGATCCTCCTTGCTTCTACCAGTATCTTTACGTGATGAATGAGACCATCCTCTTTTCTACCATTCTGTAATTTCACTTGGGGTAGACATTTGAGATATTTTCTCATGAAACAGGACTGAAGCAGAGAAAGACATAACAGAAATGAATGCTCATTACAATCTCAGTCAAGTCTTTCCTTTATGTTAGAAGGGGACAGATCTGCATTGCCTTCCAAGAGCAGCCATCCTGGAGATGACTGAAGATTCATCTTCCCCGTGCCTTGTTTAGGACAGCAACAAAAAGCAACTGTCAAGGGAAGAGTTTAAAAACAAAACAAGTATATATGATACTGCCCTTCAAACACTTAGAGCTTGGGGGCTTCCTGACCTGGATATAAATGCTAATCTCCAATGAGTTTATTCTTCCTTAGTCTGGCCATTCCTCCTTTGAATGTATGTAAACTTTGGCTATTCCTGAGACCATTCAAGGAGAATGGTGAGACAGTTGTCCCTGATGTGAAACACACCAGAGAATGCTGAGTGGACTCAGTACAAGAGATTCCCTGCAGTGCCATGCAAACTAAAAAGTGTAATTGCCTAAAGGAATGTAAGCTTATTATGGGGTTGTAGAAGGAAGGGAATTTTGGGATTGTTTAAAACATAACTTGCAGTTGGACTGGCTAGTGGGTAGGAGAGATCTCAATGCCAGCCACTGGCATTGAACAAAAGACTGTCAACCTAAGGGGCTCACAGGTCCCTGTGACTGTGACTGCCTAAGAACAGCTACTGGGGATACCCAAACTGGGGGTTCCATACTTCACCAGTGGATTTCAATCCAGATAGCTTGACAGGAGGAACAGGCCTGAACTGCTATTCATGTCTGTTGAGTGGGGTGTGCGCTTCTATGGGAATCATTAAAGGCACTGTTGTCTGTGCTGATCCACAGGGCCAGTCATATGTCCATGTGCTTGTGTGCCTGCTGTGAATATGTACCCAGCTGCCTTGCCAGTGGCTAGACCTGGAGACTGGCAGCCTTGCATCTGTGGGGACAGGAGCAATCCTGGGGAGAGGGATCCCCACGGGTGCCAAAGCCACTGTGTTTGGTTACCTCTAACAGTACACAGTTGCAATCTACAGTCTACAACAGAACACATTCATGCCACCAGAAGTTGCACAGGTGAGACATGTACTGCTGGCTGCTATTTTTCCTGAATCAGCAGGAATCCTCTCCTCCTACCTTATTTGACAGCCTCAGATTCGTGTGTCAGAAGAGGCATTGAAAGTTGTCACCTGTCTTCTCTCTCTGTGCCTCTAATGAAAGTTCATGTAAGCAGTGCTCTGAGAAGGCTGTTGAAGTGTGGAGGGATCAGCACAAAGCAGAGCCCTCTGTGAGTCACCACCTGCTTTCTGCAGTGAACTGCAATTGTGGTAGTGGCTATGGTACAGGGGGATATAGCTTTCCTCCTGCAAAACCTGGGCCCTTTGGAAAACAAGTTCAGTTACCCTAAGAACTGCTTCTTGGAGCTTTATTAAATGACTATAGGGGATTCTAATGCTGCCACATTCTTAAATGTGTTATTCAGGTCTCGTCAGCTAGACTGAGTCAGGTCAATGCTGTTTTCCTAGGTTAAAAAAAAGAATATTCTTTGGTCCCTTACATAGTCTAGTCTTAAAACTGACATGAAACCATTTACAAACATGTTCATCCTGCAGGGTGTGTCATCAGTTTCTCAGTGAATTGAAAATATAACTTAAAAAAAATCACTTTAGAAATCAGTGCCTAATTTTCCACATAACTCATCTCCATAGAATGGTGTAATCCCTGGTGTAGTGGTTTGGTAAGTTAGATATGGTTTATTATTTTTAGGATCAGTTCAGGAAATGCATAAATTAAATCTCCATTGTATATTGTACAATTATGTCAGGGAGAAGCATGGGCTGGAGTTGTGGAGGCAGATGGGGGGGTGCCCCAGCACTGGCTGTCCCCTTGCCCACAGTGCATGATCCCAAGATGCTGGTAATAGGGTTCATTGACTCACCCCAATAAAGCAAGCGATGCATCAGGGCCAGAGCACAGGTAGGGGCTCCAGCCAGGGCTAAAAGATAGAGGCAGAGATGTGGCTGGAGACCAGCACTGCTGCACCATCACTGAGAGAGGGACTGATGGCCCCAGGGGGTCTGCAATAGAATTCTGAGCAGGGTGGGGTGAGGTCCAAGAGAGGCTGGGATGGGGCACTGCTGATGGTGTCTTCAGGGCCCAGATAGATATGTATTGGATGATTGCTTAAATTATGTGAGATAAAGAAGTGTCATAAATTTATTTTTAGTAGTAATATTTATATCCTTATAAAACTAACCTACACAAACTAACAGTCAATGACCTTTTCCAAGAGTAGTAGGAGAAGTGATATCTGAATAACGAAAGTTAGAAGACAACAAAATATATGCATTTTCCCCTGAGATTTTAGCCCCACAAGAATAAAATCAAGTTAATGTTCTCTTGAGTCAAGATATTTTTCCATGGATATTAAGGTAAACTGGTTCCTGTCTTTAGATATGGCAACTGCACAACTGCACAGAAATCTACAGAATATGATATCGCAAAAGAGGTCTAAAACAAAAGAGGGTCTCATGAAGGCAGCTAGCTTTGTTGGGTGGCACAGATGTGGCCAAATACTTGCATATGTTTGGGCTATCTGAAAGTTGTATTTGATTTCACCTAGGAATCAAGCTACCACATAAATGGTCTAAAATAAAAAAATCTTTCAATCCTAGTATATGACCCCTTTGCCTCCTTTTAATGCTTGGAAGATAGGAAAATACTGTCAGAAGGAAACTTTTAAAGTCGTAAGACTTGTAAACCTAATTTAAAATATAAAAGATCTCAGATGCCAGGATCTTTTCAAGTTCACATTTCAAATTATCTCAGTGCCACAAATTAGTTGTGCATTTCCAAGATTGCTTTTGCCCAGTTTATATGCAAGTGACTAAGGCCATATCGATTTTCTTTCTCTGAAGTACAGGCTGAAGATGGGAAGTACAAAACATTTTGCCAACCTTAAATATGGAGGGTTAAAATTACCAAATGTAAAGCTCTAGCAGTGGGCTTTTAATTTGGCTCAAGCTTTCAGAGTCTGGCAGGCTGATGAAGTATAATTACTATGGGTGAAAGCAGAGCATCAATTAACAGACACATGCAAGGTTGGCACCTACCAAAAATTCACCCTGAAAGATTTAAAGACAAATAACTCAGTGATCAGACACACCTGGAAATCTTGGAACAAACTTCATAGAGTTATGAAAATTAAACCCGCTAAAAACTTCCAGTTGAGTATCTGGAACAATGCTATGTGGAAGCCAAGGAGGGAAATGATACTGTATATTACTTATTGTAAATACCAGTTTATTTATGGAGCAGATTTTAAGTAAATTTCTAGTAATACAAAAGATAGTCAGTATTACAGGTGAAGAGCACAACAGACAGTCTGTTCCAAAAAGGTTCTTTGAAGACCCAGTGGGTCTGCATCAAACGTATTGATATCTGTGAAAGTTTTTTCCACTTACTTCAAAGTGCTTGGAATCAGACTAACAGTTTGAGAAGTCAGATTAAAGCCTTCACAGATGCATATGGGTCTTTGGGCTTCCCAAGTGAGTTCAGTCTACATTTCAAGGCATTTTAGAGTTGAATAAAATGTAAAAGTAGAAGGAAATACTTACAAATACTTGGTGTCTGCCTTAAGATGATTCAGGATGTAAATCTGTTTAAAAATCCTAAATCAACTTTGACTTTCTTTTTTTTAGAATTTTTGAAGTGTCCAGTGAAAGCTTTAGATCACAAGTAAAATTCGTGAAGTAGAAATAGGTGAACTCTGAGAAGTGCAGAAATACTGTCCTCAGTAATGTGAATGACTGCTCCCCAACACTAGCTCTTGTGGATTTAAGTCATGTGCTTTAGACAGTATATTAGCAAAAACTCTAAGAAATTAAAATGTACTTTCAAAGAACATATTTATATGATCAATTCTCCTTGTTATGAGAAGAAAGTTTATCTGGATGACTTCTTGAAAGGCAAGACCAAACATAAAAAATGTCTATTTTTGATGAAAAGGTTACCACACAATTCATCATTCCTTTGATGAAAATACAGAAACTTCTTCGTTATGGAAGACAGTACAATCTGTTACAGACACTGAAATATTTTAGAGTTTTTAAAAGTGCTTCCTAATTGAGTCAGTACTGCTTGGGCCCTAGTTCAATAAAGCACTTCATAGTGTGTCAACTTTTAAGTCTGGCAGGATTTATGTTCCAGTGACTTGATCTTAATCAAGCACTAGCCATTAAATAAGTGCTTAAATGCTTTGCTGAATAGTGCTGTTTTTAAAGCACTCTATGCTGAAACAAGCCCCAACAACACTTCCCTTTCATATTGGCCTTCTTCCCTCTTGCTGTTGCTGAAAAACTCCTCTGATTTTCTTTTCTTGGTCTCTCTTCTTTTTAAATTGGCTGCATTCATCAGTTCTCAGAAACCCCAAAAGGTTTTGGGGGACTCTGTACTGAAAAAGTCAGGCCTCCACTTTCTTCCTTGGGATACAGTGCTGTGACCTTTACTCCTTCCCAGTAGTTTCACTGGCTTCTAAGCCAGCTCACAGAGGTAACTAAATCACATTTTTATGCTATATCTAATTAAGTGTATACAGGTGGCTCTTCTCCTTTTGTCTATGCTACAAGCTGTAAATTTGAGTTTAGAAGAGCTAAGCTGGCCAGGAATATGCAATGTAAAATATAACTGTGGCAGTTGTTTTAGTAATAATTTTAGCCTATTAATTCTATGTATATAGATACTGAAGATGAAATTCACTCTATTAAATCTCTAGCAAATTCTGGATTGGCAGCCAGCATTGTTTGAAGTTTCTCAAAAACTACATTATGGTTGAGTAATGTTAAATTCTGTTTAAATGAATTGTTCTGAGCAGAGTCTCTTGGGGAAACTGAAGATGACAATTTAAGAGGCATTTCAGAAACACAGATAAATCTATCAATTCAAAAGTAATTTTTGAGAGGACCAGAAACTTGGGGAAGGCTGGTATGTCACAGTTGAGAGTACAGAAGGGTAGAGTCCAGGTAGGCGCAAACAGGTGCAGCACTCTTGAAGTCAGGGAAAATATCATGATTCAAACCAGACGAGATCTTTCTATCTGTAGTGTGGCTTAGGAGACACAATTTGTTCTGGCCCAGAGGTTCAACTCTGACTTTGAAATAACTTTTTTTGGGTAGAAACGAGGTGTTATTTCCAAGAGAGATTTGGATTTCATCTATATTTAGTCATACTGTATTGTAGAATATCTCTCCGCCCTTTTCTTGAATAGGTCTAATAATTCATGCTCTGAAATAAGAAGTGGTTTTTAATTCCTCTGTTTGTTTAGCTGCACAGGTATGGTATATGTCTGTCTTTTATTTGTAGGTCTGTTTCAGGAGGAGGGAGAAATGAGGAGAAGAATAAACATAGGGTAAAAGTAACAAAATAAAAGAATATTTAAATGATTTCAAATGGATTGTAAAGTGTTGCATCATAAAGGATTGGCAAAAAAGCCCTCTCCTCATGAGGTCTGGCTAATATTAGGAATTATTGCCTCAAACACTGCAGGTGTAGATCCATTTCTTTCATTGCTAGCAAATGGGGCTGCAACTGCCTTTGACAATGTAAAAGCTGCACAATCCCGATGCCCCAGGGCAGACAATGATGTTGGTGAGATGCTGATTTTCGGATAGAAAATTACAATGGTTATATAGTAAACAGCACCTGGAAGTTTAGTAATGATTTTTTCAATTAACAGCAGCACTATGGTCTGATTATTCATGCATGCTTTCTATGAAAGGAAAGAAAAGAGGCAGATGTTGAAAAGAATCATCGGTTGAGGGATATTTTTAATTTTTTATTTTTTTTTGTAACTGGAGGTAGAGCCTTCTTCCTGTTATCACTACTTCTGGTGATGTTACAACAAAACTAGTGAATTAAAAGGTTTTTAAAAAATTAAAAATGGTTTGACTTTTCTACTCTCCCGTTAACTCCAGAGACTTGCATGAATTGTGCATGAAAAAGGACAAGAATGTGTATATGTGTGTATGAATTCTTACACAGACTTTATTCTCTGCCTGTGGTTTGATATGAAGTTTTGGCATGCAACTAAGAAAAAAAAAATCACACTTAAAACTGCATGGCCATGCAGTTCTTCAGCTTTAACTACTGGATTGTCTGTGATAATAATGGCTGGATCTCTCCCCTTAGAAGTCCAGCAGGTGTGCACCTGCCAGGTTAGTTATTTTAGAGTGCTGAGATTTGAAAACACTCCACCATCTGCAGCATAAATTTAAAAGTACAGTAAGGCATACTGGTACCTCATATATTTTCTCTCTCTCTCTAGTCATCATTTATTTTCGCAGCTGTTCTCGACCCACTGCCAAGCAAAGACCTCTTCAGTTTCTTTTCTATCATATTGAGGCTTAGTCAGTATCTTAACAAAGAATGGGTGAGGCAATGCTCATAAAATACAAACTCACTTTTCCTTTAACCCTTTGTAAATTGCCACAACTAAATCTTTTGGAAGTCTCTGAAATGGTTTCATCTTTTCTTAGCAATAGTCTGTTGCACATTATTCTTACAGGACTTCAAGCCTAATTTTGCAGATCCAAGAAATTATAGCAAGAAATTAGGAAACTTCAGATACTCATGCCAGCGTGCTGAGGTTACCTGAAACAGACTTAGATCTTCTGGGGTTTGTTGATCACTGAATGATCACTGAACTTGCGTACAGAAGGGCGGGTAAAAACATGCATGTTTTGTTCCTATCTCCTCTGGTCAGCCAGCTTGTAAAAGACTTTGCTGTGGGGTGAAGTCGACTGTATGGTGAATGTGCACTTGGGTATATCCCTTCTCTGAACCAAGACTAGGGCTGGACACGCTATGTGCTGCTGTTTGTACAGAGTGCTGGTTTGCCACGGATTAAAAGTTCCTTGCTGCTTTTCTAGTTAGCGTCCAGGAGAAGCAAGTGAGACTGAAGTTAGTTTGTTTTTTTTTTTTTTTTTGTACTAGCTAAGTGATTGCTGGATATTTCAAACATCTTTGATATCTTCTGGCATGTTTTCAGTGATGGGTTACTGCCTCTAGTCTTGGAAACTAACTTGTGTCGGACCTATCCAAAACCTAATTGAGAAAGATGTTAGGCACATACCAAGGAATCTTGGCAAACACTTGACCAGAGCAGGTTCATGAACTGCGATGCAGGATTCATCCTCATCACCCTGCTGAAATAGCAGTTGGGGGAATGGGCAGTGATGAAGTGTTGTCCTGCTGAGTGTGGGTGTGGGTCTGGCATGACAAAGGACCTTCCTTTGCTGTGAACGTTCTTGGTTGGGCAGTTACCTGTAACTGCTGTAACAGGGAAAGGGGTGATCTTACTCAGGTATCACTATGCTTTTTCTTCATCTCTATGCATATATATGTAGGAATCTCTCTTTTTAGATTTCTTCATCTCCTTACTTTAGTGGACATTTTGGTTCCTTGATTTCTCTTGACTCCCTTGGGCTTTTCATTGCTTATTTAAAGTAGGACACTTCACATTTTCAAGTTCAGCTTTCACCTGTGTTTGGAAAGCACAAATATGCAATCTATTATCTGTCTATCTAAACCTACTCAGGGGCAAGCTGAGAATATAAATGCCTGTCCCAGAGATGTTGTCTTGCAAATGAGAATGTCTGTCACTGATAACAAGTCAGTTGTAATAGTTAAAGTATGCAAGTACTTGTCCAATCACTGACAGTTTCTTTCTCAGTTAAATTTGGGTGCTGTTCTGGCCAAGAGCTTCATGCTTTTACGAGTTGAATATATTATACATTGTGTCTGTCCAAGTACACAGTGCAGCATGAAAAAAGTTGAATAATATGAACATGGAGACACTGAAACATCTACTTAGACTTTCATTTACATAATCCAATTAAACTGGAGATATGCATACACGTGTATATACTGTGGATGAAAAGAGCAAATAGCAAAGTTTATTAGCTCAAAATTCAGGTAACACAAATGAAGCCATGCAGATTTCAAAGCAGTTGTCTGAGTTCAGTGAACTGCTTCCTGAACTTTGGACAAAGGACCTTGTTCATGCTGGGGCAGATGTACACAGGGAGAAGGTGGTTAAGGGAAGCTGGACTCCATCCCACTCCAGACATCCACATGATGTGGTTGACATCTTTTGCAGTCAGGTGAAAAGAAGGTAACTATGTGGCTGACTGATGTTTCCCATGTCCAAATTTTCTCACGTCAGGTGCCAGTTCCTTGCCAAAATAAACGCTTTCTGTGTCTTGAGAGTCTCACTTGAACACCTTCATTTTGAAACCTTTGCAATGCTGAATTTTCAAAGTAATTTGTAATTCCTATTTACCAGGTAGGATAAGGTATGTCATTGTTATCAAGATGTCAGATAAAAGATAATAATTGCAAATATCATAGCAAATGAGACCTTTGAGACAAATTATTCTGTCTCTCAGGTTCCTATGTCAAACCAAGTGTTCAGCAAGAGACCATACACACCGCACAAATTATTTTATATTCCTGATGAACATTACTTAGAATCATCCTGTTATGCCAAGAAAGCTGAGGCTGACTTGTGTTTCCTGACTTGTCATTGCTTTGTATTTTTTTCTCAAGGGAAGATCCTGAAGTCAAAGAAGCCTGTCTGAAGGAAGATAGTGTGGAATTTAAATAATGCAGAAATAGTATCTTTAAGATCCACTAGACATGGAGAGACATCAAAGCTGAAGTAAGTTATTATGCTATTATACTACAGTGCATTAAGTCCATCAACGTACTGATTAAATGGTGGGCTCCACAGAGGGTATAGACAGTATGGTTTGTCCAGCTGGGAAAAGCTGTCTTTATGCTTGGTGCAGAAACATCAGGGGTACTTTTTGGTGCTATTTTGAGGATCAACTCACAGTCTTGTAGCTGGTGAACAGAAAGGAATATAAAAAAAGATATTTTAATAAGTTCAATTAAGCCTTTCTTATGGTGGTACATGTAGTATTTGGAGTGTAAGAACATACTTTGCCACCTATAACACTGGATTTTTTTGTATCTTGATCAATCAAACCAGGACAGTGTTCTCTGGCTGTGCAAGCCACGGACCATCTGGGACCAGCTGTGCTTATTGTTGACCTAGCAGGAATAAATGGAAGACAAATAAGAGTGCAACTGCCTGTGATTGTATTTGCTGCCCTCGTGACTACTATTGAAGTGTCTTTAAATTAGTTTGTTTCGGCTTGGGGCCTAATCCTGCCAAGCACATTTTTAACATGTGATCGTGTGCCATCAGTGGGAATAAACTAAAATAAACAGAATCTGAATGTGCTCAGTGTCTCTGAAAACTGGACTATTTATTATCATACAGGGTTTCACTTCACTAGCATTTGAAAATTATACTCACTATTTCATTTCCTTTGGGTTTTTTGTGGTTGTTTTGGAAATTACTATATCACAATATGCAAACAGACTATAATATGTCATAACTGAACCACGGAAAGGGTACTAGTAATAGTCAAATTTTCACTTCTATAAACGAAAGAACTGGAGAGGTCAAATAGTATTTGGACTTAAAAAATAGATGTTAAAATGTTACCCTAAAGAGGAAAGACTCTTCCGGCTATCTAAAACTGTAACTGCAAAACTATTTTAAGGTCTTTTACTAACAAATGCAAATGATTAAAATTACTAGAATGATATACTTTCTGCTTTTGTGTTATGTTCTCTTATGTCAAGAGTAGACTCCACTTTACTGTCCTTGGTTAGCTCACAATTCATAGTTAGCCAGTACCCATTGACAGGTTTACCCAACAGAAAATACCAAATGGGAACAATACAGCTGAGCCAAATACATTTAAAAGGAAATAGTAATTTTCCTATGTTCTGCTATACCTGACAAGCAGCTTTCTACTAAGCTGTGGAGTGGGAGAAAACCATGGAGAGTAAGGTACAAAAGAAGAAGGCTGTAGTGATGCTGTTGGTGTCACTCTTCTTCTGAGTCAGATCTGAACTTATGCCCCAGCCTTGTGTTAGCTAGTACAGTGCTGCTGAGATTGCTGTGTTTCAGCAGAGATATCAAATGAAGGTCCTGACCTTGTTCTCATTAGAGATCCCTGGGTACTTGTTCTCATTAAAGATCTCCTGGCACTTTTCAAAAGGGAAAAAGTGTTAGCCCCAGTGTCTTGGCCAAATTCCAGCTTGGGTAATTGCGTTTCTGCCTACCTAAATTCCCTTGGCTGTTTCAATTCAATGTTATTTTTAATTTCTCCCCTAAACCTGTGTGTAGTATTATTATGTGCTGGGAGACAACTGCCTCTGGCACCCTAGATTTGTTTGCATTTTTGAGGTAGAATTGATATTTGTATATAATATTAGCAATTTGTTAATTCTACAAAGCACTCAAGTCTTGTGATTTAATGCAAAATCATCTTAGAATATAATCTAAGTCTTTCATGTCTAGCAATGATCAGTTTTTACACTAAGAAAATACTTCTGCAGATTGATAGTTTGAATTTTAGTTGATACTTTTTTAATCAAATGATGTAGTGTATATTGAATGTCAACATCCACAGAATATTGGAAGACATGTTCAACTGAGAAACTATTTTTTATTCATTTTCTTATGAGCGTGAAGAAACAGCATATGGCAGATGGGAGTGGAGAGAAGGAGACTGACATAGTGTGCTTTGAATTACCTTTTTGCAGAAACCATACTGCAGAAAGAACATGAGTCCATCAAATACAGAAGATGTTAGTCTCATTACTTACAATCTTAATGGAAGATTCTCTAGTGGTAAAGGCAATGGAACAAGAACCCACAGAGAATAAAACAATTATAATTGATCAAATGTTAAAGGTGAAAGCCCTCTTTGAGATTTGAGCCATTTAAGATATTAGAGATAAACCCAAGCTAGCCTACTGAATTGAATGTATACTTTCAGGTACATGCTCATACATCTCCTAAGGTTTGAAAAAGTAATTGGTTTGGTACAACCTTCCACAGACATAACTCAAAGTTCGAAGTTAAACTTAGTGGTCCATCTTGTGCTAATACAATCCCCAAAGGCTGGTGGAGTTGTATCTGTAGCTGGATGATGCAGTGACTTTTGTCCTATACAATCCAGCTGTGGTCAGATGTGGGAGTGATTTGGCCCACTGTTCAGGACTGGTAAATTTTGGCTCCCTACAATTAATGGAAACAGATGGCTTCAGGCAGCCTGTTGCAAGTGTGACTTGAGTCTCCTGAACTGAGCAAACACTTGTGACAAAGTACTCAAGCACAAGCGCTCACACACATCTTTTCTGAATGGAGGTTGCAATATATGTGCAGGAGCTGTTAAGCTGTTGAAGGATTTCCCATGTTACCTATTTTTTTCAGGGAAGCACTTGCTATTCCACTGGCATCACTGAGTTGCAATTCCTCAAACAAAGGGATCATGGAAGGATGTGAAAAAGGGATTGTGGGCCTGATTCCACCTGGTGTTGTCCAGTGTTTTAGTTTTGTGAGTTGCCTGTTTGCACGCATGCAGACATCCACTTCTGCCCAAATGTTAAAATCTTTGGTGGGAAGAAATTGATTTTTTTTTTTCCATTCTGGAGAGTTTATTCAATACCTGATTGCCCTGTTAGCTGTGCCATTAACTTGATGTTTTCCTGATCTTTTTGCACAGATTCCTCTAAATTACACATTATTTTCATTATAATTTGTATCTGTTTTTTAAAAAAGAAAACATCACCAGAGCTGTTGCCACAAAAATAAATTAAAATTAAGAAGTCTATAATTACAACATCAGTCTATAATTATTACAGTGAACTACAATACAGTAGAGAGCCACAAAATAGGAGCAAGAGTCTAACAATTCACACACACAAACTTTGTTGAGTTACACTAAGCAGTTAACTGTAAATTAAGAAATAACAGGTAATCCTGAGCCAAGGCTTCCATTCAGACTGAAGTCCCTGTTCTGGATAGTCCTGTTACATGAGATCAGAGCCTTTTCTGAGAACCTTACAAATAGGCAGGCCCTGGGAGAGTTGTGGGTGGAGTGAGACAATCTTGCTCTGAAACTCTCTGGTGAGTGTTAGTACCTAAAAATAAACACCATGACATGGACTGGAAGGACACAGCTCCACCCAGGGCTGCTCAGGGAGGCTCCTCTTTGCCTCCTGGCTGTGCAGAGATAGAGATAGCAGCGCTGCATTTGAAGGGGCACCCTGTAATCCCACAAGGTGGGAAGACATCTGACTAGCAACAAGATCCCACACCAGATATAGTGTTTAGAGTACCGACTACCATGTGACATTTATGGTGATGGGTGTTACCCACTGGGGTAGCAAATGAACATGTGACAATCTTGACTTCATCTACCCTTAGAGCACTCTTCTGAAGTATAATTGAAGATAATGGGAACATAGGGACTAATTTAAAACCTGTTTTAGTACCTGCCTATTCATACTTCCCTAGATGCTTTTTGAAGTCCCACTTAGCATCTTATAAATCACTGAAGTTATAAGTGATTTATATAAAGTCTGCTCTTGGTAGAAAATAACAAAGAGAAAACAAGGCTAAAGTTGTAACACAAAGACTGTTTTGATTTCTGGCCAATACTTCTAGCTGCTGAAAAGGGGCATTATTTTTGCTGAAATGAGAGAATTTTGTTTGAAATATTATGTGGATTTTTACTAATTTTACAAATAAATTCATTTGATACATAAATAGCCTTATACACTCCTTTAAAACTGGAAGAAGGGAAGAAGACCGTGAGGTTCAAATTTCAATTTCACCTCTTAAATTTTATTTTCAGTTGATTTTCTGCAGTTTGAACACCGTTGTTATTATTTGTGCTTCCGTTTTAAAAATCTCTTTCAGGGATTTAGAAAACAAAGTATATAAAGAACTTTTCCTGTCAATTTGTACAGCTACAGGACATACTTATGCTAGGGCTGCTTCTTGCATCCTTAATATGGCCTGGTTTTTGGATGACTTTGCCAATATGGGCTGAGTCCTGTCCCACTCCATCTTGACAGCCAACAGGATCTGAGACATGTAGCTTAAAGTTTCCTTGAGTTTCTTTAAATTGCAGAGTCTGTTTTACATCCTCGTAACCTAACTTAGAATGAGAACATAAGTTCTAGAGCCACAAATGATGCTACTTCAGGTGCTCCTGTTCAATACTTAGAAGGCAATAAAAGTCAAGGTCTTCCAATCATCCTAGTTCCTGAGGAAAATACAGTCTCTATAGGACTAGTAAGAAAGCCTGCTCCATGGGGCAGTAGTAGTTGATATCTGGGAGAAGTCTTCAAAAAGATGATGTCACCCTCTTACCACAGTGACCAAATCTGACCATATCTAAAAGAGATGTAAATGGAACTTGCAGGGGATATAAACTCCTGTTTTTTCCATCAGCTATCCTTCTATGGAGATCAAAGACCTGTTCTTAGTTCTCCATTGTGCAGGGGCTCAATTTATACAACGATCCAAAATTAATTAATTGGTATCCCTTTCTTGCAGAGTGTTATTAGTTCAGGATCCTGAATGGAAATATTATTAGCCTCATCATCTTCCCTTATTCCAGAAGTCTCATCTTCTATTTTCCACAGAATAGAAGACTTATTCGATAGAAGTGTCCACCTGGAACAGCTAAACCAGAATGGTTAAAATATATGAATTCCAGGATCACAATCCCAATTGGTTTATTTTCGGCACATGACAGTTGATTCTTTACTTTCATAAAAGAGTAATTATTACGGAAGATATTATTATTTGAGTCTAAACTATCGGAAAAATGAATAGAATTGGCACAATTATAGTAGAACAGCATCCCTGACCAGATGAACCCTCAGTGTCACAGCAAGTTCTTTGACCTACTGTGAGAACACTGTAACCACAAGCTTTTCCCTTCAAGACAGAAAGTTGAATCACAGTTATTTCCCAAAATTCTTTAAGGAGTAAGCATTTCAAATTAAATTAAAACAAATTGTAAGGAGAGTATATCCCAAAAATACAAGTCACCATAGGGTTCTTTAACCAACTGTGTTTTATTTCAAATAATTGTAGTAATTAAAAATACATATTTAAGAAGCCTGAACAGATTAGTTAAAGAGCATTTTAGGATTATAAAAGCACTTTCCATTGCATCAACCAGATGCCATTTCAAATGCTACTGTTTGGATTAATTAACTGAGTTCAGGACATCACATATATTAAAACTGCTAGTTGTACTACTCCATCCTCTCCCATATCCTTTTGTAATTCGTTATTAAAATCTTGGCCAATTAGAAAAATACAATCTATTAAGTAAAACAGCACACTGAACCAATCAACAGTAATTACTCAGACTAAGATCCATTTAAATGATTTATAGTAGAAATTAAATGATTTATGGCAGAAATGAAATGATTTTAAAATACTTCATAAAGGTGTGGTATGTTTCACACATCCACATATACAGTATGGAGTATGGAGTCTGTGTTAAAATGCTACTGTTAATTGCCCTTACAGAAATGCCACAAATCATGTATTTTTGCAAAAAATTCGTTATAACAGGATATAATTGATTTAAAGCACTATTCTGGTTAAGGAATACAGCTATAAAGTAATTCAGACTTTAGTGTAAGAGCAATTCTGTCTCTCTTAAGAGATAATTAATTACTTTAATAAGTCTGTAAAATTATTTTATAAAGCAGTAGCTTTTAAATTACTTTCACCCTAGCAGAGATTGAGATCACTTTATGGAATATAATGCAAATACATTTCTCAGCATATTAATAAAATCCTAACATTTGCTGCATTGAAAGCTAGAGGAAAAGTACTATCTTTATTCAAATACGGGTGGCCATCCTGTAGATTTTTCCCCGGGTAAAATAAATTAAGAGTAGATTAACTACTGTATGATAAGGGATCTTTATCTGAACCAAAAAGCACAACCTATGTTTGGCCACTTTAAAGTGGGTCAGTTCTCCAGCTGGATTCCAGTGTCCCGTATCCAGTGCTGGCCCATGACAGGTGCTTGGTTTAGAATTTAAGAGCAGGGTATTAACAAATATTTTAATTCTTTTGTCATCAGTCTTCACATGTGGTAAGTCTTAACTTTCTTCCCTTTCCTGCTGTGGTAGGTGCCAGACCTTCAAATGGAAGACCTGCCCACTAAAGAACCAAACCCAAAATCAATGATGAAGAAATTTCTCCATCATATCAGTACCTTGGTGACTGTCAGAAGAGAAAATTATTTTTAGATGTAGGATCTCGTTACTATAATGCTAAACTTAGCATTTAGTAAAAGATGTCAAGTGTATCTGCGTAAGGCTCTGGTTCCTTTGTTGTTACAAAGAATGACCTAAGAAGAGAAAGGTGTTTGAACACTTTGAAGGCTCTTTAAGAATTTATGGTGAAGCTGGTTGAAAAACTAGGCATGAAATAGCTGAAAAAAATCAAACCTCTTGTAGAAACAACATAGGGAAATCATAGGTTTATGACAGATAACTTTTGCCATTCAATTTAAAAATTAGTTGTATCTTCAATAAAGGAATTTTTATTTATATTTATATATTTGATTTCTATTGAACTTCTACTGTGCTCTTTAATGCAGGTGGATCTCTGCACCACTGTTGACCTCCATGTGCTGCAGGGGCACAGATACTTCACCATGGTCTGCATCACAGGCTGCAGGGCAATCTCAGCTGTAGCACCTGGAAAATCCCTCTTCCTCCTTCTTCACTGATCTTGGTGTCTGCAGGGCTATTGCTCTCACATTCTCACTCCTCTCTTTTCTGAATACAATTACATCTGTGCAAGAACTTTTTTTCCTTGTTAAATATGCTATCACAGAGGTGTTGCTACCATCTTTGATTGGCTTGGCCTTGGCCAGTGGCAGGTCCATCTTGAAGCCAGCTGGCATTGGTTCTGCCAGACAGGGGGCAACCTTCTGGCAGGTTCTTATAGAAGCCACCCTTATAGTCATCCCTGCTACCAAAACCTGGTTATGCAAACCTAATACATATGGTCCAGAGTAATTAGACATTATTCCATCAAGATGCATCTTTTGGATGACTAAAGTTATAAAAATACTACTATCTTCCTACCTAAGAATACATGTTTACAGTATGTGTACATTAAAAGTTTGCATTTAGAGAAGACACACTCAAGCTAATTTTGTGATTATTTTCTCTAGGGAGAACCCCATGCTATTCAACACCATGCTATAAAACATACATATATTTTGTAAAATTAATATCAGACTTTGAGTGTTGTGTTCAGTATACTCAAACCTGTGAAATCTGTGACTACTGAGTTCTCAAGGTATGCCAGGAACACAATCAGCTGGAAAGACCTTTGTTTACAGCTCAAAAGCAGGTAACCAATATGTAATTTTCAAGGGTCTCTCAAGTATCAGGGGACACATCTGTCCCCTGATATTGACCAAAAACTACTTAAAAACCTCAACAGCTTTGAAAAATAAAACTTTTTAAAAAGAAATAAGCACATATATTTTTAAGATAAAACTCAAAATTTAAATAAATTAAATTAAAATAATGTGGGCTATGGGTTACCACCTGGCACCCCACACCACCACTATAGGCAACTAAAGTATCTACTGCATATGTCATAAATCTTGTTTCCATAGAATTGCTATACTTGGTCAGATTTCCATTTACTACTTAAAAAAATGCTTGTTCTATTATCCTTGAACTGAGAGTGGCCAATACCAGATGATTCAGAAGAATATATCAGAAATCTCATGAAATGCTAATAATTTCCATGAGGAGGTTTCATTCTAATCCCCTACCATAAAGTAATTTCAAACTGTAAAGCATAAAGTTTTCTAGTTGTTACATTTTTCTCTTCTTAGTAGTAATCATTATAATGTTGGACATTGTAATTCTATAAATCCTTATTTAAATTGGCCTAGCTGGCATCCCACCTTTGTGAGTTTCACAGTCAAATTATGCTTTCAGTGAGGAAATTTCATCAGTTGTGAAAGAAGCTGAAAGAGTATTTTCATTATTTCTTTGCCTAAGGCCTTACCTAGAGAAGCAAGTAGTCCTTTCCAGTTTGTTGAACCAGGAACCCAGCTAAATTAAATTCAGGGTTTTGGTGAAATATAATCCACAGACTAAAAAGCAGAATTAAAACTAATCCTGTGAAGAAAACAATGGAACTGAAATTGGTTAAAATTCTTTGTTCAATCATAAGATGCTAAAATAAGAGGACTGCATGAGATGCTAGAATTTAAGTCAATTTAATGGTACCCTAAGTGGGGAAAAATTATTAGAGTTTTATGAAGTTTGATTAATGTCTGAAGGATTTCAAATAAGAGGTTTTGATATTGCCATCTCAATAAGAAACAAATTGCTGGCATTGATGTGCTTCTTACAGCACACAGTTGGAAAAATCATAAAAAAAGTCTATAGAGGGCATTGAAGAAGCAAGTGGAAGCTTTTCCTTCACTTAAACTTGTCTCTGGTCAATTCACCAAACAGGAGTACAGTGAGACTCACTGTGCGATGCTTGATGCAAAGGTAGGAAAGCACCAGCTCTAGATGATTGAATGTGTTTGTTCTGGACAGAAATGTCACTCACCCAAGTCAGTTCACATTATCTTTGCACCTACATGTCAGGGAAATAGCTGATCATGATATCTCAGAAACGCTTAGCAGGAAGAAAATCTCAGCTTAAAACTGAGCTTCCTAATTTTTATCTTGCTCATGCTACTGTTCTGTTTAGATCACCTTCTGAAAAAAATATTTCTGCAGGAAACAGAAGACTATGGTTTTTGTTGTTATTGTTGTTGCCTTACACACACACACAAAAGTGATAAAAGAAAAACTTTCACAGCTTTCCCATTATTAGTTCTGAGAAAACACAATAAAGCTACAGCTGGCAGGCACTTATTTTTTTTCTTAGCATTTGTTAATAGAACTAATTTGTAAGTGGAAAGCTTACAACCCTTTTTCTGCTGCAAGTTGCCCTCTGCTATCATTATGAAGAGATGTTAAAATCCAAGCTAATTGTAATTCACTTGATAATGAAGAAATATATTTGCACCATCAATAATCATGGTGCTTTTTTTGACAAGTAATTTTAGTGTATAATGTCAATAAACCATGGACAAAGAGATGGTCAGGTCAACATGAGTAGTTCAGGTTGCTGGCATAAATTCTAATACAGCACTATAGTATATATATATGTATATATATATATATATATATACACACACACACATATATATATATACCAGCCTGTATCACTCTTTTTTTAATGACAACATTTCCTTTAACAGCATTTCAGCAAGCATGAGGTGGAGGTGGGGTAGGAGAAGAATGTCTGCCTTACCAGTAAACTACAAAGCAGAAGTTAGCAGTACTGTGAGTGATGAACAGCAGTTCCAGCAGAGTTGTCTAGAGGAGTTCAAGCCCATTTCTCCATCCCCATTAGAGACATTTATCATTTGGTCACTATGCTTATGCAACAGTATTCTAAAGCTGCAAAAAATACCTCGCCAGCTCTGTATTAGGGATGGGTGAATTTATTCTGATAAAATGAGAACTGCTCTTAATTTTTCCCAGACCTGTAACTGAACCAAAACTTAATGTTCATCCATCATTTTTCAGACCTGAAAGCTTATGCTTTGCAAGCAGGGCCACAATATATCAGCTCAGCAAGGTCCCCGATGCAATAGTGGTGGGCATGGTATAAGAACCTGACCAGAATGGAACAGATTATTTGGGAATTTCTCCATCCCTTTCCATCTGCAAACTTCTCTCCTAGGCTTCTTGCCAGTGGTGAAACCATGGTGAGGATATAATCTGCTTGCAGGCCAAAAGAAGCATAGTGTCAGCAATATGGATTGATATTTAGGAATAGCTGGATCTGAAATAAAATATAAACTTACAGTCAGATTAATTCTGGTAAGCTGTAACCACTAAAATAGTGCATAATTTTTTTAAAAAAACCTGTTTCTACTATTTTGATTCCCTTGTAATTTTTCTCACATTCTGGTATTTCTGGTTCGTTATAATGCATATGACATTTTTAACCATCTTTCAGCAAGTTCTTCTTGTGCAGCTACAGAGAAGAGAATGTATCTGTAATTATAACAAAATTAATGTCTTTCCATGCAAAGTTACACTGAATCTTATTGATTTATCACTCCTACCTGAGTACAGATTTGTACATATTAAGAATCTATTTCTTAAGTAAACACTTTCCACATATTGACTATGTTGGAGAACAGGTCTTCCTAGTATTTGATAGGAGGTAAAAGAAGAAATATGTGTTACAGTAGTGACATGGATCATAAAAAAAATTTTATTCCTTAAAAATCTTGTTGAATTTCAGGGTGTTTTTTGTTGTTGTTTTTGGTTTTGTTTTGTTTTTTTACAAAAGTGTCCTAACTCTAGGCAAAAAACAGTCTCAGTGATTGACACTAAATGATTTTCGGTATTTAAACTGAAACTGTGACTTTTCAGGGCTTTACCTCAGAAAATAATTTAAGTAATAAGTTTTCATCCTTCAGTAAATGAATATATTTCTGCCTGTTAATGTTCACAATTTACATTTAATCATCTGCAGGCAAGGAGCAAAAAACATTACAATAAGTTTTGAAGAGTTAAAGCTCTTAAAACAACTAATGTAAGGATGATCTGTTGGAATGTTATTTGATGACCATGGTCATGGACTCAGTACTGCAGGCTCCCAGGGTGACAAGGCCATGGGATTATTTAAGAATTCCATCTGAATCCTCTGTAAGAATTCTTTTTCTATTTTTAACAGAAGAGTTTTCATTACAATCAAAAAGGTGTTAAATCTCTTCCCTCCTCTCCAAGACAGAGATGTTGGAAAGAACTCTCCTATGGGTGAGTCTGTTTTGTGCAACCAGGAATATTTCATACAGCTTCCTACACAGTCAGATGGCATTACTGGACAAGTAGGTGTGATTTTTGTCTAACTTGAAGATTTTTAAATTTTCTGCTCCTGACTCTACAGGTTTTTTGGATGTTTTCTTCAGAAGACTGACTATAGCTTTGCCAGCAGTGCTGGTCCAACTAGCTGAATGCTGTTCTGGGTGCTGTCTAACACGATTCTGTTGGGAAAAGAAGAACTTAGGAACACAGCATATATAGAACCCAGGAATGGGCCATCTATTGTAGCTTGTAATCAGGATTATAGCAAGTGTATATGTATGTAGGCACTAAAGAGAATTTGAAGAGTCTTCTGGGGAATAATCTTACATGCTTTGCCAATTAAAGTCTTAGAGAAACTGGGATACTGTCTTAACTTGTTTATTAATCAATACCACATAGATGGAGAGTTCTGCATGTTCATAGGAGTCCTGTTAGGGCTATTCTTGATTTACAAAATAATTGAGAAGAATTCATTGATACATTAGTGAAATTCTGGAGAACAGGATAATGTCAAAAAACACCAACAGACCAAAAAAGCCTTTGGTGATCAGTACTGGTCTTTAACAATAGAGAAAGATGTTGGATCTCATATCTCTAATGTGTTACATGCTCTTTTCTGCTATTTCAGAGGAAAGTTGATATGGCAGATATATCACACAAGATCATGTCACCAGTGGGGTACATCTAATGTACTCACGAAGTTAGATTCAGCTTTCCAGATTTGAGAACTGTGTCTTTAAATAGCTTAAGCAGAGAGTGATGGGGGAAGGAAATAAGTTCTGTAGCATTTCAGTACCTGTATCCAACTATGCAGTAAATTAACATATTTTGTACGTGGACTATTAAGTCAACAAGAAACACAACAGGTATCATCGTTGTTGGCTAAAATTTGCTAAAAATAAATTGGATTCTGTATAGTGTATAGTGTACCCCACACCATTAATAAATTTTTAAACCGAAAGCTCATGTGCTTTCAGTAACCACTGACATTTTTTCTTAAATGAGGATGAGAAATTTCACTTACTACAAAGCAAAGCATTAAAAAGGTTTCTTATCTGCGGGACCAGAATAGGGCTATTAGTAACACTGTCTGCTTCTTTTTAAAACCCTATTAATGTCAGGTAATATGTTTCTCCAATGGTGCTTGATATTCACTTGGTTAAAAAAACCCTGAAAATGAACTTTTCAAGGGAATATTTTAAGCAATAATAGCTGGCTAAAGAAAATGTAACCTTTGGTATCAGTAAAACATATACTAACTCTGTTCCTAAAACTGATATCACAGGCATTAGCAATACATTCTGTTATCTATTTCTGTACATGTGTTTCTGTTTGGTCTATATGTGTATACATACTAACCAAATATTCAGCTTGTGCTGTCTCTTGGAATTCAGTAAGATGCAAAGCTGAAAGATGGGACTATTCTGACAACCAAAATGTAATATTTATTCTTCTCTGTGTATGTAACGCAAGTAAAGAGATGGGGATCCCAAGCTGCTGTGTTACTATTGATCAACCTTTTTCATGTCCCAGTTCTTTACTTTAAATAACATTTCAAGTCTGTAAAACACCTATGGTTGTCAAGGTATGCTTCACAGGTTATACCTCCAGAGCTAATAGGCCCAAGGCTGTTCAAGTAGCATGGACACTGTCTGTCCACGGCTGGAATGCTTGGGGATATAGCTCAAACTGCACTTCTGTGATTGGAAGCATGAAGATGGAAAACACTATACCACATGCAATAAACATCATATGAGAGACAGACTATATCTCTGCTGCTAAATGAAGCAGGGACAGAGCATAAATGTAAACACCAAACTACTACTTGTTTATACTGGTTATTTCCTGTCATGTTTGCAGGCAGAGCAGTGGTTTAGTGATCTCCTAGGCATTGTCTGGGCACAGTTTGGTGAATAATGTGTACTGTAGACTATGTCCCAAAGGCCGTATGAATAGAACAGGTTTTTTCTCTCTCTATTCTATACATGTCTCTATCAATATCTGTGCAGGCTGTATGTGTGTGTGCATGTACCTGTGTATGTATTCAAACTCCATGTCTTGCAACGTCTCATATTTCTTGTGTTTTGTCCCATGAAACTCTCTCACTGTGATGTATTATGATGTGGTCCTTGTTTTGTTTCAGACCCTTAAACTGAGGAATGTACAACACACAGTAACTCTGTCCTAAGCAAACCCACGTGAAGTCTCAAGGTTTTCAGACTAAGCACGGTGTGGTGTAGTTGACATTTGTGTGTCCTCAGGATCAGAAAACAGTTGTTGGCAGACATTTACTTTGCAGAGCCAGTATAGATATACCCAACAAGAACAGGCAGAAAACAACTCAAAAGTAGAATGTGGCAAATATTAGACATCAAATTGAAGCCAGCTGTGCTGGAGACTTTCTGGAATTGTGACCACTTGCTTTGATGTTAAATGCAAGCAGAGTCTCTACAGTTCTTGGTTTGACCAGTACTGAGCTGCTTTTCGGAACTATCCCTAAATTTCCTGAAGTAAAGCTTAAAACAAAAGAAATTAAATACGTGGGTGAATGTAGAATGAAAAAATCTCCTAATATTCAAATTTTCATTAATGAAAAGATTGATTCTGATCAATGGTTGCATAAAGTTTCTACTGAAAAGTCCTCCTGGACCTCTGCAGTGAATTTCAGACAACTGTGAGAGAAGTGGTTCCAGGTGATGGATCACTTGCTGCGTGGTTCAGAGTAACTTTCCCCAGCATTCATTCACTGGATAAATGTTCCTTTTGAGAGTGCTTCAGAGGTCAAAAGTCTTTCTGGCCATGGAGGCTGTGAAAAAGAGGAAGTCTTTCACCAAAGCACTGTTTGCCACCAAACTGCCTGGACTGTGAAGCTTTTTTTCATTGTTTCATGCTAGTTCTGATGAACTGGTTTGACAGCTGCAGTTTTAGAAACTAACAAATAAAAGAGAAAAAAAATAAAGGAGTTGAGAAAAATTTTCACTGAGAACACATGGGGCAGGAAACCAGTGTAGAGACTGCTTATCTATTGATTGGCTAGAGAACAAAAACATCTATGGGGTTAGGAGATTTAAAGCAAGATTCTGATTTGCTCACCCATTCTGGATAATAACTCACCGTCAAAATTCCCCTTTTCATTGAAGCTATAGGAGAGCTTATGCACTGTGAGCATGCAAGACAAAGCCTCATGCTGTTTCACATGCTGCAGTTAATCATGACTGATAAACATTTGTCTCCTGAACAAGACTGTGTGTCATGCTCTCACATTCTCTATATGAAATGTGATGGTGCAAGTTATTGATACAGAACTCGAACTTGCCATTTTATGCGGTATGTCTTTTCCACAGCTTCTTTCTCCCTCAACAAAGGTTTCAGGCTCCTCACCAGCTGTCAGTGCAGTATTTAACACTGTCAATATAATCTGAGTTTAAAGTCAGTATACTCTTTAGTGGAGGATCCCTTGTGAGAAATTCTAGAGCTAGCCTAATGTCTGTGTGCTGTTCTACCTTCTTGCCTCCAAGGTTATAGCCGGTATGTCCAGTTCATGTTGTCCTTCTGTCATATCAACTTCTGGGTCATTTTTAGTTCTCTGGCCATTTTGCATCTGGTGTAAATGAAAGCAAGCCTGTATCCTTGTTAGTATACCAGACTTTAACATTGCATATGTTTCTTTACTTGCCACTTCCTACCTTCACTTAAACAGTAAGAGAGAGTCTGTCTCATGCAAAAGGGGAGAGGGGCATGCCAGCTACCAGGCCTGCAATCCCAGTAATTTGTGCAGTAGGAAACACTGCACTGAAAGCTACCTGTATATGATCTCATGAATCCCTGTAGAACTATAAGCTTTACAAATGAAGAAATGAAGTGCTCTCTCTGTCTCTCTGTACTGTTCTTTACTGAGGCAGATCACTCTCTTTTTTTTCCTTTTTTTTTTTTTCAGTTTCCCAGGTTAAGTACATTGTTACCATTTTGAGCCTAAGCAGAAAAGAACATCCTTTCCCTTCAGACTTGCCGCACAAAAATATAGCACTTTACACGTGTCATGCTCACAACTTCTTTTGTCCTCAATAAATCTCTGAAGTGCAAATTAGAGGGATGTGTATATAATTGGCAATGAATTTTTAAGGCATTGATACACTTGGTGTCACCTGTGTTTGTGACAACAGCAATGCAGCATTCTTTCCCTTGCCACACAAGGACTTTTTTCTTACATAGCTATCTCTAATCATGGTTTTCTTCTTTCAGTCACCTAAAACCAGAGACATAATGCTGCCTGTCTGATACCAAGACAAGTTAAATAACTGTCATACATCATACGGGCTCCCCTTTGTTATCAGTGCTCTGTGGTTGGTTCTAATTAGAACAGTGAATTACTTAAGAAAGCAGAAGGAGTGAGGTGGTTCCCAGGAATGTAATTATCTACCTACTGGATGATCCTCTGAAAACTCCTGTGGCTAGAGATCTCCCAAGCCTTCCTCCCTCCCTTCCAAAAGAGCTCGTTTTGTCTGTACCTTATCTCCCTCACTAGTATTTACAGAATCAGAATTTCCATGATCTTTTAAGCTTTGTGTAAAAGCTGATATGGAGCAATTTCAGCACTGTGTCATTCTGAGAACAAACAACACATTGCCCTTTTTGAATTTCCACTCACATGGAATTAGCACTGACAAGGTTTTTAGGATGTCTGTGAGATGGAAAAATACAATTCTTTCCCTTTTTACAACTAGAGAAATAATGGCACTTTGCAATTTAAAAAAGTCAGCAAAGAAAGTGGTGTAGAGAGGTTTATATGTTTATATTGATGGAGGCAGACACACTGGTGTCACTTTCAGCCTTGCCTGTTTCTAGGTGTAGTTAATGTCCTAGTATAGCAATAGTATAACTTAAATATATTATATAGTTATATTATTACATAACTAATATAATAATACAATTGTATAGTTATATTATTATATAACTAGTCTAACCTGCCTTTAACAACACTTACCATTATGCAGTGCTAAGATTTTTATTTAATTACCAGATTAGAACAGTTAAATCAGCTGGGCTGTAGTCAGAGTGAACTTGCTGGTTCTACACCTGCTGGTGAAGAAAGGTGTCCTGTGACATCTGGACTCCAGACTGCAGCTAGTGGGTATCACATCCTCCACCTTTAAGGGTTTGTGTACTTGTTTTTTCTTAAGGTGCTCAATAGGAATTTGTATCAGGGTCCTCCAAAATGCTGTCTGAAGATTTTACAATTCACATCATAAATGTAGCTTACTGAGAAACATAATTGAAATAACATCAATGCTTTTCTATTTACTCTATGCTACTGCTGATCATGTTTCATAAGGAATTCTGTGGTTTGTGTTCTTAATTCTCCGAAGTGAAAGTGATGTTGATGTATCCCCTGTAACATATGTTGTCTTCATCCTATGTATAATGTTGATAAGTTACAACAGAGCAACTTACCTAACTTATTATTCTGTTCAATATAATCATGCTTCTAAGACCACCTAGTACAATACCAATCTTAGAATCATAGAAGGGCTTGGATTGGAAGGAACCTTAAAGATTATCTAGTTCCAACACTCCTGCCACGGACAGGGACACCTTCCACTTGATCGGGTTGCTCAGAGCCCCATCCAACCTGCCCTTGAACACCTCAGGGATGGGACATTCAATGCCTCTCTGGGCAATCTGTTCCAGTGCTTCCCTAACCTCACAGTAAAGTAATTCTTCCAAATACCTAATCTAAATTATTTCAGTTTGAAGCTATTTCCCCTTGGTCCGTCACTACATGCCCTTGTAAAATGTTTTTCTCCATCTTTCTTTTGGGCTCCATTCAGGTACTAGAAGGCTGCAATTAGGTCACCCTGAAGCCTTCTCTTTGACAGGCTGAACAATCTCAGTTCTCTCAGCCTTTCCTCAAAGGAGAGGTGTTCCATCCCTCTGATCAACTTTGTGGCCTCCTCTGGACAGTATTCAAGAGGTTGATGTTCCTCCAGAGCTGGACTCAGTACTCCAGGTGGTGTGACAGGAGAGCGCAATGGAGGCACAGAATCCTCTCCCTGGATCTTCTGGCCATGCTGGTCTTGATGCAGTCTGGGATGTGATTGGCTTTCCGGGCTGCAAGTGCACATTGCTCATTAACCTTTGAACATGCTTACTCGAGAAGAGGAAACATTCAAACTCTGACAGCTGTACCTAGAAGCAGAAGCTGTAGAATAGCAATACATCACTCTCCCATAGCTCTGCAGCTGTATTGTTTTTCCCTTGAAGTTGCAATAGGTCTTCCTTTCAAAATCTTCTCCTTTAGGTACTGGAAAGAATCCATCAGTATAATGCTGATAGGCTATACTCTGTCTATGTAACAAATCAGGTCATCCATCAGCACAGCCATTATTATGCCAGGTGCTTCAAAGCTTGGGAAGCTACTGTGTCTCAAAACCAATTGTATTGCAAGCTGCTCTTGATGTACAGAGACTGTCTTCACTACACATATCAGTGGGAAATAGTTAAAAGAAAAATGCTTCTACTAGGGGATGAATCTCAAAAGGTTTGGTTCAGGCAGCACAAAAAAAGTTTCTCACTCACTTCTTTGTTATGAAAATCAGCTCAGAAATCTCATGAGAATAGGTCTTCTCCTTATGAGAACTGCAGTATTGTCCCAGTTTTGGCCAAAGTGAAAACAGGAGTAGAATGATCTTTCCTTAAAATACTTCAGTAAATCAATGACTGATTCTTATCGAAACCAGGGAGAGTAAGAAGTCTGTGAAAACTCAAAATGCTAAACAGGGAAAGAAAATGTTTGAAAATGGATAACATCACTCTGGAGCTGACTTCACAAACCAGGAAAAATCCCCCGTAGGCCTGTCTACAGGAAGGTTAGAACCATATGTTTCTGTGTATTTGCTCTTTATCTTTTCAGCAAAACCAGAAAACAAAGAGAAAAAATAATAAAGCCCTCCAGCTCTGCTACAGCTTTTATCAGTTCAGATCTTTCCCTTAATAATTCAAAGTAAACTAATTATCTAATTAAGTTAACAGGTGTCAGTCATTCAAACATAAAGAGCTACTAGATAGATCTGAACTGGGGAATTCTTTTCCTTAAGTGTCTGCACTTAAAATTCGAAACATAATGGCATTAAAACAACTGATTGAGTTCCTTTAAAGACATTGCAGCTAACATCCATACTGGAGGCATTCACCTGTGAGGCAATTAAGCTTTTACCTCCCATTACAGTACTTTGGCAAGCTTCCTGATGAATCCTTTATGTGTGGCCCCTCATCTAGAAGCCTACAGTAAAGAGTTGTACTGTTTGAAAGAAGGATGAGGAGCTGCTTGTCAAAGAAGGGGCAGAACGTTGGCCTTGCTGTGAGTGTAATTGTGTTGCTAATTATCACGTGTCCATTATCTTCCTCAAGAGCATTATATTATGCTGTAACAACAGCCAGTGGTACTGTTGGGGCCACTGTTTATAGGGCCAAGTTTGTAAAATTATTGGATGCTCTAAAAGTACATAATATCAATTTTTTGATAAAAAATTAAGATAGTTTTATCTTCTCTGTAATATGTTTTGTGAATCCAAATTTTTTACCCCCCATGCCTCACCCCACCTGAACAAATGCAAGTGACTCACAGGCAGTCGTCTGTGAGTGCTCTTCAGTTCCATAATTTTTTGAAATGTCTGACAACATTGTGACTCAGTAGTAAGCAGAAAGTCATTAAAATGATAAAAAATGAGACCCACAAATACAAATAAAACTTATTTTGTGAGATAAAGGAGGCAAAGATTTTATAAGTGTCAATACTGACTTGAGACCTTCCATTATAGTCAAAATACTTCAGGTTTTGAATGTCCAGCGTGTTGCTTGTTTATGATGCTTAGAGGAATGCTAATTTTTCTGACAAAGGCAAAGTCTAAGATGACAGTCAATATAAATATTGCTCAGGTGACCTGTAGTTAATTTTTCCAGTCTGGCACATACAGGCACTGAGCCCATCTATTAATGCTCTCCTTAGAGTATGCAGACACATGCCTGTGTATGGATATTGTGTCTGCTGCCTTTATTTCTTACTGCTGCATTTCATTCAGTGGCACAAGCACTATATGCATGTGTTGTGGTGGTGAAAAACCATGATCCAAACCTAGTTCATGGTATTTCATAGGGATTTGATCTAGCACAGCATTACAAAAGAATTAAGTGTGATAAGATCAGGGGGTGGGGGAAGAAAGTTTGACTGGAATTTGGGAGACCCGTTTCTTTATGACTGCCCACTGCTGTGGATAAGGAATGGTACAGAAACAGGAGTTAAGCCACAGTGTAGGCATGTGATCCAGAACAGGGAACTGAATTCTAGTTAGTTGTCTTCTTTCAGTGTGCATATGCCTCAAACTTGTCAGCTGAGGAGTTCCTAGACTTCCTAAAAAGTTGCACTGATTCTGTTACTCTGAACACCTTTGAAATATGTAATAAATGGAAGTTAATATGAAGTATCTGGGTTCACATAATAATTAGACAAGTTCATGGGATAAGTGTTCATCAGAACAGCTAAACACAAAAACATCAACTCCTACTTTAAGTCTTTCAATGCCTTGCTAGTGCAAGGTGTAAAATTGAGCTAAGAACACATGAGCTCACATTTACCGTCTTCAATTCTTTCTCAGACTCCATTAGCTGCTGATGGTGACAAATTATTATGCCCCTACAAACTGAACTGAAATAGCCATTTATATCTTCTTACATTAGCATATCTTTGTGTTTGGTATTACTTTTCACAGTGTGGAATAATGATGTCATGGCTAGAAAAAGCATGGACACCAATGAACAGACTGAAAGCTAAGATTACTCTACCTTCTTGAAATCTGCAATGAGAAATTTTACTTGTAGTCCAAAAGATATCTGAAAAATTGAATGAAAATCAAGCTGCTTCTCACCACACCAGACCCTGCTGCCAAATATTAAAGATCAAGTTAAAATGAAAAAAAGTCTTGGTAATGAGCAGGTATGAGGCAGAACATGGTTCATTTCTCTTAGTAAAATCGTTCAGCATGCAAAGTGCTTGTGTGCATGGAAAGAGGTAGGTTACAGAGAGTGGATGGGTCTCTGAATAAAGAGTAAGGAGAAAACAGGTGCTGTTGGATGGTGTTTTTGCTGTAGACATCTATAGATAAACTTCCCAAAAACTCTGCTAGCCAAAGAGCTGTTTTAACAGATGAGACATTATGCTAATTGTTTGTCTATTTATTTATTTGTTTGTTTGTTTGTTTATTTTTAAGGAAGGCTGAAATGCACACCATCTGAACAGTCCTGTCATTGGAACTGTACCCTCTCCCTTTGCTTTTTGACAACAAAACTGTTCATCTGGCAAGAAAAACTTATTTGAAGTTAGTAAATTATCAAAGAATGGAGAATGAAGAGCTTGGGACAACATTTCCTTGTGTTATACAGACCACTCAGCAATGTGGTGTGGTACTGCCCTATTTTTATCACCAGTTCAGGCACAGGTAGGAGAGCACAGGTCTAAGGTGCTCTAGGAATTTAAACCACAACTCAGGCTTAGAGGGCTTGAAACACAACATCTCTGGAACTGTGGATCACGAATAAGAACAATGCAGAGGAGAGATGAAAATACTTCCTCCCCAAAATGGCCCTTAGCTTGATTCTAGGAGATCTCTTTTGGCACTGCAAGAACTGGGTAATTGACATGAAGACTGATGGCAATGACAAAGATAAAAAAAAAATATCCTCTTATTTTAAGACAGACTGTAGGATGAGGACTGTGGTAGCTGAACTCTGCAAAGGCAACAGAAAGCTCTGTACGTGGCATACCCACTCATACAGGAAGTTCTTAATTTCTTCTGAAAGACTTTATAACTTGGCCATGCAGCTGAACTATCAGATTTTTCCACAGAGAGAAGACATGTGCCTTCTCAGAAGATGAAAACCATATAGGTAATTCTGGTTATGTCTCTGAGTTATGCTTGCAAGTAACAAGTTTACAATTTGTGTGGTCTGACTTACTGATGAAGGTCTCTCAAAGGTGGAATAGCTAAATTGTCTGCTAATATGTATTTTTGTAGGGGGCTTATTTATGCACCAGTATGCAGGCACCATTTAGGCTAATATTAGTGAACCTTGTACTACTTATTTATTAATTTACTTAAATCTTTGAATAGGATATCTATAATTCCTTGGAGTATTTTCACTTGCTACTTACTCTGTCATCTATATGCTCTGTAGATTTACAGAGTAGCAACAGTAACAGTCCTAAATGTTTCCTTTAGGTATGTTCTATGAACTACTTTTTTCTTTTTTTTTTTTAAGAAATACATAACTATTTTCCCCAAAAAATTAATTTTAACCTTGATAAAGAAGAAACACATCTGCACCTGAAAATGTTGCAAACTAAACCCATTTTATGTTTGTATGCAATACGATCCTATTAGCTAACTGATAAGTGAACAGTTCCAAATATATTAGAGCATGGAAAAATATTTAACTAGGTTTAGGATCTAGAAATACAGCTAACTTTACATGAAGAAAATAAATGCAGTTTTCCAGTAAGTGCTGCAAACACCAGGCATTTTTCAACAGAACAAAACCAGAAATGCAGATTCAGACAGGGGTGGTTTTCAGTATATTTATGGTGGATGTCAGTTTTTCATCTCTGGTATGCAGGTTAAACTGCATTTCACTGTAAAATGTCACTATCCTGGCCGCTCAGCGAATCCAGCAATATTATAAAGGTAGTAAATAAGAACCAAGAGAGAATCCTGCATAGGTACTATGTCAACACAAGCAGAAAGTGGTGTGGTTTGGACTGGTGAAAATGTGTCTTTCTTATGTAAGGCTAGAAAATTGTTTGGCTCTGTAATATTTTTTTCTCTTCTGAAAGTGAAGAAAAAGAAGACAGTAAGTCTCTGGAAATTCTCTGGAAATGAAATGCTGAATACGTAATTCACAGTTGACCAACTCACTTTTAAAAAGTAATTTGGAAGTAAAAATTGAATTTTCCTACAAAAGATGCCAATTTTGCTTCCAGAATCATATTTCTCAGAATTGGCATGAATCACTGAAATGCCATTGAATAACGAGTGTTATGTAGTATCTTCATTCATGACACAGACAGAGAGATCGAGTGCACCCTCAGCAAATTTGCAGATGACATCAAGATGAGTGGTGCTGTTGACACACCTGAAGGATGGGATGACACCCAGAGTGACCTGGACAAGCTTGAGAAGTGGGCGCGTGGAAATTTCATGTGATTTAACGAGACCAAGTACAGGGTACTGCACCTGGGTTGGGACAGCCCCCGGTATCAATGGAGGCTGGGGGATGAACAGATTGAGAGCAGCCCTGCTGAGAAGGACTTGGGGGTGCTGGTGATGGGAGGCTGGACATGAGCTGGCAGTGTGCACTCAACCCAGAAAACCAAACGTGTCCTGGGCTGCATCAAGAGCAGCGTGGCCAGAAGGTCCAGGGAGGGGATTTCCCCCCTCAACTCTGCTCTCATGAGACCAAACATGGAATTCTGCGTCCAGCTCCAGGGTCCCAAGCACAGGAAGAACACCAACATCTTGGATCAAGTTCAGAGGAGGGCATAAAATTTGTCAGAGGGGTGGAACAACTCTCCTGTGAGGAAAGGCTAAAAGAATTGGGTTTGTGACCTAATTGCATCCCTCCAGTTACACCATCTTTAACGCTGCTGTTTCCTTTACACCATCTTTAACGCTGCCGTTTCCTTTGAGAATGCATGCAGGATCACTCTTGAGGAGAAAAGACAACGCAGAAAGAATTGTATCCTGCTGAATACACCACCTAAGGAGTCTTTCTGTTGTGCCTTTTGCAATCAGATATGTCTATCTCGTATTGACCTCATAAGTCACCAGCATGCCTGTAACAAACGTGGATAGTGCCTTCCTAAATCTTCATTCGCAAAGCCTAGCCATGATGATGATGCATCCCTCCAGTACCTGAAGGGAACTTACAGAAAAGATGGGGATTTACAAGAGCATGTGGTGACAGGACAAGAGGGAATGGCTTCAAACTGTAAAGACCGTAGATTAAAATTAAGTATTTGAAAAAATTCTTTACTGTGAGGGTGGTGAGGCACTGGAAAAGGTTGCCCAGAGAGGTTGTGGATGCTCCATCCCTGGAGGTGTTCAAGGCCAGGTTGAATGGGGCTCTGAGCAACCTGGGTCAAGTGGAAGGTAATCCTGCCCATGGCAGGAGAGTTGGAACTAGATGAACCCAAACTATTCTATGATTCTATGACTGAATTGTTTGACTTATGAAAAATCTGTAATTTGTTGATGGGCCATAGTTTCTTGGAGGATTTTTATCCAGATGTAACTGAAACTATTACTTCAGAACAAAATGTTTTCCTTGTGATTAGAAACACAAGTTTGAAATCAATGGCAAAATTCTCACTGACTTTAGTGAGTGTTTAAGTGTTTCCTTGCAAAACACACCTTGCTGGAATCTGGTCAGTATTTTTGTAGCCATCTCTTTTTTTCCCTTCTATTTTTTCCTCTCTTTTTTTCCCTCTACTCTTCTTCCCCACCTCTTTTTTTTACCCTCTTTCCTTGCAATTGTTTCCCTGCCACCAGCTGTGCAGTGCCCTGACAGCTTCCTTTCACCTCACAGTTTTTGGAAACCTTAAATGATGTGTTTATTTCCTGTGCTGCTGTAAAATACTTTTGCAAATATCCCTGCATTTTGAAGAGACTTTTTATTTTTTGTGAATTGCAACACTGAAAGCCCAGATAATGATGTTATCCAAAAGAAAACAGGACCGATATGAGACGGAATCCTTCTTTGTGCATTAACTTGTGTTAAAGCTATGTTATTATTGCATGACAGACATATGATCTAATGTATTGGGACCCTTATTGGATACCAGGGGAACCAGCTGCCATTTTTGACTGCCCGGCTGCTATGTGAGATGGCTGCTGGCAGGCACTTCGCTTCCTTGCAGCTTAGTCCCCTCTCCAGTGACAACAAGGATATTATTTCCATGCCCTTTCTACCTTTCTGAGTTCTGTGGATGTAAAATATTAAACTTGTGAAACAAAGCAAGTGTGTATTAAGAACAGTGCAACTTCTCTATAAATCACTGAAATAGATCAGTAACTATGACCTTCTGGCACATTTAGACCAAAGTGGTTTGCAAAACAAAGAAACCTCTTATTTTACAGATAGAACTGAGACAGACACAAAATACCATTTTTCATTCCACACTAAATAGACAATAAAGCCAAGAATATAACCTGTATTTTCTAACTTCTGAACTAGTCCTTTTCATCGACAGTTCTTTAAACTGCTTTTAATATGTGCTGTATTTCTCTACCTTTCACTCGTTGTGCCACTCAGAGTCCCAGGTGGGTGGCAAATCATCCTTGAATTCTTTCATTAAGAAAATAAAGCTCCCAGTATCTTGTTTTCTCAATTCAGAAGAATAAAGAAATCTTTGCAGCACACTACAGACACACATTGTTCTTCCCAAATTGATTTTTTCTTAAAAAAGCTGTGGTTGCTACTATGCTGCATTTCACATGCAAATACATTGTATTCCCTTTTACTTGTTCTGAGTTTAATTGGAGAACAGCAGGTGATCAAAATCACAGAATTAAGAAAGGTGTATTTAGTAGAACAGATGAGACTGCCATTTAAATCCTTACAGGGGCGCTTTTAGCTTTCTCTATTAAACAGCCTTGCAACTTGCAAATCCCACTGTTATAAAACTGAAGCAGATTCTTACCTGCCTTGCAAGTTCCCTCAATCACACACACAAAGAGAAATCTTAGGCCTGTTTGTTCTCTTGCTTCTTTGTACTTGGTCTGACTTTTTCCCTACCAAAACCATATCAGAAGATGTCTAAATTTAAAAAGAAAAAAAAATCTGTTTTCCTTTCATTATGTATATATATGTATCTATATATATATATATATCTCCTTTTTTAATTCATTATCAGCAATGGCACACAATTGTTGTCCAGGTTTAAAGAAACAGATAAAAATGCAATATAAGTAGAATAATCAAATAACAGACACAAATTGAGTAAGACATTTAAGCATAGAAATGCTTTTTAATTAAATAAATCTATTTTTTACTATCTGGTTGTGTTTTAGACATTTCTTTATAACTGTGTAATAGTTCCATCTGAACAATTGCCTGTGATTTTGACTTTCTGGAGTCCAAATTTCATCTTTTTAAGTCTTTATAAGCACACAACTAGTGATATCTCTTCGTGGCAAAGCATGAACCAGGTAAATCAAAATGGAATAGGAATGAATGAAGACTGAAAAAAGTAGAGAACACAGTAAAATATGCCATTTTCTTTGTTCTGCTTTTTTTTGTACATTTCTCACTTTGCTAGGATTTTTCACTCCTTCTTTAAACATATATCCACACATCTATGAAATGCACACCAATTGCATGACTTTTCAACCTTTAAAATATATATTAATACCAAAAATTCCTAACAAACTGCCGGAGACTGTCAGGAAGCAGGTGATCCCAGTATTAATTGCTACTAACAAACAGCATAAGTTGGAAGTTCTGCAGCATGTGACTGTTTAAATATGAGACATCTTTCATTTAATACCTTTACAGGCAGAAGTCTGGAAAAACACGCATATCTTTCTTGCCTTGTAGGTCAGCTCATCTATATACTCACTGAGCAGAAGGGGAATGAATACTAGTCGTAGCCACAGATATTTTTGCTTTTCTTAAAAATCAGTAACTAAGGAAAGCTCTATCTTCAACTATTCTAAATAAACCTTAACCTGGAACAAGGCTTATATTTATATCAACACTGCCCAGATTCTTTGTTAGCATGATTAAATAAATGTGCTGGCTTTCCTCAAGTTACCTGTAGTGCTATGAAACACAAATACTTACAGCTAAAGCATGTTTAGTGTTGCTTGACTTACACAATTGCTGCTGCAGATTACAGAGAGAACTGGTTTTTGTAGTGTCAGCTTGAATTAGTAAGCAAGAGTGTTTTTTTTACCTTTGTAGTATGTTCTGGGAAAACCTTATACATATGGTTTCTCTGGAGTGTCGATTTAAGGAAATGGCATTCAGACCATCTTTAGTTCACTACTCTCTGCTTATTAATGTGTTTTGACTATGTATCATGCATTAACAGGACTGCAACTGGGAAGGGGAAGCCCCATGCACCAGTATGTGCTAAGGGTCAACTGTCTTGAATGCAACACAAGAGAAAAGGACCTGAGTGTCCTCGTGGACATGAAGTTGAACATGACATAGAACTGAGCAAGCTTTTGCAGTTTCATGCCAGTGTTGGTGTCTCGTGTTGCATTAGGAGGAGTGTTGTTAGCAGGTTGAGGGGAGTGATCCTTCCCCTTTATACAGTGCTGGTGAGAACACACTTGGAGTACTGTGTTAAGATCTTAGTTCTGCTCTACATGGGGAGGAAATTTGAAAATACCAGAGAGAGTCTGATTAAGAGTGACAAAGATGATGAAGAGACAAGTTCATCTCTCCTATAGGGAAAAGTTGAGAGAGCTGGGACTGGTTTAGCTTGGAAAAGAGAAGGCTTGGTGGATCTCATAATTGTGTGGGAATACTTGAAAGAAGGTGCAAAGAAGAAGGAGCTCTTTTCAGTGGTGCCCAGAGACAGGACCAGAGGCAGTGGGCACAAAATAAAACACAGGAGGTATCATCTGAGCATCAGTAAATGCTTTATTACTATGAGGGTGACTGAGCACTGCTGCAAGCTGGCTAGGGAATTTCTCACATTTCTGTTTGTGCTGATTTCCTCTTTCACTGTGAATCAATGAGACTTCTTGGCCTCTTTCTTCTTTGCTACCCATCTGTCAGATATATACATTGACGAGATTCCTGAGGCTTTTCTTCTCCAAGATGAACTGACTCAGTCAGATGGTCCAGTCCCTTCATCAGTTCCTTGTCCCTCATTGGGGGTCCAAAATAAGACAGTTCACATTACACAATTACTTCAGAAAATATCATGCTGTTACAGACTAAATCTTGGATGTTTTAAATTGCAGATTATAGTTTAAGACAGCAGGTGTATCAATAAAAGATACTGCAACTCTCTGTGGGATTTCTGAAAAGTATACTGGTATTTCTATTCTTAGAGTAATAATTTATGAAAAATCCTTGAGGAAAGAGCATGAACTAAATAAGATCTTTCTATATCCCTTTTTTTCTTACTTTTTAAAAAAGAAATCAAGGCAGCTTGTTTTAGAGGCTTCTTGTTAATTTTTGAAACAATTGAAGAAAGATATTTCAGCCCTCATTACAGAGTACTGATTAGCTTGATGTCTCTAGATGTTTTCATAATTCAGCTTTATTTCGTACTTCAAAAATATTAGGGATCAGAAAGTAACAAGGAACAGATATTTTGGAGATTATAAATCAAAAGACTAGCCCAACCTTGAATAACAAGGAGAGAAAGATAAATATCTTTCTGGACATTCATACAGTTAGAAAAACTGTTGCAGCATTGTAGGACTTGATTCTGCTTGGTTATTTTCCTATTAAGCAGCACTTTCCTTCCAAATTATACAGTTTCCTCCCCCCCCCCCCAGTTTTTTGCATCTTCAGAATCAAAATATTAGTGCAGGATTTCCCTCTTACTTTGTAGTCACACATTTATCTGAGTTTAAAACTGCAGGGAAAGAAGCTATATAAGAGCACAATCATATTTTGAACACTTATGTACAATATGAAATATTTCCTATGTTGAATATAAACTTAAGTTTGATCTTGTTGTTCCTGAGGAGGTATACCATAAACATAGCTTGAATTACAGAAATTGAAATGGCAAAGCATACTAAGTTTAACACAGCATTGCCACACAAGTGTTAGGAAGTGGGGGGAGCCAGCTTCACGCTGTCTTCTTGGTACCTTCAGTGCTGTTAGCATTCCTGTCTAAAGAGAATTATTTCATTTACTTTAGTGGGTGTTGTTTTGGGCCATGAAAGAGATAAAGTCAAGGCTTCTGGAATACAACCACTAGTAGGATGTTCTTAAACAGTTTGATTAGAGTAATAATATTGGATCCTACATCGTGAAAAAAGGGTAGGAGGTTTCTGGAAAACTCAGTCATCTGTACTATCTCACAGAGTCAGTGGGACTCACAATTTGCTTGTGCAAATGCAGGTTGCTATATTTATGAAGAGAAGAAGTCCCTTTTCCTTCCTTTCCCGTATCTTGGACTGTAGAAAACACTTTCCTGCAGCTGAGACATGCTATGGAATTTCTTTGGACATTAAAGCAACAGTTTATTAAAATCTTACACTGGAACTTCATTTTCTATTTCTCTTCTACTGAGAGAAGTGACAAATAGCAGGGCCTGCTGTGGAGGTCACTGAGGAAGTGGTGTTCAGAATTCACTCCCTGGACAGACCAAGGTAAGACTTGCCTGTCACCACAAAGTTGTTAAGAGTATGAAAGGTATGTTCAATGTGGTGGTGGAAAGACAGGGAGAAATGCTATTCACAGTTTTAATCTTTCATGAAAAAAGGATTTTCCTTTTCTTTCGACTTTTACTCAGGACCAAGGACATTTGTCTACCATACCTTCTTTTTTTTTCCCTGCAGAAAAAAGTAAAAGAGAACTTTCATTGTAATCAATTTTTTTTTTCTTTACTGTTCTCAGTGAGGTATTATTATCTTGCAGGTGCAGAACTGGAGTGACTGAGTGACTTTTTTCTGGCCACCTACTTGTTCATGAAACAATAATAGTGCTGAAGGGCTATGACCCTTGTCAGACAGTGAATGGTTGCAAGGCATTTATGGACATTCCTGGTCATACCATTTACCTTATTCACTTGGCAGCTAGATTCTGAAAGATTTCTTTGAAAACCTGAAAAAATATTTTATGCAAAATTCAGAAACTATAAAGTATCTCAGTGTGGGGCAGAGGAATGTAAAAACGTTATCTTTTACTGCTTTCCTCTTTCTACTGAGTTCCTCCATCACCTGGTAGTATCTCCTATACATTCCCACTTACTATCTACATGGTCCACACTAAACCAAAACCCGTCAGCAGTGGCTGCAAAGTCATGTTGAAATGAAGGAGCCTGGGGAGTAGGTTAAACAGCCCAGGTCTTGGTAAATACTATGCTTATTCTGCAACTTCCCCTTGATTTATTTTCCTTAATTTATTGCACATTCCTCTTTTACACTGTTTCTCAATTCCTTCCCAATCTGAATAATTTATGGTAGAGAATGGAACTGTGGGCGGAAACAAATCTGCAAATTAGGTGTGGCCTAATCCTCTCAACTCTTAATGGTCGGTGAGGGCCTGTCTCTTGCATGCCTACATAGAGAACAGGCTGACAGGAGAGTGTATCGTTGCTTTCATTTTTTGTGTGGTTTCTCTAATAAGCAAATGTGCAAAATGCATGTTTTGGATTGACATGTGCGAAGCTGAAATTTTGTAGGAAGGGTAGGATCTCTTTATTTCACTTGCACATATTTACCCTTGAAACAGAAGTAATTTGTATGGATTTTCAGGAGGACTGTGTAGATTATCCAAAGACCATCTTTCAAAGGCAACTCTCATAAAATGTGTATGCAAAACATGCCTATGTTTTACAAGCAGGTAATTTCACATGTAAAAATATACTGTTGTAGATTATGAAAAACAAGCCATCATTCATACAACTAGTGGTTTAGTTGTGCAGTTAATATTTGCAGATTCAGCTAGGAAGAGAGACCTGCAGACCATCTGAGTCATCAGATCCAGTTGCCATAAGTGCAGTCATTAAAAATATAGTCCAAATGACTTCATAAAACATCTATTTGGTGCACTCGGCCACAGAATGAGTAACCTTTAGGTTAAAATATCACATGACATGACAGACTCTGATGGGCCACATGAAAAGGAAAAGGTGAGATCAGAGATATTACCAGTGTCCTAGATTCTTCCACTGTAGTTCTGTGAATGTGGTGCTAGAAAGCCCACTTTCCATGGGAAGGCTGTCAGATTGCTTTCCTTGGAGATTCAAAGCTGGACTAGACAAGACCCTGGTCAATTTGGTCTGGCTGGCCCTGCTGTGAGCGACAGGTTGGACTAGATGACCTCAAGAGGTCCCTCCCAACCTAAACTACTTTTGTTATACTAAGGTTCTTTTATTGTTCTCAACTGCAGAACTTCTGTATGAATTGAAGTACTCATATGCTTTTCCATTAATTTGCTGTGGACCAAGAATTATTTCAACTGTTGACATCCTTAGTTTGGGATACCCATTGTCTCTGGTTTTTGAGCCTTACTGTAAAACGCACAATTGGGAGAGAGATAAATGAGAACAGAACAAGATTAAATGTTAATGTTTTCATTAGATCATGAAAAAAAAAAAGCAGTTCTGAATAACTATGTATTAAATTAAACACATCAGCCTAGATCTGGGGTAATACAAGAAAAATGCAAGGATGGGTATCCTGATCGAGGGATGAGTTCTCTGTACCTTATATAGTGCAACACTGTAACATTGTATGTTGCCTAAATTTTGGCAAACACCTTCAGAATTTTGAACTTGACATCTGTTCTGTTTGCTTGAAGGAAAATGTACACACACTAGATGGAAAATATGGTTGGGGGAGTTTGAAATCAGTTTCAACTTTCAACTGAAATCAGTGGTAATATTTCGAACTTAAAATTGCTTGAATTTAGTAGAGCTGGATTAGGCACTTAGCTGTGGAATTCATTAGGGAAGTTTTCTTGCCCTGGTGTAAGCCTGGAAGAGATATGGTCAGCTAAACCCAACACAATGCTCTAAGAATGATCCCATTTGTCATAAGAGTGTACAGGTCCTCTCCATCAGTGAACATTTGTGCTGATAGTGTAATTTCAACTGAGCTCAGCAGAAAAGCAAACACCCACATCTAGCTGATTTAATTTTTTAGAGCATAATTAATTAAAGTAGTATCTGTGATCTGTTAATTAAAATAATGAAATCTGAAATTAGATTTTTGGTAAAACAGAAAATGTGGACTTGGCAAAAGTTTTGAAACTCACATAAGGCTTCTGATAAATTCACATTGGATATGGAGTTATTTGGGGGGTGGGGTAGAGGTTAAAAGAGGGTCTTTTATCTCCCCCACAAAACCATCTGTGAGCCTTTTTTTATCTGACAGGCAGTAGAAGAGGAGGAGATGTGTAGGAAAAATTAAACATTCACATTGTTCAGAACAAGAAAGGCATGCGTCTTAGAAGCTCTCTTGTACAAACTTCTGCCTTCCTAAAAGTCCTATAAGCCATATTTAGGTCGTGTCCCCTGAAGTGCATCTTTTGCCTTAAGAAACTTTTTTTAGCAGAGATTTCAGCGTGTCCAATTACAGTCGGAGGGCCTGATCCAAATATTACTGAAGTCAGTATCTCCACATTCCATCTCAGTGATTGTAAATGAGGGGGTGGAGGTCTACTGTGCAAAGCCATAAAAATATTCTCCTCTTTCAGGCACATGTAACTAACAAAAAAATCCCTTATATGTATACAAACATTAGCAACTTATAGAGAAGATAATGTTGTAATACATAACACTGTTCAATACACTTAATCCCGTATTTATTCAGAGAATTTCTCACATCACCCAATTTAATTTATAGATCTTTTCTAGAAGTCCTTAGACATCTATTTGTTTTGTGTATCTAGCTGAGAATCCTTGGATTGGTGATTTTCCAAAGTAAAACACCATGAAAACTTAAATCCATGCCATATGATGTGGTAATAGATGGCCTAAAATTATACATGCATACATATATGCAAACATTGTGTATAACTGTAAGATATAGATATATGTATGTAGGAAAATGAAAGGGATAAAAAAAAGTGGGAACAATTATTAGTGGCTATTTAACAAGAATATCTTTCAAAGAATTATACCACTGAGTCTCAGAATATTTTTATAAATTTGTCATATATCTCTATGGGGGACACTAAAGAAAACATATATTGAATGTTTTTCACAAATGCTTTAAAATATTTGAAAACGTCCTGTTGACTTCATTGCCCAAGCAGTTGTCTCCCTTGCGGCCAGTCAAGCAGGGCTTTGATCCAGCATCCAAATAACTCAGCACTTGAACAGCAAAACAAGTGACAAAGAAAACAATGTCTGAATTCAACACAAGCATGCATAAACACAGACACATAATATATTTCTTTCTCATAACAAGTATTTTCACAAGTATCATATATAAGACAAACAGATATATTCTCATTGTGTTTGTGTACCTGATCACAAACACAGCAGGCTATAAGGACAATGTGTATAAAAGCTGGAACTATTTCTACATACTGTTCCTGTAGAAACCAAAATATTTTCTTTGGTGTCTTAGAGTTCAAGTATATTCAGATAAAGAAGCACTTTAAGAAAACTGATAAAGACATGGCATTTGAAGTACAATTCCAACAACCAATCCAGTAGTCTTTATTTTACATTTTAAGGAAATAATATTTTTCATCATTTGATGAAGATAAACGGATGTGGGAAAATCTCATGTTTTGTCTTTATAGTTAAATCTGATGACAAATGATCTATAGATTGGTAATTATTGATGTCAATAAGTAATTGATTGATCCTTGTTAAATACTAGATTTGGATTTTTCTTGTTAAGAATTATATTAATCAGCTATTTCCAACCTGAGGTGTGGGTCATCTTGGTATGAGATATAGTATTACATAGCAATGAAGAAATTTGCTTTTAGGTTTTATAGTATGGAAATGTTCTGAATACATAAAATAAAATTATTTTTCTCTAAGTGTTAAAAAAATCACACTTTTAAATTGATGTCCATAAATTCAATTTTATGATTAAGAAAACTCTTATCTCTAATTAAAGTAGATGAAAGCTGCTTAGCATTATCCAATTCCTGATTTAAATCCTTGTGTTTTCCACCTACTGTTTGAAGAGTCTCTCTAGTTAAAATTTGTTCTTTCGGTCTGATAATATGTGGCATATGACACAAAGCCTTAGTTTATCAACAGTCATGTTTTCTAGTGCCTTAGTAATCCGCAAATATTATGTAGTGACACTTGTCATGATGAGATGAATTACAATGTCTCCTGAGCTGAATGACATAATGTTCTGTGGGGAGAGAAGGCCAAAGGCCTGGCACAGCCAAGGTTGTCTCTGTTACCTGCACCTTGTGCACTGGAAGCACGAGGAACATACCTTAGACACAAATTCAGGTATGCTCAGGTACCCCCACATCAATAGCTACATCATTACCAGCAAATAAACAAGGCCAGGGCCTCTTTGGTCCTGTCATCAACCGATGTGGTAACCCCATGGCTGAAGTGTCTACCCCATAGTAGGGTGGCCTCACCCTGACTACCAACAGACCCTGGCACAGACTCTTTCCTCAGGTGTGCCTGATCTTTGCCAGAGAGTAGACAAAAATAAAAGAGATGAACACATGTCAGGGTTTGTCTACATTATCCAGATCTAGTCTACCAGTATAGGTAAATCTTTTTTTATACAATGTATTTCTTTCCTGAGATCAAGGACTTTGACACACTAAAGATCCAGGGAAATGTGGGATGAGATGTGACCAGTGATGTCTGATGACTGTCACCTGAGTCTGACGCTGTAAGAAAGGAATTAATTTGGCTTATAAGACACAGATATAAGGGTCTGCTCACCCCTATGCCTCTGCTTTTGATGGAAATGCTTCCAAAGATAATAAGCCCAGTAATATGACACCTCATTTTATTCAAACATTGAGCATCTTTGTATGTACCTATGCAGATGGCAGGGTAGGTCCAAAGTCCACGTACATTCCCTGGCAAGTCTCCCTTCAACTTCTACAGTTTTGAGTCATCCTCAAGGGAGTGGCATAAAGGTATATATTATTCTGTTTCTGGTCAGCACAGTGTTAATTTTTTGCAGTAACCAGGAGGGGGCATGGCTAGGAGCCAGAGGTTATTCTATACCACCTCATGTCATTGGGGGAGGGGTGTGTGGGTGGGGGGTGCGGGGAAGGGACTTTCTCTCTTCTGGGGAGAAGGTGTTCCTTCCAGATGAGAAAACATTGTGGAGGGAGCTGCCCAGTATTGTCTATTATCAAGGATGTTTGTCCATGTGAATAATTTCTTTTGTTATACCTTTTCTTAGTAATATTGTTCCTGTTACTGTTCATTTTCTTATCTCATTTCCAATAAATTTTTCTTATTCAATCCACAATCTTTGCCCATTGTGCCTCCAGCTGGAGCAGGGAGGGGGAGTGGCATGTAGTTTGAAGAGTCTTGGTGGGTGCAGTGAACTGGGCACTACCATTCCTAAACCACGACAATGGTCCAAACAGCAAAACTGTGTTCACCCATGGAACAGTGTGGCTCTTTACACTACTCACTGAGCTGAGTCCATGGTTTGTGCTAGACCCCTAAAGTGAGCTTGGACATCCTTGCAGACTTTACTATTACAAGGACAGCTGAAGCAGTTATCACCAGGAGCAGAAAGGGAAGAAACAGGGGAATGCGTTCTCTGTTTAATTCTAATGATTCCTGGATATTTTTACATACAGTGGTTAGTTTTTAGACTGATGAGAAGAAGTCTCATTTGTGCAGATGCGAAATGCTTATTATGCTAATAGTGTTCTGCATTGTTAGTGGAGATTATTAGACAGAGATGTTAGAAATGCCTCTAGTGGAATTAAGTAGGTGACAAGGTAAAACGAAAAGATAAATGACAACAGTGATTAGGAAATGGATTGTGCTGAATATATCAGTGTAAAGGAAGAGGGGAAAGGAGTTACTTTTACAACAAATTGTTTAATCAGTGATGCATCTATGAAAAACATACATAAAAGATAGTTTACCTAATTGATACCAAACACTGCTTGTGACATTACATGTGGAGAAAGCTAAGAGAAATGTTGAAATGGTCAGGAAGGAGGAAAAACAGAACACCTGAAAGTAAGGAAACCATAGACAGGCTTGTGTTTTATAATGAATATATTCTGCCAAATAGCTGTATTATGTATGGCCAACTATATATTTTAACAAGAAATATAGTGAAATGTGCTATTCATCTTCTCTGAACTTGTAATAAATCAAGAAAACCCAACTTTAGAGACAGGTATACAAGCTGCCTAGTCACACCAGTCTCCTGTATTGCCTTAAAAACTGGTGCTCTTTGGCATATTGCTCCTACACCTACTTCCATTGTTCCAGCTGGAAGATGGGATTTGTGACTGCGGTCTGAAAAATAGGCATTTGGCTTTGTTTCTGAAGCAACACATGTCAGCAGCCTAACTGTGCTGTAAACTTTTACTAAATGTCTGATGGAAATCAATGCTCATTTATAAAGTGCTATTGCAGCATTGCAGTTTGATATGACAGATCTAGTCATGGCAAATAAATGATTCAAGGAATATGGCTTTTTCCTTGTTTGTGGATCAGCAGTGAATCAGTCCTGCCAATATATTGATTATTCTCAATTATTCAGTATGGGTAAAACTTTCCTTGTTGTGTCAATTACCATCACACAGCATGTTCAAACATTGATCATTTCGACTTTTCACACTTGCAGTATGTGACAGATCGCTAAAGTTTCTGGAGTCGTTTTGACTTTCTCATCATATGCCTGAAACTTCCATGAGAGGCAGAAGAGTGATGCACAGTAAATAGTTACAGTCATTAACTGATAACAAATGTTCTTGTTCGCATTCAAATTTTCCTGCTTTTCTACCTGGTAAGACATATAAGGATTGCATTTTTCTCCCTGGGATTGAGTATGTGTTAAATAGAGAATTCTGATGGGACAAACGTGGCTTCTTTCCGATTAATTTGGTATAATATCTGTGGCTTACTAGTAGGAATAATCATGAATACAAAGGTTTATTGACCAGCTAATTTGCCTTGGCTGGCATTAAAATAGGTACCTGAAGTTTGTCTGGAATGGGCATATGTGAAGTAGTTGTTTGTGATTTCCAGAACCACTGAAGAACCTCATACATCATCCAGTTTTGTCTTCTCCTGTTCTGATTGTGTTGATGGACGGCCAGATTCTCTGGTCTACCTAGTTAAAATAGGGGACCATCTATCTCCCTAAATGCATGGCTTAGGGGTTAATATGCACTCTGTTGCTGTAGTACATCAGTGCCTCAAAATCTTTAAATTCTCTGAGATGAGCAAGTACAAATATTTCCTTTCATAGGTGGTAAATCAGAGCTAAGAAAGGTTCCATGGCTTGTCTAATGCCACATAAGAAGACTGCAGTTGATAGGGACCAAAATAAATCTTCTGGGTTCTGGGCCTTAAACATACAGAACTTAAACATCCTTTCAGGTTGATAATGCACTAAATACTTGAGCTTCATAGGGCAACAATATAGATCATCTTCCATGAAGAGGTGCCCAGGACATAGAATGTGCGCTCAGTTATTTAGGTTCTTGATATGAGGGGAAGAGGAGAGGGAAAGGCCGTTTCATTGCTACTGAAATGCAACTCAGAACAGATTGTGGGTGTTTACGATTTTACATGATGGTACAGATGTGAACTGGTGTAAGCAAGGAGGAACCCCCTGTGTCCTGTTATGAAAAATTCTTTACCCCTCTCTTTTCTGACACTGAAGATCAGGAAATGAAAGTTCATTGGGTGTCCTGAAAGGAAGGTATAGACTCTTTATCTGATGGGAAGATAGTAGGAGGTATTTCTTTTGGAGTGGAAAGCTGTTGTTTCAAACATTCAGTTTTTATGAGACTGTTTAGTGAAGTTGGACTGTTTCTGAAAGAAGATAAAACAGGTAACAGGCGGGCCTACACAGCCTAAGTGTAGGCCTACGCAGACACAGCCTGTGTCTCCCAAAAGAAAGATGGAAGCAAGGTGATCTTTACTTTGGGTTGTCACAGCTATAAGAAGGAACAAAGTTACATTGTGGAGAGTATTTCTGTACCTGAAGTGTCTTCATGAATTCAACTTGCTTCTGATCATGCATAATTTTTTCCAAAACAATCAATGAATGTCTTATTTTACAAACATCTGAAACAGCCCTACAAGACACCTTTTCTTTTTTAAAGTTAAGAATAGACAAAGACACAATGCCCTCTTTTTGCTAGTCAGCCCATTCCCACACCGTCACAAAAGCATTGTCAGACTCTAAGCCTCCAACTGTGACTCTGACCTCTGTCCTTCCTGGACAGCAAAATCATCAGTCAATACTTGAGACCTCTGAAAACAACAGGCTTTGATGAGAGTATCCTAAAGCCTCTAAAGCTCCAAAACTCTGATCACTGGGAAAAAAAAAGATGGCAACACTGGGTGAATCCCTACACAATATGTCTCAAAACTAACCACTCAGTCTGTTTATTTTGCAAATAAGGTGACACAAGAGGAAAGTAAAACGGTGTCCTTGTCACTTCAGTTTCTCCTTGGATCTCTCACTGGCTTCGGGTTTTCATACAGCACAGACAGAAAATCTTTTGGGAAAATTCAGGCTTTGCAAAGATTTTGGGATTTTTATCAGGGAAAACTAACAAAACATTTTGGCATTAAGCAATCTGAATTGGAACTGCAAGATTTAATTCTGGCCAGGTTTTACTTTTGTTTATGTTCAATTGACCTGCCAAATTACCTCCTCAAAGTTTTGTTTCAGATATCTTGGAATATCTAGACATTCACTTCATAAAATAGAACATGAAGAATACTGGATAATGCAGTAACTAGTCCAGCTAATGCAAATTCTTAAATGGACCCAAAATGTAACATAATGATTCAGTTCAATAAACTGAACTTAAACATCTCAGTAAAGTAATATTGTTATACTGTATTTTCAATTTTTAAAGGATACCATTTCCATTCCATTAAAGAGCAATTTTTGTAATTTGTATCCATCACATGAAGGTAAATGTTCCACAGAAGAAAAAGTCCCATTTCTATTTGCTGGTTGCAGACCTGGCAACAATTATATGTACCATGTGATTTTTCAAGATTAATTTATTGCATTTAAAAATGAAACAGTCAGCCTGATTAAACTCTACTTAATAGAATAAACCAGCCCACATAAAAAACATCTGAAAATATTTACCTGAATTATTGTATTTTTTAATAGAGCTTGACATCGGCTGGCAAAGAGTAAATGTGCTGTGTTTACTTGGCTAGCCAAATGCTTACTTTCACACTAGATAAATAGTAGATGACATGGGTTCTCTAGAGAGAATGACAAATTAGAGTGAGGGTTGAGTTGTCCTGAGAGGGAGACCATAGGATACCTTAACGAAAGTACAAATCTAACTGCGTGATCTCCTCCCTATGTTCAACCAATGTAAGCATGGAAGAGGTATAGGCATTTGCAAGTATTCTGTTCTGCTGGTGACTTTTTCATTGCCTCCAGAAAAGCTCAAAGTAACTACACTCCTAATCCAGATGCTTCAGATAGGAGCCTTCACATAGATGAACAATTTGATATTGCCATCTGCCTAAAATTGAATGTAGAGCTGCTGTTCTGTTCTAGTTAAACTCTGCAGACATGTTTGTGTATTTTTCACTCCCCTCTCGATGATCAGGCATCTTATAAAGTCCTTTAGTGGAGAAGAGAAGGGAAAGAAAATGAAACAAGAGGTAAGGGATTTTTGTTCAAATCCCTGCTCTGAAAAGCACATTGCGACTAAAAAAACCCTTCGATTTGGGAACTAGTGAAAGGTAATTCATGAGCCAGCGTGAACGTGTTGCTTTCCTGCTTCATTCTATGCCAGTTCCCTAGGACTTCAAAATTTGAATCAAAGTTTCTGCCTTCTGTTGTCAAAATTTTCTGTGAGTAGTTTTTCTCTTTCTGAGGGTTTGCATCTCCTCCGGGGTGATCAGCAAATTTGGTGGGTACTTTCCACCAAAGAAGTTGCTTCTGCCTAAGAACAAGCTGGTGAACTCAAAAGTTTTCACAGAGTTGGATTTAGGCTATTGAGTTCACAAGGGATTAGGAAACCTATAAAAGTGAGCATTTTTAATCTAAGCAACAATATTGTTTCTTTTTATTTTCATTTCAAGTAAAATCTCAGAAGGTATGCCATATCAGTCTTTTACAAAACACCTTTGAATCCACACAAAAATCAGGAACAGTATGCAGATTGCTCTGCTGCATGCAAGTAAGGAAGAAGGTGACCTGACAAAGATTGCAATCTCTGTTTTCAAACATTTAGTAATTTTTCAAGTATAAAATCAGGAAGGCTGTAACGCAGATTATTATTTCACTTTGCAGTAATATATAGCTCTAATTAACAAGTAATATATAGTTCTAATTAAATACTGCTTCTCTAAATGTAAGAAATTTATAGACTCATAGATTTTTATATTGCAAACTCTGAAGAAATTGCTGTAATAGTCTAACTTACTTCCTAACTTTGGACATAGGACATCCCTGAATTAATTTCTCCTTCAACCAGAGTATAGCTTGTAAAAAAAAGAATCTAGTATCAACTAACATATTTAGCAAAATTTAAATAACAGGATTATGACTAAATTATGCTAAGAAATGAAGGCAAATTCAGAAATAATGAGCTATGCTACATGTGCTGTCGCAAGTAAACCAATCTCTATCCAACTCTTTAAATGCTATTGTAGACCAAAAAATTTAAGAGAGTATATATAAAATATATTTATTTCATGTTATCAATCCCTTACCTTTTTTTTTAATATTTTTTAAGAAATAAGAACAATTCCTTCTCCCCAGATATTAGTTCCTGTCCTCTAAAACAATCATACCTTGATCCAGAAGACTTCCACAACAAAGTAATTTTGTAGGGTACTTTGCTGAAAGCAACTTGCATATGCAGAACTCTTCACAAAGTTGAAAAAAAAATAAATTAAAAGTTAAAGGCTGAGCATATATCCTAAGTTTTTGATTGCTCTCAGCAAATTAAGTTCCTAGGGTTAGGAAAGATTTATTACTGGATTTAGTGTGTATATTTAAAGTCAGTCTGGTATGTGTTTTTAAAGTACTAAGGTAGACATCGGAAAGCTAACAATTTAATAACAGGTTGCCTAAGAATGCCAGGGCCCTTTCCATGATCTGAATACAATTGACAGTTATTATTCTTCACTTAGGAGCAATGGCCCACCCCAGGAGCAATGAACAGACAAATCACAAAATATCATGTTCCTTCTTGATTGAACAATTTCAGGTGCCCATGGCTAACTGCGTGGCCTCTTGGTTCAGCTGCAAGAGTGTCTTTTTATTTGTTTGAGGAAGTGTATAATTGAATATGAGGTGAAAGAGAGGCCATTTCTCCTTTCTTTTTTTTTTCCCTTTTCCCCCTCAGCCTCAGAAAGGTCAGAAGTCTGCTTCATCTGTCATGCTTAATCAGCTGATGAAAATTCTGTCGATGCACGGGGTTGCGGCTCCTCTATTTTAAGCATAAATCTTAATGGAAGAATCATTCTGTAATCTGTTACTTCCTGAAATGTGGAGCTGGTCTTTTAGGAGTGTGCTGCAGGCTTTTGGTAGCATGGCTGTACAGTGTTTCTGGAGCTCTCCCAGGGGCACCATGCTTTTGTTGGGTGATATATGTGACAGCTTCCCAATTGCATATGACGAGGCATGTGGTCTCAGACTCCAGCAAAAGGCTGTAACAAAGGGACTAGACATCCCAACTGGAATGTGAAACAAGTCATCATGACTACAGTTAACAGGATGTTGCTGACTGAGGAACAAAGATGGGAGTATATTTCAATTGCCAAAATTCGATTGCTCATTCCCCTCCAACCCAGTATCTTTCTGATTCAAAGTTATTTGTGGAACAGTTGAAAAATGCTGTGTATCTAGTTAAGGTTGGCAAGAGAAATGCAAGCATTGATCTAGAGAGGAAGATAGAATTATTCCATGCTGGCACAAGTGGTCCTTTGTCCTGGCTGGTGGGTCTGACTGAACATGCTGATAGACAGATACTGTGTCACATTGTGTCAGAAGGATATGTCACTTTTCAAACCCTTTTGAAATCTTTGCAGTAAAAGATATCTTTTCACTAAAAATTATTTATCTATCTACCCGATATGTTCCAGTTAATAGTCTTCAGATATGACATATTTTGTATATACATACATTCCTGGAAGCCCAGGAATTTTTCTCAGGAAGAAGACCTTACAAAGAAAAGCTGCAGCACCACAAGATGCAGCACTTTTTCCACTGTCATAGAAGACACTCAGAAAGCAAAAAGGGAATGAATTGCAACATAGAAATATGCAGTCCAAGATGGTCATGGTTACTGCATTTTACCACAGGACGGAGGAACAGGAAACAATACCCAGCCTTACACGAAGTGAAAGTAGTCTACAGCACTTCTCCTTTTAATGGGCTTAATCTCCCAGAAACACAGGGTTGAAAAAAAAAGAAAGAAAAGAATATGAAAAATAGGGACTTTGTGTGGGTTCGGAATTGGAGAGGTCTTGATGTGGCCTGTGTCAGTTATTCTGACAGGAAAATGTTTGCTACTTCAAAAAAAGTAAACAGAACTAGCTGGATTTCAAGACAGTTTTCTCCCATAGGTTATTGTGCAATTAAATTGTTCATCATTGTATTCACATATATATTGAATATATGAAGTCCAGCCCTAAGAAAGAGAGGGCTTCAACAAAGAGCCCTCACATCTGCCCTCTACCACATGAGAGGGTCTATCTCATGAAATTGGGAAGTATTTCTCGCTATATCATGATATAACAGGAAGTGCAAGTGAATGCACAGAGATGTATTAGATGCATGGAGCATTTGTCAGCTCTCCTCATTTTCCTGTCTTGAACTTGGGCATAACATACATGGTGTACCTTCAGAGAAGCTGAAGAACACTTTCATATACAACTGCTGCAGATGAGCATTAGCATGTGTGGAGGCTACATCATGGCTCTAACAGAACTTTTCCAAACATACAAGCTACAATTTCATGAAGAGTCATCATGGCGATTGGTGATGTTTCTGTTGCAACTGGAAAGGACTATGGGATTGGTATCCTAGTGACAAAATGCAACTCTGCATGTTACAGCAACGTGCCAAGATCGAGTACATGTGTGCTCATGTGTGCGTGATTCATGTCACTTGTTCTCCACCTACTGGTGGCATTTTTAAGGCCTGTAAGCCCTAATGCCCCTCCTGTAAGTGCTGTGGAGGTTGCCACTACTTAACCCCATAAAAATGTTCAATCAGCTAATTGAAAAATTCCAATTAAGCCTGTGCTCATGGTGCAGACATCCATATATGAAAGGCACTCAGCTTGTCCGTATGACTGGCCTGCTTGCCACCAGGAGAGCAACAATGGGTTTGGACAATCTTTCCTTTCCCAATCACTGGAGCATGATGGCCCTGGATGACTGTATTGATGGCTGGATTGCTAAGGGCCGATTTTTCTCCTGCAGACACCCATAATTCCTTAGTTCCAGCTACCTCTTCATCCATGTTCCCTGTTCTCACTAATCATCATTTCAGAAACAAAAATGAACAGGGGTGAATACAACTATCATTAGGAAAAACGATGACAATTAAATATAATTAATAAACACTCCTATTACAGGGCATATGCATGCTGTGTGTCTAAACTAGATTGAGTCTAAAAATTAGTACACCTCATTACCCAAATGAATTGGAATTACACAGCACAACTTCCAATATTAATACAGCTTAAAGAAATCCTCCATTTTTTTCCTCATGTATATCTGTTTCCAGAAAACTCTGTGCTTTTTAGTCAAAGAATATTAGAATGAACATTGCTAATCACATCAGTCCAGATGGTTGGCTCTCTTCTTGCCAAGTGGAAGTATTGTAACCTATTTAATGTGCAATTTACATAAGCTCCATGTTAATAAAGATCCATGGGCTTTTGGACTTTTTCACTAGTCTTTTCTATGTCACAGGTTCAGTCCACAGAGGCAGAGCACAGTGCTTGTGACTGCCATTGATGCTGGCTGCTGAAACCAGGACTGCTCAGTACATTGTCCCCAACCCTTTGTCCCTGCCTCCCCACAGCAGTATGGGATTCTATAATTGATCATTATCCACTTTTGAAGTTAAAAGTACAGTTAGGAGCATGTATGCCAAACCCACATAAATCTGTGGTAAAGGCTGGAGTGAAATTTATCTCAAAATAAAATTATCCTGTTATTGCGTGCATTCAGCCTGCATTCTCAGACCAGCTGGAATGTATTAGTACTGTTTTGTGTTTATGGGCTCTTCATCTAAACCTTACACAATTTAATTTTCTCTGCAAATTTACTAACTTTGAGGCTACTGTGCACCCTGTCCTTAAGCATTTTCTGTGTGGCAGGTCACACTATGCTGGCAATCCCAACATATACTTCTGACGGGTAGAATTATGTGCTTATAAATTCCTGTTGGTATCTCTGTAACTCATATGAGAAAAGTTTTTCTTGCGGAGAGCACATCTCCAGCAGGTTTGGCATGTCATATACTTTTCTGTTATCCAACTGTAATGTGGCAAGAAATCATACAACCAAAGATCGTCTAACATTAAATTATGGGCTTGGCTATCCATCCTTCACTTTTCCTGGATCTATGAGATACTTATATCTCATAGGCAGAGACTACTTTTTCCAAGTCACTGTAAGAGTACTTGTGCTTTGAAGAGCTTGTCGTGTGTACAAATGAGACAGACACCAACTGAAGATGGGAAACAGGCAAATTTGTTTCCAATACCATATAGGAGTTTAAAGGTAGAATTGCATGGCTCATTCTTCAAGGCTGTTCTACCTAGGCTAACAGTGAAATCTGACAAAAATCTGTAAAGGAGACCACCTGTGTCTGAATATTTTCTAGTTTGATATGCTGTTTGCCTGTATGGACTTGTTCTGTTAAAAGCACTAGAACCTATTTAATTATTCATTTCATGTTTAATACTTTGATATTTAATTTGAGAATTAACATTTGAAAATGTATTAAAGCCTATTGAGAGTATTCCCACTGGTATGGGTGTAATGGTGCAGGGTGCATATCTAAGTCTCTTCTGTGTAGTAGAGCACAATAAGACGCTGAGGGCCTAATGCTTTTTGTTGTTGAATTGTCTTCTTTGATGCAGCTGGAGAAAGGCTGGAGTTAATGAGATTAAAGATCAGATACTCCAGGATGGGTTTGGCTCACCCAGGGATTTCTCCTACAAAAAAGATAAATAAAACAACTCCCTGGAAAAACATAACACACTCCAAAGTTGTCTGAATCTGCTGTTCTTATGGGCTTCTTTACCATTTCAGAGAACCAAAGCATTTAGGATCCCTCAAACCTCAGATGCCCTTGTCCTATTCCTCCATCTTCCACTAACAGGACACCAACTTTTCTGGGGATATGAGCATGCAAACCTGTGTTTTTTGTGACCAAGGCAGAAGTACGCTCCTCTCCTTCTTCTTTAAGAGAAGTCCCAACCCCCAAGATGGTGCAGCCCATTTACTACCCATGTCTTGGCTCTGGAAAAAGAAACAAAGATATCTGTGAGTGAAGGAGGAGGATATCCACTCCAATGAAGTTGTACTAGTAGCAGATTTGTTGCACAGGGCATTGCACAACCTCTTACCACATGATACAGCAATTACAGGGAGAACTGAACTGTACCCTCAACTGGTGCTTCTTTTGCGTGGGCCCAAATTTACACTAATATAATTTTCAATGTCCAGATGACACAATGTATCTGTAATAAGCAGGTAACGGGATTTTGATCCCAGAATAGGAAAACAGAAGGAAAAACAGGTAAACTAAAGAAAGAGAAATAAAAACTCAATTGACTGTCAGGGCTATGTGATCTTTAAAACTGGTGGGTTTTAAGAAGAGCTTGCACATGCATTCAGTGGTCTTTTTAATGCTTTTTGGTTGTTGGGGATCACAGCTGAAATTTTTGTAGTAACTTGTGTGTGCATGATCACGTATACGTATGTACAAAATGGAGGTTTAAGAGAACAAATTCTTATAAAGCAAGAACATCCTAGATTATTAATTACCAAGACAATACAAATTATTAGAATATTTAGTGGTTACATGACTGAAAATATTAAAATCAAACAAATACTTAGTAAAGAACCTTATGAATTTGTCCTGTGTGCAGCTTCTTACACAGAGCTCAAGGTGACACTTGCCTGTCTTTGCAAGCCTGAGGACAACCACTAAAATCTCCCTCAAGGGCTGTCCCAAAGGCACATGGTGCTCACTGCTCTGTGCTTTCGCGGTGTGACAGGGCTGGAGTAAATACGTGTTCTGCTTGTGCTCACCACAGCAGGTGAGGCTCAGCTGGTTTTACTGAGAGTTGCAAAGTTCTGGTTGGAACTCTCCTGCCTCAGTGTAGCTCCTGCAAGTTACTCCTGCAAGTCCCTGTCAGGGCTGATGTAGCTACAGTAGCTCTTTGTTTTTGACAGGGAAAGGAGAATTGATAAGATGACTCTACCATGTCCTTTTCTGCCTGATTTTCTATGGCTGCTTGAAAACAATCAACTGAAACTCTGAGTGAGACTATTTTCAAACATCACCAGTCTCAAAGTCTCCAAGCATGAAAATTCAGATAATGTTTTGTTGACAGGAAATTGTCACTTGCATTTTTGACAGATGTCCTCTTGTTTGGTTGTTGTTTTGTTTTTTGCCTGTTTCAACTGAAATGTTAAAATATCAAAATATCCTTTCCATGTGTATAGGGAAGATGGAATTACTCAGGAGTGATTTCTTCTAACCTTTAGAAAACACCCCCATAGTCTTCTGTTGGCTGCTTCTAATGCCTGCTGCTGCTCTAACCTCTGTTTTCCTACAGAACTGTTTGTTTATGGCATTTTAATCAAGTCTTCTTATTAAATGTGTGAGCACCATTTTATGTGAGGTGAAGGCTTGAGATAATCTACATCAACACCTCGCAGAGCCTGGTGATTATACATAACCTACATAACAGCTTTTCTGTTACACTTTTGACTAAGTTCTCACTCATTTCCTAAACCTTGACAAGATCAGGCAATCTGCCTTCCCATTAGAATCTCATGCCCACTGCCCACCATTATAGTCAGCTATTAATGAATGAGGTGACTGTAAACTAAGCTACATTTACTGGTACCTGCTGGTACCAGCTAAGTCTTCTTTATCTCTTAATAAAAAAAATAGTCCTGGTGAGTACATGTGCTTACAAGATTTACAGTAGGGATTAGAAATTGGAAGATAAATTTTCCTTCCCATTTCACATATGCAATCTATTGCCATGTCAGGATGCATTCTGTCACTTAATACAAGGGAAAACTCTGGTAGGAAAACCAGGATGTGTTTTAATCTATTAATCAAAACTGGTGTAAACCTACCTTTAGACCTTGTCCAGACAAGAAAGAAAAATCATGGCCGAACAGAAATAACTAAAACGAGTTCTTACCTGCTTTATTTCTGTGGGGTTTTTCCCCTTCTTTTTCCTTCTTTTTTCTTTTTCTTTTTTTTTTTTTCCTAAGTGTTTGAGACTGTTAAAGTTTTACTCCTGAAGGGTGAATAGGGATCCCTCAAAGGACTTATTTCCAGTCTGTGTTGTTTATGAGTATTTGTATTAATGATAAAATGGCCACAAGAGTCTTCAAAAAGGTTTTCATTTGTACTACATATTATGCCAACATCTAGAAAGACTTCTACAAAGACTTTAGAAAAGTTTAAGAACAACCTAAAGGTATTAAAACTTTACCAAAGCAAATTTTCACTGCTGGACATGGCTGCTGAACTGTAGCAAAAACCTTACATGAATGACTGAATTGTCACTTCAGTAACTACTGATCCCTATTTTGGACATTCAGATTACTTTTATTACCTGTTTCTGAGTTTGATCCTGATTTTACAATTAGTTCTGCTTTGGTGAGCCAAATCATGTTGCTACAGTGATGGTAGTCCTTTTGTATCTTCTGTGTATTGTTGTTCTCATGAGGCAGTCTTACTATTAAAAATGGTTTCTCTAAACAAAGTAGAATCCCCTTGCAACCATGTCTCATTAGCTTATTTTCCTATTGAAAAATCAGGTAAATAGAAACATATTTCTGTTCCATTTGCTCCACCTGTTCTATCAAGTTCTCTCCTAGTAGTTAAGAACATTGCAACACAGGGATTTATCAGCTGCCTCTCAAATTCAAAAAAGCTAATTTTTAACCTGCTCATTTATAGTCAGCTCCAGGCTTTAAATCTCCCCATATGACCCCAAGTAATAATTAGAACAATTAGTCCCTGCCCCTCCAAGATAATTGCTAGCATAAATTGCACTAGCTTTCCTAAAAGTTCTTCTAAAAAGTCTGAAAGAAAGAAGGAAAAAAAGAAAAAAAAAAACCCCAAACCCTACTAAAGAACTGATGGAAGGAAAGGGCTGTAGACACAAGCAAGCAAAAGTAAATGGGAAAAGGAAAAGCAAGACAAGACAATTTTCCACATTCCATTCCTGTGTGCTGCCTCTCTCACAAGCACCACATATATAACATTCCTTCTTGCAGGTAACAGGCCTCCCTACCCCAGGTGCCATCAAAAATTATGGGAGTGGAAAAAAAGAAAAACTCATATCTTAAAAGCAACCCTGTTTTTCATCAAAACAGATTGCTTTAAGGCAACCATCTGACTGGAAAGAGGAAAAAGGAATTAAAACAGTCTTGTTCTCTAAGTTCTATGTAATGCTCAGCCAAAAGAATAACTGAACAGTAATGAGCAGAAACTTGAATTTACAGAGTTAAAGAGAGAAATATTGCAGTGGAAGAATTTGCTATAGGGGATTAGGTTGAGGTCAACATGGCCCTCTGTGGTCAGCAGCAACAAAAGCAGAATCAAGCTGAAATTCATGACAAATCCAGTACCAGGAGTAGGAATGCTGTATTCAATGATTTCAAAACTTGGCTGTGTTAAGAATCAGCACAAACCCTGACAATTTCATTTATTTTTGAAAGAAATAGTACAAGCTGTTTGATTTCTTTCAAAGCCTTCTGTTTAAACAACATTAAAATAGTTCTATTTTATCTTAGCTTTTTTTTATAATGTGTAACATACAAAAATATTTAAAGTAAACAAACAAGAAACTTTCTTGGAAGGACATAGGAATGGGACTGTTTAAATAGGCATAATTTTTGCCACCTCCTTTTTCTTAATGAAAATGAAATACTGGTGAATTTCAAGAAGTACTTGAGTAGACCCACATGGACATATTGTCCCAATAATACTAAAGCCAGCTCTGCTTCAGAACTCAGTTGTCCACTGTTGTTTTACTTCAAATCTTTAAGTGAAGTCAATCTGGCAGGAAATACAATGAAAGTAGTTAACACAAAACAATTATTTTCCCTTTGAAGGAGAGAAAACGAATTGATAAAAGAATTTTGAAATTATTTCATGTCACTCGTCTACTTGTATAATGCCCAAATTCCTTCTGTTTTTCTTCTCTCTATGGGGACACCCTCGTACTTCCTATTTCTGTTCCCATTTACTTGAGAGGTAGGTTGAGTCTGTGTTCTGAGATATGAATGTCAGTACAGGCATTGACCAATTATTCAGCTTTCCACATCTGCATGAATTTGGCACAAGCACAGTACAGGAGAAAAACTAGTGATATAAAATATTGGATTACTCCACTGCTAAAAAAAAGAAGGATAAGCAACACCTAAATCCTCACATAATGCGCTCCTCATATATGGTTAATGCAGTGTGAATAAAAATGAAATATAGAAATCTAAATCAGGGATAGCAGATCATGGCAGACATCAGACACCACAGGTATATTTACATTTTATTCAGTATTTCCTCAGAGATCAGGGAGCACAGCTGACATACATTCAGTGAGGTAATTTCCGTATCCTTGAAGTCAGTGTAATGTACACTTGGTTGCTTCAGCTAGATGAAGTGATATACGTAGGAACTGCCAGCTTCATTAAACAGAGTGAGATATAAAACCTCAATGCACCTTTGAGAATTTACACCTTTCTCACTACTAGTACAAAATATAAATGGTAGGACATGCAGTTGGTGAGTTAGTTAAATGTTAGGGTACAAATACTCATCAGTCAAGAATTACAGAAGTATCAGGTCTTATGAGGAGTCTGCTTTTATTGAGAGGATTATGGAAAAACTCACACAGTCTTGTGATCCACCACTCTGAACTTTAAAGCTTTAGAGAAACATAAATGAACAGCTTAAATCTTTCCAGAGTAGAAGTACCAACGACACAGCTCTAGAAGTGACAACAAAAAAACAAACAGGAGTTGAGAAACATTTTCATTAGATAACATCCAGCCAAGTTTACACAATTCTGCTTCACAAATAAAAATTCTTCCGTTTTATTTATTTCAATAATGTTTCTTTAGTATCTGGGTCTGCAGAAAGTGCCATGCATTGCAGTTGAATCCTAACGAGAATGCACACTAAACCACCACTTTAAAGCTATTTTGGTGTTTGAAAAACAGTCAAATCCTTCTGTGAAGGTGCAAAAAAATGTTAAAAATGTAGAAATTGAAGGAGGTAATAGGGTGCATGTTGGCACTGCTAAACTGAGTGAGTGTGGGTACATGTCACACCCGTGTGGGTGTGAAGACTATTTGTGGGAGGACATGGGAAGAATTTGACTTCTGTAAGAGGATATCAAACTTAACATCTCATCTAGGAAAGATTTTTTTAGCTTCAAATCTAAAAATGTGGCCTTGCAATAAAGTACAACATCACTGTAAATTTGGTTATTTTGAAGCATCAACAGAAAGATGTTGTCTTTCATTGTCAAGAGAACTCAGCATTAATGTTAAGAGAAGTAATGTGTAAAATCTCATGAAGATGCTGATTTCTCAAAGTTAAACCTCCCTACAAAACACCAGTATGCTCAGTGGCGGCACAGGACTTCAAGAGGGATGATTTCCAGAACAAGTTTGATGGCAAAAGTATACATTTTGTTACCTGTTTCCAAGTGCATTTCTTAATTTTTACACTAAAAAAGTGTGGTTTTGATCGGTCCTGGAGACTAAAAACCTGACTACAAGCAAGTAAGTCTATGTACTCATGAGAGTTCAAAGGAGGATTCTGCCTAGTAAACACCCTTTCTCTAGATGGTACTTTCGCTCGAGGTTGTGAAGTTGGGAATATGATTGTATTTCTCATCTATACTTCCCTCTGTTTGGAGCAGTTTTTGGATTTTAAGATTCCTTGGAAAGAGCGTGGGTAAGTGGAGAAATTCTGAGAGGGAACGTGTCAGATCTATAGCTACAAAGAGTGATAACACATGCTTGGGCTCCCACTCTCTTCATTCTCTCCTCTACATCACCTACCTGCTGAGTTGAACATCTTGAAGGTGGTGAGACAACACGACAAGGGAGGACTGTTTTCCCAGTTCTGGGAGAAAACAGGAAAATTGTAAATGGGGCAGCTGATACAACAAATGTTAGGATATTAGGCTAGGGTATAACTTCTGTGTTTGATTTTCACCATTCAGCAACAGTATACTGCAGATGCAGCATACTGCCAACTCCTCTTCCATGCACAAAGAAGGTTTAAAACATATTGGAATACAGATAACCCACTGAAGATCTTTCCCAGTTGAACGGGACTTTTGTTGCCTACACAATTAAGTACATTTCTGGGTTTTGCATGTATCATTTTGTTTCTTAGCTTTGGTTTAGTTTGATACGGTGTGGACTCTCCAAACGCTGAATCTTCTGACTTCAGTGGTAATTGCCAGGGCTCAACCCCTTTTAAGACGTGGGTAAAAGTTCCATAGGTGATTAGATCCCTAAAACTGTAATACTGGATCAGGCATTGAGTCATTTGACCAAAACTCCTGTCTTTGAAAGCAATTGCTTTTAAGTATACTCCAAGACAGTGACAGACAGAATAGATTATGTGCTGTATTAAGGCCTTCTAATCAATGTTAGAGATTAGTAAGGCTCTGAAGAAGTAATTTGCTATGATTTCAATAACTGCATTAACTGTCCTGACTCTAGATTCTTGGCATCCATGTAAACATACATTTTCCCTTTGAATCTTACCACTCACAAACCTCAACTATTTACAAACAGTGAGAAGTAGGTCACTCCCACTTCTTCAAATCCTCAAGCTGTAATGAAGTGTAAACATAAACGCATTCCTGTTGAATCAGCTTTTATTCTCACATCTATCTGTGGGACTGAAGCCTAAATAGGGAATGTATGCAAAACTATATACAGAAATGATTGGAGAGGAATGTACTACAAGACCGCTATTAATCTATCCTTCTTTTTAATTTTCCTCTCACTTTGTAAACTTTCTTTAAGCCATTGTTAATTTTATATTTATTTCCCCTTCCATATCACTGCTCTTGCTTAGCAAATTTCATTCCTGTTCAGCAGCTAATTCTTGCTCAGTAACTAATAATTCCTGTCTTCAGTAATATAATATTCCCAAACAATCACCTTTAAATGGGATTTTTATCATGACTTGCCTCTCCTGGGTCATTATTTTCTTTGGGCATTTGAAAATTACCAAAAAACTACAGTTATTTTTAAGTATATAGCTGTAACAATTTTTATGGCAGTAAAACATAAGGATTAGAGCTCAGAGCTGGTATCTGAAGTGGTAAGAGCCCTTAGTCTCATATGAAACACATTTGGCCATTTTAAATTCTGATAATAATCTGACAAAACATATGGATCTACAACAGAAGTAATCTCTTTGAACTCTCTTTGTAATCAAAACAGTGAGAAATACTTCGCAGTACAAGTTTTCGAGTTTATTTTGGATACTCTCTTTAGGATGAAAAGTGCTATACATTTAAAAACTTGCAATATGTATAATTCCTTTAATCAGATACATCTGACTTTTGTCCCTGATTCTGCTCAGTTCATGGACTGCCACACCAATGCAATGCGAAAGGAATGTTTCATGATTAAGAGTTAATGCAATGATGACTCAAGCTGCAGAGGAAATCTCAGGGAATGCATGCCCTAGGTGTGTGCTCATGAGGGAGGCTGTGGTCACTCTTGTATCCCTCTGATAAATTTTCACCTGTGCACAGTTTAAAAGCTCCTAATGAATTGGCGGCAGCCCTCTAGACAGATAGGATCAACCTCACATCCACAAGCCCTGGTCCTCGTGGTGGACTTCAACTGTCCTGATGTCTGTTGGAGGGACAGCACAGCGGGGAATAAGCCATTCAGGAGATTCCTGGAATGTGTTGATGAAAACATCCTTCTCCAAGTGACAGAGAAGTCAGCAAGGAGGGGTGCTATACTGGACCCTGTTCTCACCAACAAGGAAGGGCTAGTGGGCAATGTGAAGCTTGAGGGCAGCCTTGGCTGCAGTGACCATGAAATGGTGGAGTTTGAGATCCTTATGGCAGCAAGGGGAGTGTGAAGCAAGTTCCTACTACCCTGGACTTTATGGGAGTAGACTTTGGCCTCTTCAGGAAACTGCCATGGGATAGCCATGGGATAAGCCCTGGAGGGGAGAGGGACCCAAAAAGGATGGTAAGATTGAAGTATCACTTCCTCCAAGCATGAAGTTCATCTTTTGTGAATAAGAAATCAAGTAAAGGGAGCAGGAGACCTGCATGTATGCACAAGGAGCTTCTGGCAAAACTCAGACAGAAGGAGGAAGTTTATGGAACATCAGAAAAAGGAAAGGCCACTTGGGAGAATATAGGAATGTTGTCAGAGTATGGAAGGATGCAACAAGGAGGATTAAGGTCTATTAAGAATTAAATCTAGCAGGGGAAGTCAAGGACAAGAAGATGGGCTTCTCGAGTACATCACTATTAATCACTAGCAAAAGGAAGACTGGGGCCTGCTTCTGAGTAAGGTGGATAACCTGGTGACAAAGGATACACAGAAGGTGGAGTTACTGAATGCCTTCTTTGCTTCAGTCTTCACTGCTAAGAACATCCTTCAGGAGTCTCAGACTCTGGAGGTAAGAGAGAGAGTGGAGAAAGGGAAGACTTTCCCTTGGTCTAGGAGGATCAAGGCAGAAATAATTTAGGCAAAAATGAGGCCTACAAATCCATGGGTCCTGATGGGTTACACCCATGCATGCTGAAGGAGCTGGCAGATATTATTGTAGAACCATTCTCCTTTGTCTTTGAAATGTCATGGAGAACAGGAGAAGTGCCTGAGGAGTGGAGGAAAACCAATGTCACTCCAGTATTCAAAAGGAGGAAAAAGAGGACCAGGAAACTACAGGCCAATCAGCCTCACCTTCATTCCTGGAAAGATAATAGAACAGCTCATCCTGGATGTCGTCTCTAAGCATGTGGAGGAAAAGGTTATCAGGAGTAGTCAACATGGATTCACAAAGGGCAAATCATGCTTGACCAACCTGATAGCGTTCTATGACAGATTGACTGGCTGGGTAGAAGAGGGAAGAGCAGTGGAGGTTGTTCACCTTGCCTACAGTAAGGCTTTTTACACCATTTACCATAAAATCCTCATAGGTAAGCTCAGGAAATACACATTAGATGAGTGGACAATGAGGTGGATTGAGTGGTAGAGCTCAAAGGTTTGTGACCAGAGGTGCAGAGTACAGTTGGAGGCCTGAAGCTAGTGGTGTTCCCCAGGTATCAGTACTGGGTCAAGTTGGAAGAGGGGACACAGTGTGCCCTCAGTAAATTTGCTAATGATAGAAAACTGGGAGGAGTGACCGATATACCAGAAGGCTGTGTTACCGTTCAGAAGACCTGGACAGGCTGGGGATTTGGACAGAGAAGAACCTAATGAAGTTCCGCAAAGGCAAATGCAGGATCCTGCACCTGAGGAAGAATAACCCCAGGCACTAGTACAGGCTGTGGACTGACCAGCTGGAAAGCAGATCTGCAGACAAGGACTGCGGAGTCCTAGCAGACAACAAGCTGTCCATAAGCCAGCAGTGTGCCCTTGTGTCCAAGAAGGCCAAAGTTATCCTGGAGTGCTTTAAGAAGAGCACTGCAGTGGGTCACGGGAGGTGATCCTGCCCCTCTACTCAGCCCTTGTGAGACAGCATCTGGAGTACTGTGTCCAGTTCTGGGCTCCCCAGTTCAAGAAAGATAAGAAGCTACTAGAGAGTGTCCAGAGAAGGGCTACAAAGATAATGTGGGAACTGGAGCATCTCTCTTATGAGGAAAGGCTGAGAGTGCCTGTTTAACCTGGAGAAGAGACAACTGAGAGGGGATCTTATCGATACATACAAATATTTAACGGTAGGTGTCAAGAGGGTGGACCAGAATCCTTTCAGTGATGCTGAGTCAGGACAAAGGGCAATGGATGCAAACTGATGCACAGGACATTCCATCTGAATACGAGGAAAAACTTTACTGAGTCTGATAACAGTGTAACAGGCTGCCCAGAGATACTGTGAAGTCTCCTTCTCTGGAGATATTCAAAACACACATGAATGCTATCCTATGCAACCTGCTCTGAGATTCTCCAGAGAAACCTTCCAACCCCAGCAATTCTGTAATTCTGCATAATGAGGCCTGGAAATATTTTGCACCTTAATTCATGGACATATATACTCATGCATCTCCCATGAATGTTAATAGGAGTAACCATTTTCACCAAAGAGAAAATACACACCATTATTGATCTTATTTCACCTTGATTTTCTCATTTTCTACCCATTTCTTTCAGGCTTAGATGGCTGACTGTTTCCCTTCACTGTTGGTCTAGTAGAAAGTCATTTCAAGCACCACAGGTCTGCCTGCAGTAATGACCATGCTAAATGCCATTGTGTGGTTTGGATCTTCACAAATCAATGCTGCTCTGTTATCTTATTTCCTGCTGAAAGGTTATAGGTCTAATAATTTGAGTGACCCCCTGATGAGTACATTGAGACCCAATTTACATGCTTTAATGGCATTGATAAGAATAAAATTATGGCTCTTCGCAGCAGTCTTTTTTTGATACGGTAAGAATAAAATTATGGCTCTTCGCAGCAGTCTTTTTTTGATACGGTGTTAACTCTGCGTTGTGTAAAGTTAAACTGTGGCTATTATACCCTTATATGCCAGAAGAATTTCACTCATGAGCGAAATGAGGAAGATTTTACCTCTTGAGACATTCTAAAGCTCTATTGAAAGAAGAAAACTTAGATGCATAAGCCACCTGGACAAAAGACCTCTTTATTTTCAATCAGCACTAGGATTATTAACTAAGGCTACTAGACCAGTAGGACAACCTTCCCTCAGCCAGTGACCCATATCAGGCCAACATCTGAACACATCCCACTTCAGTGGGATTTTTTAGTGTGCTTAAACACATATGTAACTGCCATTCTGGAGTAGTTACATTTTGCTGAATTAGGACCTAATTCTGCTGGTGCAGTGCAGTCAAAGCAACTGGTGTAGGAATAAATGCTAATAATACCAGCTTTAATACTATAATTATGCATACACACATATCTACAAGCAAGAACGGAAAATGGTGGTGACTGATCTATGGACAGCCAAAAGTAGTCATGTTGGGTCATCTCTGTTGGGTTCTTAAATCACAGAAGGGCAGGTCATTCTAATTTTGAAAAGACTGAATTCCTGTGCAGTTGGGATAGCAGGAGTTTCTGTGAGGAGAGGTAAGGAGTGCCACATGCCAGACATAGCTAGTTCCAGCTGGCTCCAACCAGCTCCAATGGTTCCACCAGAGAACACAGCTGATTCCATCAGACACTTCTGAAAAAACAGTATCATAGAATCATTTAGGTCGGGAAAAACTTCTAAGAGCATCCCATCCAGGCATTAACATGGCATTGCCACTAATTTTCCTCAAGTCAAGTCTGTTTTACCACAACAGTAACCACTAAGGAATCTCCCTGTCTTTATCTCAACCCATGTGCTTCCACTTCTTTCTATTTTTTCCCGGTCCTGATGTGAGGGATGAGGTGGGGAGTGGGTGAGTGGTTGATTGGGAGTTTAGCTCTTAGTCAAGGTTAACCCACCACACTGGGTGTAGTTTTTAATACTGTACCCTTTGCGGTTCGAAAAACTTCTCTTGTTTTAGTCTACAATTTTTCACTTGTATGTCCTGTGAAATCAAATTATGATCTTGCAAAGCACTAATTGATGCATATTCAAAGTTTTTCTCTGACTTATGGAAAAGCATTGCTTATTAGTCCTTAACCTCAGAAAATTAAGGAACAATTAAAAATAATAAAAAAAAACCTAACCCCCCCCCCAAACAAACCAAAAAGGAATGAGACAATTAGCAATGACAAAGAATGGTTGAGACATGATTACTCTTCTTTTTAAACTATTCCATCTAAAAATGAAACAATATCTCCTGCATAACAGAAACTGGTTCCAGAAATAACTATAAACGACTTGAGGATTTGAGGGGATTGTTCTGGCCAGAATAAAGTGAAATATGAATAATCTTAATGTATCTTTGGGCATTTCTTGATATATGAATTAAAATTCTTTGAAGTGCTTAAAGAAGTTTAAACATTAAGAAAGTAGTCTCCAAACAGACTTTTTTTCACAACAATTATAATTCCACAGATTCAAATTCCTCCTTTTTTACAAGTTAAAACAATAAAATGGAGCATATGTAAGCTTTTTAAACGACAACTTTTGGATATAAAATCCGTCCTTTAAGTCAATTTCATATATTTTTCATGAGTTCTGAACCTTCTAAATGGAATATCTTCCAAAATTATATTAAATGAAACCTTGGGTTGCAAAAAAATTCCCATGAATGTTGGTTTTCTGTTACTGCTAAATTGCTTCCAGTACATTAGATTAGTTTCTTGCATAGCATTGCATTATTCAGTGCTTGTGCTTCTTCTTCACTGCTATTTTTACCCTTTTTTCATTTTTTTTTTTCACCTTTGGGAACAAGGAATTATCTGAAAGATACTGCCACCTGTTGAGATAGAAGCTCAGGAGATCTGCCTAAAATAAGACAAGTTACAGAACTAAAAGTTCTTTTTGAGTCGTTTTTTGGGATTGAACATGATATCTCAGAGTCCGAGTGCCTACTGGTTGGAACTAAAGGATCTGCTCCACACAGAGATATATCAGCAAAGTTGTGCCCCACTGAGTATGGACTAGGAAATGAAGAAAGACTCTAGATCACACTGGCTTTGTAGACCCCTTTCCTCTGCATCCAGAAAAGATTGCTATCATCGTCTGGGCTGGGGTCCTGCTTGTACAGTCTGTAGAGTTTCTTATAAAACTAGATTAAATCTGAGTAATGAGAAGAGTCTCTGGTGATTGTATTCCTGGATGGCAAAAAAAATTTTCAATTGTGAACAGAAAAAATTTGCAATGTTGTCCTTTTATTCTCTGCTACAATTACACAAAGTGGTTAATATTTTCCTGTAGCAAGGATCACATGGGGGGGAGAGAACAAAGGGGTTTCTACATCATCTGACAACATCATCACAAAGTCTTTCCATATCTTGCTGAAGGAGACAGGACAATCAAACATAGTTGAATGTTAATAAGTCTTGTAATGAGGCTCCTCAGAATAAGGAGTTTCTCCCAGCTCCTGCTGTCCATGGCCTGCTACATAATCCTATCAGTTCCTTTTCTGCTGATAGTCGAGTTTTGGATCCCAACAGTTTCCCCTTTGCAAATATCACAGGTTAAATCACTTTGTCTTTACTGTGGCAAAAAGAGAGTTCCTTATCTCTGCCTTTGGAGTCTTTCTTGTATTTCCATGCCTGTTTGTTGACTTTTGCAGCAGCCAGCAGAGGCACAGCCAGGACTCTGAGGTTATTCGATACCGCCCCATGTCATGGGCAGTGAGATGGAGGGTGGTGGCGTTTTTTCTGGTTTGATGGAGTTTGCGGCTGAGTGGTGTTGGGTTTCACATGGTGAGACATTGCGTGTGAATCATTCACCTGTCTTGTACATTCTGTTATTAGTGGTGTTGTCGTTAACTGTTCATTTTCTTATTTCATTGCTGTTTTCAGTAAATTGTTCTTACCTCAACCTGTGATCTTCATCTTTTTGTACAAATTCTACTCTCCATTCTGTCACAGGGGGAGATGAGAGGGGAAATGGCTGAGTAGCATTTGATTTGGGGTGTTTCAGTGGGAGCACTAAATTGGTGAATACAATGCCTAAACCAAGACAGCATCATAAAAGAAAAAGTTCATAAGTTAAGCACAATTAGACCAGAAAGACTGCTGGTCATTCCTCTCTCTTATTGCTCATGCAGCTGCATCCTTTGAGTAAGGTTCTGCAACTTTGGCAGTGAAAAGACACCTTTGAAAAAAGAAGTGAAAAAAGAAGGAGGAAAGGGAGGAAGGTAGGCAGGCAGGAAGAAAGGAAATTTCTAGAACCATTCTGCCATTTTGGTGGTATTTTTTTCAACTATCCACAGACTTAGTGTAACTGTGTGGAGGAAACCCAAAACTTCTCAAATTCATACTCAAATGCATATTTATGAGAGACAGATAACTTATGTCCAGTCAGAGACACAACCATTGTTCAGTGCTGAGGAATGAGCTTCTGGGAGGTTAACATAGAAAACACAGAGGTAACACTTCTTACCTTCCAAAAGGTATTCTTACCTTCCAAAAGGTAAGAATTAGTAAGGTCTACATTACCAATGACACAATATAATTGAAATGTGGGCAAGTTTTAGATAGTTTGAACTAAGAAAGCATTTATTGAGTTTATTTGTCTAATAGGTTTAGATAACATTCACAGTGTTGATCTGACATAGATGACATCATGAAAGTACTGGATTAGATTGCCAGTGTCTCAAGGTTAGATTACCACTTACTCTGTGATCACTCATGAAAATAAATAAAAAAGAGAAGTATTGGAGAAGAAAAAAGATTTACTGCATGATATCATCCAAAAATGAATGAGAAGAAACTGCGAATCTTATTTGTTTCTTGATGTATGGAGATGTCTAAACTGAAGAATTTCACATTTTCCATCATCACTGGGGCTTTCTGTTACTGACCACTGAATCAGTGTCTGCACCCTGAAAGATTATTAAAATCAATCAAACTGCATGTTCATGAAAGTAGTCTTATTATACACTAAACATGTAAGAAGGCTTCTTATGGTAGAAATATGCCTGTTTCAGTACACATTCCCACAACAGGTGGGAATTTGGTAGCAAAGCATCACTACAAAGGAAGAAGGTCAGTTTCCTACATGTTTGTATATGCCTGTTGGTAATGATGAATGACTCACAAATGGCATGCTGCTGTGTGTATTTTGGCAATGCAGGAGTTGCTTTGCTCCCTGTTCCTACTGTACGTATTTTTTGGCATGTTGATTTAGTTCATATTTCTAAATAGTATGTAGATTTGTAAAGCTGAGCCGCTTTGCATGTTCTATTCTTTCATAGTGCTAGGCAAGACAAGAATAATTGAAATGGAAATGGGATATTATTTTGTTAGTTTAATAATATCAGAAGTGAGGAGGGAAACTAGGAAAGTGTAAAAAAACTTTTCTATTACTATAGGCTGAGAGCTGCAAAACCAAACTGGATTTGATTTAAGTTGTGTAGTTGAAGAAACAAACCAAAATGCCCGAAATTTTGCCAAAAACCCCTCCAGAAATGTCAACCCCTTCTTATCTCTCAAAGTCACAGAATCCCTACAAATGAGGTGTAAGGGTAGTTTATAGTGACTTTAAAAGTTTGTTTGAAATATCCTTATCCTAACTGTGTCTGATTCTTCTGTTGGCTGCATCAGGTTGAATTAAGGATAACTTCTAGAAGTAAATGGCTTTAGACTGACTAGAGAGGGAATCTGGTCCATTAAAACCATTTCCGTTTTACTCCCTGCCACAGGCCTTGACTGCTGAATTAAACAGTGAGAAACATTGCCTGCTATTTTGGCCACCCAGTACATGTAAGAGTCAACATGTGGCTAAAGTGAAGTGCTGGCTGTTGAGAGATCTGGTTTATATTCCAAGCTCTACCACTAAGTCATAGTTTCTGACCTGGCATGAGTATTTTAACCCCTGTGTTCACACCTTTTTCCTCATTACTGTTTTAGACTGATGTCATCTCACAGATATGACAGAAATCCAAATATTTTAATGAATTTTGTTTTGAGATCCTTTAATAAAAGTTCCTGTTATCAAATATTAATTATGAAGCAAGTTTTCTGGAGGCTTAGGATGAGTGCAGGACAAACTTTCTGAAATCCAATCTGTAATCTTCTTTACAGATCTCTGAATTTTTGTGAGGTCCTAAAAGCCTGTAATGCAGTTTAATATTTTTGAAGTGAAATTAGGATCAGGATTGGCCTCTCCCAAGAGTGGTCAGGGGACATCTTCATCTCCCCTGTCTCCTTGAGCAGAGATCCAGTTTCAAAAATTACTATGTTGGAAGTTCAGTCTGTGTCTCAGTGTAGATATGCTGAAACATTCTGAAAAACTGTATCTGTGAGAACTTAATTTGGATTTTGAAGGCCCAGATGAGACAGATAGTTTGAAATAAGCAAAAAAATTCCTTTTTTCCCCCTCTTCTAAACATTTATTCTTTGCATTGCTTGGAAAAATACAAGGAAAAGAGTGTACTATGCAACTTTCTAATAAAAGTACAGAAGTTTGGTGTGGGAGTAGTGTCCTCATCCTCTGTGCCATAATAAAAGGGCTATGATACTCTCTTTTAAGAATAAGTAAGAAGAAATAATGGTCCGTTGCCTACTAATGCTTGTTACAAAACTCCGTTATCTTCAACAATAGGCAAAGTCTTTCATTCTCTTCCATATTTATGTACAATAAGAGCTCAGAAAAACCTGACAACTTCAGGAAGTTTTCAGTAGGTGCTTGTGGCAGAGATGTCCTTCAGCCTGTTTACAATTAAATTATTTTCTTCAGTCTATTTAAAATTAAATAATCTTTCAAAAGAATATGAGATTTTGTAGTGTTTCAAAGCATTGTTAGTTGAAAATACGTATAGGAGAAGGTGACTGGAGAGAAAGTGAATGGTACTGTAGTCAGACAAAGTCATTTGCCTGTCTATACTACTTCTTGAAGTCTCCTTTTGTTTAGGACATCTGTATCTTGGCACAAGTTCTCATAATACCACTGATTCCTTCTCTTCTCCCTGACAAGGGTATCCCCATGATAGATTTGGCACCCTAGCAAGTATCAGTCACAAATCCTAGCACTGAGATAAAGCAGTAGGAACAGTTCCAGAAAGAAGGCAGTGGGTGTCTCTGAAGATTTGTAACACTCAGATGTTTTATTCTGCAGGAGGTTCTCTATTTTTCATAAATGTCTCAAAAGATATTATTGTTTAGGTCAGATATTTTATGAGCTATTTTATAACACTCTTGAAAAAAACCGAACAAACTACCTACGTGTGCGATATTTTCCTTTCATCATATTGACTCAGTTGCACTGACGTATATTCAGAGCAGCTCATTTGGCATCAGTAAACTCAGTTTTACACCAGATAAGAAAGAAATAGGATTCATATATCTTTGTCACATTTGCTAGTGAAACACTAAGTGGACAATAAAGCCCTCCACAGAAGATCAGCATTTCAAGACTCTACAGCCAGCTGCCTGCAGCATCCAGGTGGAAGGTGGGAATGTGCTGCTCTGAGGCTGCCCTCCATTATTCTGTGTCAAGCATCACAGCCTCATAGTCCTCTCTCCCAGACCAGTTAATCTGTTCCTTTTCCAGCCTTTTGCTCCTCTATGCTATGACAGGAAAATACGTACGAATTGTAGTGGGGGTCTATTTTGCAATCATAGAAGGTCCAGACCCACAAGCCATATCTGGATATGAAGATCTGTGCACGCTGCTAACAACAGCTCTACTGTATGAAACAGATGCTAAGGATATATGGGAGTGGGGAAAAGGGGAGAAGAGATCAGAAGAGGGTCGGTGGCTAAAGAGAGGCTTTGAATTTCTAAGACCCATTATCTTGTGTCTAAATCAGAGAGGGTGAAATTGTACATCTGTGATTTCCTAGTTGACAGCTAAGTTTTCTCTAAGATTCTTTGGCAAGGCTAGGGCTTTTACAGAAAACACAGCTCCCCACTCTCAGCGTTACAGATAGGGTTTGAATGTATCTTTACAAATCTCCAGACTACAAAGTTTGAAGACTTAATCCTAATGGTAAGCATAAAGACTGAGACCTAATACAGGGAGAAGATTATCCTGTGCTGGCCTACAACAGGTATTTTATACCATACTGAAGGAGAGGAGTCTGAGTCTGTGACTGTTCCTACATTGTTGCAAAAGTGTTCAATGAAGACAAGGTGAGAGCAAATCTTCCGAATCTGTCTTGTAAAACTTAAGATGTTAACTTGAAGCCATAGTTAACTAGAATGCAGGAGAATGAAGATGCGGTGAAGAAATTAAGACTCAACATGGAGACAAATAAACGAGATGTTAATCTGAATTAATTTTAATTTAGTTAGTTTAAACATAAACTAAGAAATATTCGCTAGTAACACTACTCATTTGAAGCAGTACTTTTAGTTTTCTAGTTATATGGATGGCTTTGTATGCTCAGAAAGCAAATATTACGAAAACAGCATTCAAAGATGGCCAGTGCTATTTTTTCTATAATCTCCTTCAAACAATATTGTATATATGAAATGTATAATAAGTTGTGCTTTTATGTATGTCTCCCAGACAAGTTTATTTTCTGCAACAGTTGAAGTGAAGAAGAATAAGAAACTCCTGAGTCGTAACACACTTTGTTCTTTAAGCAACAAAGGTAGGGCTTCAGCACTTTACAGAAATCTCCTCATCGGGAAATGTATGTCTTCTGTCTGGGCTGTGTCACTGCATTTGCTTTTGCAGTTGTGCCCTTCAGACCAGGTTCTGCTATACACTCAGCAGTGCTTATAGAAGAGTACAACAGAGGGACAAATTTGGTTCTCTGTTTGTAAGCAAGCGCCCAGGGAATGATATAAGTTGCCTTATTAGGCAGCACAAAAGGAAATAGTGCCGCTTGGCAATCCTCACGTGTTCCAGCCGCTGCCGGCATCTGTAGTTCCTCAACCCTCTTGGGCCTGTACTTTTTCACTGCAAAACAGCAAGCCCTTGAAAATACAGCACTGGCTTGGCAACTGACCGCTGCCAGATAACAATTGACACCAGGACTAATTTAGTAATGTGCAGCTTTAGGGAGTGACATTTACTGTATCTCCTGGCGTAACTGATACAAAGCATGCAGCGGTGGCAAGCCCTGCATGGTATTTGCAAAGTGTCAACTTGAAAGAGTCAGGCTGCTCTTATGTCTGCTCTCAGAGGCGATTGCTTCAGCCCATCAAATCAACCTTCCTGTAATATAAACAGGGAGACGTTCTCCTGCCATTCAGTGTTGCTATTCTGTGGTTGTTGGTTATATCGTATGTCAGCACATTGTACAGATAATGAAAATGGGGAGCCTGAACTTGTACAGGAGATAAAGGTTTCCCTGGAGAAGCAAAATTACAGTGAACCTGTCAGGCACAGATTAAGGATTTTGCAATAATAATGAGAGACACAGAAGTTAGACTTTTTGATATGACTGTTAGCTTTGCTATGACTTACTGTGTAGAATAATTCTATTAAATTAGTTCATTAATATGTAAGTTATAAATGATCTCTATAAAAGGGACTTTCAGCATAAAATACTGGTAGTTCTTTCAGGAATCCCAGGTGGGCGGGCTGAAAGCTATTGTGATAATGATTGTGGAACTAAAGATCTCACAAAAGAAATTTTCACCTGCATTTTTGCAGTAGATTTTTTGGAGCTGAGGTTTAAATGAGTGTTATCAAATCCTCAGATAGGGATACTATTTCATAATTTCTCACCTTTTATTGAAAAGAGTTGTTAAGCAATGGAAGGTTTCCAAACAGAACAATAGAATGGTGTATGAGTGCAGTTTTACTTTCACTCCTTGATTTTTTGCCAGAACAAGCAAAATACTTAGTTTTCATCAATTCAGCAGTGTTCTTTCATAAGAGCTGCAGTTGTGAGCTATTGTTACTCTCAAAACAGGATATTTCATCCTGACATCCAGCCTCTTTCCCAGCCAGGATCATTGGGAAGTTGCTCTGGACCTGCCTCAGGCCAACCCTCTGATAGCCACATGCGCTGTACAATTCTTTCTGCTGCAGAGGCCCACATGAAACCATGCAGACAGACAAATGGCATCCCAGTTTCTCCTCAGCAACTGCTTCCTGGTTAGCTCTAACCCTCAGGAAGCTGATTGATCTGAATATTAAAACCTGCCAGAACTTCCTAGTCTGTCTCATACAGAAAAAAACCCTCTGTCTGGAAAAAGATGTCAAAGTTGTTACCATTACTCCTGATTGTTTTCCATGTCATGTATTTTTGTATTTTCTGCTATGTTGTAACAAGTTCTTTTCAAACATGTGGACTGATAAAGAAATTACTGATCAATAACCCCAGTGATAGTAAGTTTCCACACAAGGATATTGAAGAAATGAATTAAAATTTCTGTTAAAACTTCATTTCTGAAAAAAGAAGTATTTGTAACTAGATAAATGTCTAGATAAATTTTGTTTGATCAAAAGATGCTTATGGCATATTTCTATACAAGTTGTATTATTTCTAAAAGTACCTTGATGTTTGACTGAAGCACTGTGCCAGCTTCAGTGGTGTTTCTGTTGTATCTGTGCCCCATATTTAATGTTGGAACATTAAGAACACAAAACATTAAAATGTAATGATTTAATTTTTCACTCCTCTGCATAGGCCTGTAATGAGAAGTCACAAAATTCACTGTGGGAAAATCATGATGTCTCCATGGTTTTATTACTCACTTCTTTCTTCATTCTTTTAATTATAGCATTGCTGTAGTCTTAAAGAAACAATTCCATGTACAGGTCAATGATTAAGCTCCTGTATTTATACCATAGCCCATGGATTAAAACTCTCCCAATTTCTAGAAGCCCTAACTGGCTGAATTTATTATCTGCTAGAGTGAAAACAAACTCAAGTTACCCTGGCTTAGGGATGTTGTTCCTAATCGGTCTGCGTGAACTAATTACATGGATAATACGAGGGTTTTGAGGGAGCAACAGCCACTGCTCTACGTCACCCAAGGAACAACCTGCCCCACAGCAGCCTGGCCTGTGAACAGTGAGTCGGCAGACACAAAGGGAGGTGTAAAACAACAGAGCCTACATGTGAAGACAGCTCTGCAGAACTCTGTAGGGAACAATTCAAGGCATTCCTTAATCAGTTTTACATTCTCATTGCATTGCACTTATATTCTAGGAGTGGAATAATGTATGAGTTCGGAAGGAAATTGTGGGAACATTAGATATGATATTTGGTAGAGAAAATATTTCTGTTTCAGTGCTGTCTGCAAGTGACAGACACAATTTTGCTTCAAACTATTTCATGTGTTGTGATAAATAATTTATTAGCAATCAAACCCTACATGTTCTGTCTTAGTAATATAATAAATTAATTGAAAAGAGCAAAGGAAGTAAAAAGGAAATTCACCAGGAAAAGACTCAGTACCTGTGTGAGGTTTCACTGAAAATGAACATGACATAACAATGGGAGTCCAGTGGATGATGGTAGTCAGAGCTCTACTTTGCGGGAATGCTGTCACTGTTACATAGCTGCATTAAACAAAGTGCTACATTTGCCAAGAAAGGTGTGACAGGTTTTTCTGTAGGTCATGGAGGAGGAAAAATCTGTCCAATATTAAGGTATGCATCAAAGTAACGTACGAAAAGTTTTATTTTAGCCCTCCTGATCTTTTTAGTTTAGCCTGGGAAAATATACTTTGTTTGCAAATTGATGGGTTTACTCTAGGTAAAATCTAAAGATAAATGTTTCTGTGGTGTTTGAAAGCAATTCACCAAATGGTTCTTAAGTTAGAGATCACTAAAAGTTCCAAGGGAAATGGTGGAAAATATAAAAAAAGCTTTTCCATTAACTCCAGTGAGGCATTTGAACTTTTTAACAAAATTGTTTTCTTGTTTAAAATATGATTATTATTAGCTGTTGACAATTGTCTGTATATATCAAACTTTTGGAAAACTTCTGTTTGAAGACAATGCACTTTATGTTAATTGTTACAATTTTTTTTGAGGCCAAATTGGCTGTGATGAGGAGGATTTTTTTTTTTTTTTTTTAAGTGTAGAGTGGGTTGTTTCTGCAGAAATTGAGCACCATAAATAAAGTTCAGATCAACATTAAACCCCATATTTTGTGTAAATGGTCAGTTTTTTTCCCTGCTTTTTCTTTGTGTCATTTCATCAGGTGGTTAAAAATTAGCTAAATAGCTAAAAATTTTAAATCAGATTGCACTCTTCAGTTTTTCTGATAAAAATTTGTTTTAGCAGTGTAAAATGTATTGCATCCTTAAGTAGTATTTTTTTGTTTGATCTAGAATTCAGAAAAAATTACATGTTCTTCCTTAGAGAAGACATGAAATTGCCAATTTGACAAGAAGTTGTAAATTACTCTACTTTTCTGAGGCAATTTTGGGAAACCGTTACTTTACTCGACTTTCAGTGACTTACAGAAATGTGAGTACTCCAGAACAAATCCCTGTTTCATCCTGTTGCAGGAATCTTTCTTTGCATTCACCTTTACTGGATTGATATAACCCTAACCTGTGGACCTGGAGATCCTATTATTCTGCTGAAATAATAGCTTCACAGACATCACAACAATCATAGTGCTTCCCTGTGACTGTTTGTTCAAGATGTTCGTATTTAGAAGACCATGATACGTAATGCCAGACTTTTCCCTATCTCCAGGGACCAAATGTGGGGAATTGGTGCAACATTTTAAGCAATAACTTGGCATCTTTTAGCACTTTACATCATTGTTGGTTGGAAGCATATTTGTACAAAGCTGTAACAATGTGTGCAAGAAAAATGGGATGTAAATATCCCATGAGATAAATGTTGGCTGTAGCTGCCTGAATTAAATCATATAACTTCCTATATTATATAAAGACCTCCAATTTATAAGATTTTTTTCCCAAAGCTGTTAGCAGAAGGTTCCAGTGTGTTATTATGTGATCAGGAATACAACAACTTTTGTTTACAAGGTCTTTTAATCCAGACATTAAATCACTAAAATACAATGGAAGAATGATATTTTGGATGAGAACTCAAGAAATTTGGTGAAATCCCACCTATGCTGTAGATATTCTGCTTGAACTTTGAGAACTGATTTAATCTGTACTTGCCTTAAATTCCTCTTTATGAACTGAAGGTGATGATGTTCAATTTGTCCTCCTTGGGGAACATCCTGGGAAACGCCTATGTGACTTGGAGCTCACCTCTCTCATTTCCCATTAAAGTACAGAAAGGAACTTAAAAAGTGAATAGCTGACTGGATGAGTACTTAACAAGTTGGTAATTTTAACATTATTATACAAAAATGGTATTGTATGCTAATGGCATGACAACAAATAAAGCATTTTGAACCGGTATATTCTCTAAGTATTAGGTCGTCATTTAAATTTAGTTATTTAAGCTGACATATGGAAAAAGATCTTCATTATTCTGACTCAGATGCTCTTGAAAATGATTTCTATTTAGATCACTGTATCACAAAATCAGTGGAACAAAGGCTTTCTTTCTAGATTACTGAGACAACAGGATCCTCATGATCAGACCATGTTGCTAGAGTATAGGTAGCACACAGGGGCAAGTAGGTTAGCATTATGAGAGCTGTTATATCAAACTGTTTTCTGGAGAGAAAATTTACCTTCCTAAGTGCTGCCACCAAGAAAAAGTTGGACAGCAACCCTTTGTCACAACATTCGCATCACATCACAAGCCTCATAACATGGATGATTATTGAATGGAACCAGGAGACCTTCACCACCTAACCAGTTTATTATTCTCACTCTTCTGTCTAAACTGAAATTGTTTCCTGTAAAGAAGTAAAACAAAAAAAATATTTTGAAATTCACAACAGAAAATAAGGCCAGAGATGCTAGCAATCATTTTTCATTTGACCTGAACAAGATAATTCACCTATGTCTCAAGTCTATCCTGAAAAGTGTTGCTGTTTTCAGAGATAAGTCCAAAGCTGGAAGCTCAAATCAAGACCAGATCTCAGTGCTGTGACAAATACCACTGCACAACCAGATTCATTATTACTTGTTTTCACAGTCTTTATAGTAGCTGAATTTGTGGAGCTACTTGCACTCTACAAAGGGGTTTGAATGGTTTTAATTAAATGTTGATAAAACAGAAAAGGAATCTTGGGATGTGAAAACAAATTAATTCTGGTCATTAGTCACCTGACAAGCATATTACAGTACAGATTTTTTATAGCTCCATGGATGCTTGTGAAACTGGAAAGATGGTATTCTAAATGGATTCCTTGTTAGCTGCTTTGAGTCACTGTGGATGTCACTTTAGTTACCTACAGTCATTACTGAAACAGTTATGTAATGTGCTTTCAAGGCAATACATTGCCTGTATCTGATTTTGAAAATGAATTCTGAAAGCTAAATTGTAAAAAATATGGGATCAACTTAGTGCAGTTCAGAAACTGCTGTAAAATCTTGAAATGTATGAGCTGCCAGCTGCTCTCATGGACGTTGCAGAAGTATGTCACATATCCTCACTCCTGCCCCACTGTTATTTTCTGTTTGTTATGTCGGATGAAGTTAAAATTTGTCCTCTGTTAGCAGAGAAAAAAATAACTTCATTAATAAAATAGGCAGGTACTGCCTTACCTAAACCATGAGGAATTAGGATACAGAGCACTCTGATTTCACACATTGATCAAGCCTGCTGTTTAATAAGGAAACTGTGTGAATGGAAAAGAGTATGATGTATATGGAATAAACTCCTCCATGCTCCCTAGAAATCTGCTACTGAGGTGTGTATTACTGGGATTATGAAGGACACATAATACCTTCTATTTCTATGCAAATTGTGTTGGCAGTTCCTGCAACAAGTGGTACCAGATCTGAGAATTACTTTTACCAGTGTACTGCTGCTTGAAGTTGCTTTATTTTAGCTGTTATGCAGAAAGAAGCTTCTTATGTCTCAGTTTATCGGTATAGACTATTACAGAGACTGAAGGATGTTTGGATACTCAGATTATATATTAATTTTCAGTAAAGTAGCAAATTGGAAGAGACTATAAAGTAAATGAACTAAACTAGGCCAGCAAGACTAATTTCTTTATCAAAACATAGCACGTTGTGATCATAAGATTTTCCGCCAAGAACGAATCTCGCTTGCTTTTTGTCTGTAATAGAGCTGACAAAGAAAAAAGGAGAAGGGAAAAGAATGAAACATTTGCATTTTCCTGGTTGACACAGATTTAGAAACTTTTGAAGAGTGACTCTGCCTAGAGAACAGGTAAGAGGTTGGTGTAATTGGCACCAAAGCACCTTTGTTGGCTGACTTTTAGGACTTTGGACCTCATGTGAGCACCAGGCCTATCGAACTTTGGGAAGCCCTGAACAACTGGTGTTAAAGGCAGCTTGTCTGGATGTATGCCCTGGCATTCAGGGGAGATTTGGACTTGTTTGTTAATAGAATAAGTCTGCATATGAGGTACAAATGATGCAGGTATCTGAGTGATGCAGGGCAACCAGAATTTTATTGAAGGCCACTATTTACAGGACATGTTGAAAATTTAAAAGAAAAAATGTTTGATCATAATTTTTTGGCCAGCTGAACCTTCCACCCTTCCTTGGATGGAAGTAACCTCTTGGATAGGTGGGAATTTACAGTTGTAAGGTGAGTGCATTCTAGTTATCCTCAAAATACTACAGTTGTCTGTAATATGGCAATGCTGCATGCCTGCCAGGATATCAGGATGAACTCTGCATCTACAACTGCTGGGATACCCACTTGCACTGAACCACAAAAATCCAGTACAGAACACAGAGTGATAAATTTACCAGTGCAACACTGTGCTCCTGAAGTACATTTCATAGGAGATCTGCATGGTAAAAGTGTGAGAGAAGGACAGAAGAGTAATAATACCAGAAGCTAGTAATGGGAAGGCTTTTTTTACTCCAAATCCCTGTACATCTGTAGTTAATAGCTGTCACCTACAAAATGGCATTATCTCTGGCAGAGGAGCATTAAGCGGAGCTAAATAAGAGGAAGAATTAGATTCACTATCTTTAATTGGTTTATCTTAGAACTATCTTGGAATATAATATAATTTTTAAATAGTGCATTAAGGAAATAAAATACAAATTAACGATTATTTTAATATGATTGACCAAGAAGGTATTGTGGGTTCACCCTGGCTGGACTCCAGGTACCCACCAAAGCTGCTTTATCACTGCCCTAGGGTGGATGGGGGAGAGAAAGTATAAGGAAAGGCTCATGGGTCAAGATGAGGGCAGGGAGAGATCACCAATTACCATCATGGGCAAAATAGACTCCACTTGGGGAAATTAATTTAATTTATTACCAATCATATCAGAGTAATGAGAAATAAACCCAAATCTTAAAACACCTTCCCCCCACCCCTTCCTGGGCTCAACTTCACTCCCATTTTCTCTCCTTCCTCCCCCCAAAGGGCACAAGGAGATGGGGAATGGGGGCTGTGGTCAGTTCATCACACATCTGTACTGCTCCTTCCTGGAAGGGACAGCACTCCACACACTATTCCACTGCTCCAGCCTGAGATCCCTTCCAGAAGAGAGAGTTCTCCATGAATTTATGCAATGTGAATCCTTCCTGTGGGTTGTAATTGTTCATGAACTGGTCCAAAGTGGATCCCTTTCCACAGAGTACACCCCTTCAGGAACAGGTTACTCCAGTGTGGGTCCCCTGTGTGGTCGTAAACCCTTCCAGCAAACCTGCTTGAGCCTGGGCTCCTCTCTCCATGTGGCTACAGATGCTGCCAAGAGCAGACTGTTCCAACATGAGCTTCCCATGGTGTCTCAGTCTCCTTTGTGCATCCTCCTGCTCCGTTGTGGAGTCCTCCATGGGCTGTAGGTGGATCTCTGCTCCATTATGTACCTCCACGGGCTGCAGGGGCAAAGGTGCCTCACAATGGTCTGCACCACAGGCTGCAGGAGAATCTTAAGTCCTGCTCCTGGATCACCTCCTCCCCCTCCTCCTTCACTGACCTTGAGATCTGCAGATTTGTTCTTCCCACATATTCTCACTTCTCCCTTCTGACTGTTGCTGCACAGCTTTTTCCTCTTCTAAACTACGCTATCCCTGAGGAGCTACCACTGTTGCTGATGGGCTCAGCCTTGGACAACAGTGGGTCTGTCTTGGAGCTGTCTGGCACTGGCTCTGTCAGACATGGAGGAAGCTTCTGGCAGCTTCTTGGAGAAGCCACCCCTGTATACCTCCTGCTACTAAAACCTTGCCATGCAAGCCCAATACAGTAAAAAATATTGAAATAAATAGTGTTCACCTATTTAAACACCAGGACTAATCCTTTGAGCCTTTGCTACCAGATGTAATCCTTACATGTAATGCTATATGTTAAAATCAATGGAATTGCATCCAACAATAAGCACATGGTGCTGCTTTGTAAGAGTTTGAAGAAAACCAGAACCCTGGGAAGTTACCACTGAGAATGGAAAAGTATTCAGCTTCTGTTTCTTCGTTAAAATGAGAGTTTTATCTAAGAAAATGGCGGTTGTTTTGGCTGATTGTAGTTCTAAAAGATTAATATTTTTAAAATTGAAATGTACTTCCTCACTGTGAAAGATATATTTTGAAAATATAGACTGTCACCCCAAAACTAAAAGGAATAAAATTGTGATATTGGAAAAAGAGCATCAATGTTTCAGAACACATAGTGTGGAATAATCTTTCAAGATCAATGCTCATTTATTTTCCTCCACATCTAAACTCCTTGTGTCCTCCAGGCTCAAACTTCAGGCTTAGGAGATAGGAGAGATTTTGGAGGAGAATGAGAAAAATGTTTCTTTCATGACATGAAGTTGCACCGTTAGTTAGTAATGAGGATCCAGTCACCGAGCACTGAACTCAGATCTGACTTATTTTTCAAAACCAAAAAAAATCACCTTATAAAGCAGAGTTGCAATTTTCTAAATTCACGGTTAACAAATTCCCTGGCTGCCTTCCTGTACTATAATACATTCAAACCCTCTTTACAAAGACCTGAAGTGTTATGATGCATTGTGTTTTCTTCTACCTCAGAACTGCTCATCTCGCACCTCCTGCCCCGGAGAGCCTGTCACCTGTGACAAGGTAACTCACAGCAAACCCAATGCTTGCTGAAGCAGTAAGACAGGGCAGAAAGGTGGCTGCGAGGATGAGGAAACTGCAGATCTTTTCCCCACAACTGAGCTGAAACAGCATGTTAGTCCCATTGTTTTTATGTACATATTTTTGGCAGTAAGTGAATTGGAATATGTGTTTTCTGCTACCACAGAGAGTCATCCAGTGCTTCCGTTAGTGAACCTATTATTTTATTCTGAGGTTTTACTATTACTGCTCCAGATTCTGGTCTGCTTGTATGGTCTACAAGGATATATAATAAACATAGTCAGTTTAATCCCACTCTGTGAAAAAGAAAATAAGTATTATTTTTTCACACAGAGAAGACTTAAGATTTTAATTGTGAATTCTCAGCAAAACTAACTTTGACTTGGAGGTTAACCATGTTCTTTGCCAGGAGATAAGACGGTGAAAATCCTTTTTTTTCTAATCATTCCACAATATTTTTCTCAGTTTAGAGTGACTCTAAAGAAATTTACATGTAAGACATTTATGTAGGTAGCAGTTTGATTATGCAGCAGGCACAACAAGCAGTGCCATTTGCAGGGTTAACACTTGCACCAGTTGTGGGACTCTGAGGCACAAAGCCAGAGCCCAAGTGACATTAGCTTCTCAAGAAATGCACTAATCGCCTTAGAAATGCAATGCCTGGAGAGTCTCTTAGGTATTGTGTAATGGAAATTGTAAGGGAAAGGATAAAAGTCAAACTTTGTATATTTACAGAATATTATTGACGTAGATATGACATCATTGGTGGACAGTCACAAGACACCTTTTGTGTACATAGTCCAACATCCAGCTGGCAATTAGCACAATGCCACCCAGGCAGCTGGAAATGTGGTACTGTGCCTACAAACATGCTCCATGAAGCATTTCTTTAACAGCCAACTGCCTTTCATACTCCACATACAAAATGTGCTATAGGACTGACTATTGGTCTTATAGTAACCATGGCAGTGTCATCTGAAGGGTTGACTTTTTCCTCTCACATCAAAAAGGACATTGAGGTGCTGGAGTGTGTTCAAAGAAGGGCAATGAAGCTGATAACGATTGTAGAAAACATGTACTATGAGAAGCGGCTGAGGGAACTGGGGTGGTTTAGCCTGGAGAAGAGGAGGCTCAGGGGGAACGTTATTACTTCTCTACAACTACCTGAAAGGAGCTTGTATCCAGGTAAGGTGTTAGTGTCTTCTGCTGTGTCTCAAGTGACAGGATGAGAGGAAATGCCCTTAAGTTGCAACAGGGAAGGTTCAGATTAGATATTAGAGAAAAAAACCAAAACAAAACACAGAAAGGGTTGTCAGACATTGGAATAAGTTGCCCAAGGAGGTAGTGGAGTCACCATCTCTGGAAGTGTTCAAGAGGTGTCTAGATGAGGTACTTGGGAATATAGTTTAGAGGTGATTATGGTGGTGCTGGTTTGATGGTTGGACCAGATGATCTTAAAAGTCTCTTCCAACCTTGATGATTCTGTGACTCTGTGATTCCCCCAGTCCTCTTTAGGACTGCTCAGCTTGAAACAGTAATGATGATTTGAGCCTATAGAGTGATTTTGCAGTGGGAAGGAGACTGCAAAATGCCAGTAGGCTTTTGAGTTGTTTGGGGTATTCAGCCATCTCTTTAATACGTAAAGACTAGGTAAGCATAGGGGAAATATGTCAGTGAGATAATTAAGGTTGTGATGGATCATGACTCTTCCAGAGTAGCATAAATCCCCAAGTTAAAGAAAGTAACCCTGAACTGCATGGAGACAATTGGCATACAAAGAAGTTCCTTGAGTGAAGTGAAACAGTTTAGTTGCATGATGTTCTGATGGATTCACAACTCCCAGAGGTCAGAAAGTGGCTATCAGAAGCCTAAACTTGTGAACAGAGGAATATGGATATCTAAACATATGACATCTAACTCCCTGATGTTTGAGATTTCCACCATAAATCAGTTGAATTTTCTAGACTGGATTTTGTAGATGTTCCTTCTATGGTCAAGCAAACTGCTCTGTAGAATGACTTTTAAATTGCCCCATGTAAATCTTATGATGGGTGCATGAGGAATGAATGTAGCCCATGAGTTCTTCTTATCTGCTCATACTAAGAGCCGAGCAAAGTAAGGAATTAAAAAAGGAGTGCAGTAATTTTCCTAGCAATGAGCAGTTCAGGTCAGGTATTAGAGCTCTGTGCAAATCTGCTAATTTAATTGAAACACTACAGCTGCCTCTGCCAGAATTCACATGCCTGGTAAACAAGTCCCACAAAGCTTGTAGGCTTCAGCTAGCAAGTCCACTGCTGTTCAGCTGAGGATCCCATTCTGATACAATTGTAAAAGACACAGAATTTAAATAAAAAAGGAAGAAAACAAGAGTTATAGAATTCTCTATAAAGAAGTAAAGATTCTATTGGCAAGTCAAATGCTGTTATTAAGATTTGTATTTTTATCACAGAAGAAAATGATAATATGGTGGTAAAAGACAACTTTAACTAGATACAAGATAGAATAAGTATTTAGAAATTGCTGAAGTGAATCAGCTTCAGTGGACTCTGTGGTATGGCATCTGTTCTTTGACCATGGTGAGTACTGTAGGAGTGAGAAATGGGGTGGTAAACAACCCTGGAGCAGTGTGTCCTAGGAGATGCCCCTGGAGTGAGTACTACAACCCTCTCTTCATGACTCCAAACAGGTCTTCCTGAGGCACCCAGTATTGGAAAGGAGCAATCTGGCCTTAGAAGATGCCCTTCTGGTTTATCTTATTGTTAAACCCATGGACAGCAATACAACCATGCATTGGACCAACAGATGAAGAGCAGGATTGTGTTTAGTCCGCTAGGAGAGCCAAGCACTCTTAAATTTAAGCATCAAGACTGAATAAAATTACCTTAGTGGTTTTACATCTTCTGAGTCTGCAACAAACCATCATCACCCTAACAGGCACTGATCACTGAGTACTCTTAGTTCTTTGTCTCTAAGAATAAAGTGCAAATGGTAGAATTCTTTAAAAAATCAATAACATATATTTTGCATTACTAATGTAATTTATTTAAATCACTCTCACTTTACTGTTGTTCTTGCAGATGTCATATAACATACTACCCCATCTTTCCTATTAGAATCTTTCTGACTAGTACTTGTGAATGAGCTAGAGGGTAATGGAAGCTTTATCACCTTTTATAATTTCAGTTGAGAGTCACAAAGGCATTTAGGATGCAATGAATACAGTGGCTACCCTTGGCCAGATTATTCTGAACTGATCTACTTTTTCCTTTGTATATCAGGAGTGGGATTTGTTGGCAGACATATAAAAAAGTATTACCATTTTTGGGAGTATCGATCAGCTCTTACTCTCTTTTGACATCTGTCTAAATGAGGAAGGCTGATCTGTAAAGCAGTTGACATGTAAAGCAGAAAGAAAGTTACATCATAAGGTTCAAAATATGGAATGGAAAGAAAAACATAAAATAATGCAAACATGAAGGAAAAATTAGTTTGTGTTTCCAGAGTATGAAATCATGGAGTTTTCTGGGATTTTCCCTGTACTCCTAGAATCCCTAGCTTTACAATTCAAAGTCAAGACTTAAAAGAAACCAATGATAATGATTCCATTGATTTCAACGTTTCCTTCTTAGCAAGAGACATGTAATAAATAGCATCAGTTTTATCATGGAGCAGAACATTTGTGTCCTCATGGAGGGTAGTATTACAAAAACAGGAGTTAATGTATCAGCTGTGGAAGATTTTCCTTGTAGAACTGTGGAGAGACATTGACAATAGCAATGTGATTTCCTACCTGCTTCAGCACAGTAAATGGTTTTGGCCACCAAATGATGTTTAGAAAAGCTGGAGTCAGAAATGGAATAAAGGGGAATAGAGTGTTTGGCAGCAGTTATATGTGGTGGGACCTGACCTGTCATGGTATCGTTTCGTAGCAAGAATGAGAAATAAACATGAGTTTAAAACAAGACTCACTATGTGTGACTTTCACAGCACAGCATGGGCCTTCTACATCTCCACAGCTGCCAGGTCTAAATGTTTAGAGCAAGAGCTTGGTGGGAAAAAGGGTTACAGAAGTCATTGGCAATTTGAACTGCCCAGTTTGATAGAGTTGGATGGGGTAAATGCAGTATAACGTTTGTAGCCTGCTGAACACTTTCAGCCATTGAAGTAACAACTGGCAATTTCGCCAAATGGCTTTCAATTAAAAGAGTATATCTAAGGAAAAAAAAATAAAAAAGGTACAATAGAACAGTGATCTTGCACAAAACCTTGAATGACATTTCACAGTGAGCTCTTACAGGGGATACAACATCCCTTAGCCCATGCTGCACACTTCTGTGAGTGTTTGCCCAGGGAGGAGTAGCAGCCAGGGCTCTGCCACTGACAGCACCTCAAAAGGCAGATGAGCACACAGGTGTGTGCGTGGGTAGGGAGTGTATAACCAAGGAAGAAGAATAGCAAATGAAGAGATAAACCACACAAAGGGACTGTATTTGAGCTTTGTTCTGAAAACTCAGAAACAGCAAGAGCTGTAAAAGTTACTCGTTCCCTGTAATGAGCAAACTGGTACAAGATTCTGCAAAGGCCCAGGATTTCTCCATGTTTCTTAAGGACAAATGAATGCATTTCATTTCGCTAGGAGCAAAGTTCTTGTCTGCATAGATATGAATGACTTTTCTTCTCTGACATTTCTTATGTGAAATTCTGTATTATGCTAAAATCTTTGATGCAAGAATTTCAGTCACAGGTCATTCTGTATGTATTGTTATATTCCCTTGGTTATTTAGATCTATATATTATACATTTCAAAGCTTTTTACAAGCTCATTTGTGTGTCTCATGATTAAAAATTCTGTTTATGTTTTTTCGCTTGTCAAGACATAATCAGCTTTCATGCTGTGACTATGTGATATCTTCAATAATCAGTCAGGTTTATGGGGAAAGCAGGAGCAGCAATGCTATACAAAGTGCTTCTCAGGGATGCATCTGAAGCTGTGAACTCCGTTTTCATTTTACTTCTCTTAAAATCTGAAAGCTGTGGACAGCTGCCAAGGGAAGTTTCCCTAACAGTCTGGACTCTGTTAGCTAACTAGCTCCCCCTCTTGAAACTCCAGAAACGTTGACAGGTAGTCACAGGATGTAAAGAAATCAATCCATCAGTGTTGGAGTTCACTGATTTTTATAATGGTTGTGTGTTTGTTTGGGGGTTTTTTTGTATGTAACCCTGACAGCTGCGGAATGTCCTCGTCTTGCTACTGCTGGTTTCTGAGCTGACCTTGTAAGAATGTAGAAAGGGGTTTTGGTATCTGTTGCAAAGGAGTTCAAGAGAGAGATCACCCTAGTGCCAGTGTCCAATGGAGAAAGGCAGCAGAACTCCCCAGCTGAAGGGCACTGGAGAGGGATGGTGGAGGACAAGGATGGCTGGGGGACATGGGACATGATGGTTCAGCTCCACCCTGCAGCAGCCCCTACTCGGGAACTCCAGCAAACACCAGGGCAGGGAGGAAAGCGCCCATCTGTGCAGGACACAAACATCAGCTGTGCCTCCTGGGGCGTTCCCGCCCGACAATGAGCCCAGCTGACGTGGGGAGGTGGCAGCTGTGCTGCTGTGCTGCATGGTTTTACTGGGAACAGGGTTATCAACACAGGAGGTAACAACAGTCTGTATTTTCTGGTTTTTTTCTAGAACAGATATTAGATATATAGAGAGATTCTGTTATTGGGCATCAAATGGAGAGATATATGAGTCTGCAGCTGAGAAAAAGGCGTTGTTAGTGTACAACAGGCCTCATTACATGGGGCTCTTTCCACACGGTTTTTACAAAGAGCTGTCCTTGCCCTGGAAAGTCCCATCCTGAAAAGGTTAATGTAATGTCAGGATGAGTAAAACGTAGGAGAAGGGAAGTCTTCTTGCTTTGTAGAGATGGGGAGCTGCACTCAGACTTCATACTACACTGTTCATACATCGCCTTATTAGTCAAAAAAACATTTGCCATCCCTAAAGCAGGGAACAGAACTTAGGACACCTCATTTCCAGGGTTTTGCTGGCAGCGAGCTATAAATTCAGACTCTTTTCATTTCTTCTTCCTCTCTCCGGTGCCATGAGTCTTTTATGCCTTTGGAGAGTGGCCCACTTTCAACAGGAAGGACAGACTAAGACCAATATATAATCAAGTGAGATTTCTTCTGGGTAGGGACAGAAGTAATTTGTAAGTCTGTAGTTTGAAGATAGTGTGACCAATTTTCTGGATAAAATTCGATTGTTTAAAATGAAGAAGACTGCCATTAGCTTGATATTGGGCCGAATTTGATGATTTGTGTCATTTTCAAGGGTATGGAAGGATCAGCTAAAAGAGCTGTGTATAGCTGTTACCTTTCAGTGAACCACAGTGGAACAGACATCACAGCTAGAGATAGAAGTGAGATTTTTATACCCTTCTCATGCAAATGATGTGGCATTTACTCATTTTTCATATAATCCAAATGGTTGAAGTTTTACAGTTCTTAAAATCATGGTTAAACCTTTCTGAGCAGCCTAGATGCATCCTTGGAGATACAGCTTAGTTGTTTAGGTCTCTTGAATCCTATGTAAATCCACTGTAATTCTTAGTCATGAAAATATCTTTCTATATTTTCTGACACCTGTCCCAAGTCATCCTGGAAATCTATAAGAACTAGAAGGAATTTATACATATTCTTCGCAAGAATTTTAACCATAAAATTATATTTCACCTCAATTCAGTGAATAGCACTTTTTAAATAATGGGCAAACACAAGGATGTCAAGTTTTGGGTATCCATTCTAGGCCACTTTAAGTGTCATCTAATTGTTTAGATGGATGTCACCTTCTGGACATCTGCAGCATCTCTCTGGTACATCTGCACTGTAAATTGTAAACACCGACCCAGTTACAACTATTTTTCTTTTTAAAAAATCTCTCATTTCAAGCATGAAGAAAAACACGCACAAATACTTACAGAAATAAAGTATTTTGAGGGTAGCCTCTCAAATCTGCTAAAATATTGAAATGCTCAGATGAACTGTAAAATCAGAGGAAAACAAAGAAAAATATTTCAGAGTTTTAGTCTCCAAATTTTGTTTCTACTTTACCTACATACAAAGAAAAAAATTAGGGGAACAGGTTGAGGTAAATTTTGTTTTAATTCCTTCCCAAATTTTCTAACAATGTGTTATTTGCCCAAAACATAATATATATTTTAATTTCAAATAGTAATGATCTAAAAATCAAGAATAGACCAGGTCCTGTTTGAAATACAGTCTTTTCATATTCATTCTTACAGCCCTCTGAAAGCTCGCTCTCTGCATGTTTTTTAAAGTAGAGCTTTAAGATTCAGCTCTTCAGCTGATAATCTTAGAGAAACCCTGCCCATTTTTATCTCTTGAAAATCTGAACTTCAAATGGTTTCACAAAAAAACAAAGCAAAACAAAAACCCCCTTTCTATACCCAAATTATTCACATAGGAATGCAGCATATTATTCCTGATGTACATTTTATAAACTGCATAAATTCCAGCACAAATTAAATGCCTGGTCTGCATGCAATAGTGTTCTTTAATGCTCATCATATTTAAAGCTGGGAGTCCTCTAGGCAAAAAGCGACTGTCTGGTTTGGAGGTGATGCAAAGAAGGTCATCTACATTAAATGAACTAGACTGGGCTCGGTAATAGTGAGCCATTCTCAAATACTAATGACCATCTGGATTACAGATGCAGTAGCCAGATTGTCTGTTGTGTCCACCAAGTGAGTTGTCTTACCCTGGGAAAAAACTGTCATCTGTCTGTCTTGCCCTGTAGACATGAGCTTTCTTCCAACCTGTCCACATGGATTTACTGGTGGCAAGGTCATGCCGTTCTCTGGAACATCACTCATTTGTATTTGCTGGCTGCTTAGCAGCTGCCAAAATTTTTGGAACAGAACAGAATGGCAAGGGGCTGGAAATAAGTCAGAAAAACTGAAATATTTTTGATTTCTTTCTGGTGCACATTCACCAGTACTTAAAAAAACCCCAAAGCTATTTATTAGCTGAATAAAAACTGTTTTCTAGCTCTGTTTGTTAAATAGATGATGTCGGTTTTAGGGTGTTTCTCTTCTCAGCTCCCATGCTGTGAAACTCCTTTCCTTTTGTTAAGCAGAATAAGCAAATCATTGCAAGACCTAAAATCTTGTTAAAAATTGCACTAGTTTGATTTGGCATTTAATTAACACATTTTTGTTTGGTTTTACTGTGTGAATCCTGACTCTACTTTCAAGTTCCCTTTTTATTTCATTAATGTAATTAGGCTTTGCTTTTAAGGGTGCCCAGAGAATCCATAAACTGTAAATTTCTTCTCTGTTTTTGTGGTTTTAGGATCATGCTATCGTTTATTCGGTAGAGGATTATAAATATTTTTCTGACTACAAAATTTAGAAGTTAGTCGTTCCTGAAGATTTTATAGTGCTGAACATTATCCTTGTGTTTGAAATGCACAGTTCTGAGGAAGATCTGCAAAGTGTTGCAGACAGTGAACACACTAAGCCCTTGCAATTGTTTTCAGAACTTCCTTATATCCTTATGAACACACAGAAAATTAAAGCCTTAAAGGTGCTAGTGGTTGAGTTAACTTCAGATTCTCGAGAAAATAGTCCTTCTGGAAAAGGTTTCATCCCAAAATCTACAGGTAGGTAGCCTGGGGATTCATTTGTGATTGTCATGGTGAAGTGTTTTTGTTAATTAATTTTGCTAATGAGGTGATAAATAAACTAAGGGAGTCCTCTCCTTTTTGACACTAGCTCAGGTTTCATTAGTAGTAGCTTGTCCGTGACAGTTGCAAGTAAATACCACACACTATTCATTACGAAGAGTAAATGCAAGGCACTGTGATACTTTGACACCACTTTCAGCCCAAAGCCTCAGATGATTCTTGTAACTGGCAAGCTGAATGTTCAGCAAGCTGCAGTGTGAGCAGGGAAGGGCATACTTTCGTGTTACTGTACCCACATCACATGGCTTTGATGAGAATATGCTGTGAAGGACAGCATAGATGATGTGAAAAGAGGAAGGGTAGAGGGCTACTGTTCCTTATCCTGCCCTGAAGAATGTGAAATGCTGTGTGTGTTTAGGAGCCTGCAGTTATGCCTAAGTATGTGCTCTCTATATATGCTAAATAGGTTTATCGTGTTAAGCACATACTTAAGTACTTTGTTACACCGGGGTTGCAGGAAACATGGCTCAGAAAGCAGGGAGGAAAGGAGTGGTGAAAAGGAAATAAAAAAAGGGAAACAATAGGAAAAAAGGATGAAAACCATGTATTTTTTACTTACTTTCTTCATGGACTGTTAATATAGCCCATATATATGTGTCTTTGTGTATATATAGATGTAGACAAGTGCATATGGTTAGATATTCAGAAAACCTGTGTGCAGACAGAGCTTTTATCTTCATTATATGTAAAAGAAAACCAAGTATATGTGCCTGAAAAAAATGTTATGCATGTATCATCAAAAAAGGTGTTTTCCAAGCAGATCAGAAACAGTCTGTAGATCATTGTAGCAATTCTGTTTGAAGTAAACAAGCTCTTAATTAGGTGAGGGCTGATTTGTTGGTATCTGAGAGTCTTTGAACCTCTCAGACTGCTCTTCACATAAAAAAACTCAAAAAGCTGCTCTTTGTAAAACTTCCTAGCAAGTGGGAACATACTATGTAGGAAAACAGAACTCAAAGACACACAACATTGCAAAGGGAATGATGCAAAGGTGAATCAGATTCCATTTTGTACTTGACTAATTCCACTGAGACAATATTTGGCAAATACTAATGAGTAAGGTAAAAGTAGTATCTGATGAAACTATAGGTGTTTCATGGAGAAGGACATGATAGCTTGGACCCAGGCTAAAAATCATCCATTGCTTTGGGAGGCATCGCAAAACACATCAGTTTCTTTTTGAAGCTGGTTCATTTCTCATCCTCGCATCAACAATGGGAAAACTCTTTCTTGACTTCATGCCTGTGGTGGTTAGAAACAATCTAATTTCCATCATGAATCTCTTCATGTCCTTACTATGGTATAGTATGGTCCTGGTAAACCCATCTATTTTCAGCACCAGCTACGGTGACATTGCTAAGCACACCCACCTCGTAGAATGATCTCTGGTTCCCTGGCCCAAGTAGCATAGACTGGCTGACATTCAAGGCTAGTTGTCTGTAGAGCAGAGGAGCAGATTAACCCAATCCACACCATATTGCCCACATGGTACTCATGTACATCTAAAACATGACTGTTTTTTTCATATTTAAAAGTGTGAGGACTGTGTTGCAGCCCACAGAGTGGCGTTTCCATGGCATGAAATAGAGAGTGGATGTTGCATGCTCTGGACTGTAGCATGTATGTGCTGGGAATGCTTGAGGGTTCCTGCATTCTGTTTTGGTGTGAATTGGTTGATTTCTTCCCAATGAGGTCCAGGAAGTGAGTGAATTGGTTGATTTCTTCCCAATGAGGTCCAGGAAGTGAATAAGCAGATGAGGATGCAAAGAGCATAAAGGAAGAAAGGTGCAGACTCAGATATCCATCAAATATCAGATACTTGTACCCACAGACTTTAGCTTTGGCAGCATCATTTCCTTTGCTGGCTTTTGCCATTACCATTTTTTTTGTAGAGAGCGATCATATTTCATCCTAGGCTATGGTTTGCTAAACAAATGATACAAGCTCCTTTAGTCTCATCTCATATAGTATTCTTCCCTTTCCCCAGATCATCCCATTATCCCTTCTTTATGAAAAGCTTTAATGTATCTTCCTGGAATGTGAATTACTAAGCTTTAACTTAGTAATCCAGACAAAGTTTTTCATAGTGCTTAGTAGATGAAGAAAAATTCTTTGCTTCAGAGAAAGATCTTGAGTAACATATCAGAAAATTGCATTTGGCTTTTCCATATTGGCTTTACTTACCTAGTTCATTTCAAGCATATTGACAATGTAGACATCCAAAACTCATGCACTTGTCTAGACTTCTTTCATAATCAATACAGAGAAATAACTGATTCATCTAATTCTGAAGTAAAGGTCTGAAAAAGGTCAGATCAATAATGTCTAGAAGTGGCTGTTTGTCTCCTTTGACTGCAAAAGCAGTCTGGATGGAGCAATGAGGAGAAACATATCTACACTGTAGGTATCTGAAGTTTAGTTAGATGAATCCCTGATCAATCAATACTGAAACGATCACACTGACCTTCCTCTTTGCTATCACTAACACCTAAGAGCTCCTGACTTATGGGAACTATACTTATTATGAACCTGCAATAACAGGAGCTTCCATATGTTGTATTAATTAGGTAATTCATGAATTTCTATTAGCTCAGTCCTCAGGGTCAATATAACATATCTAATGTGTGGTGTTCCAGTTCTCTTCCATACTGATGGTGTCTCTGTTTTATGTCAGCACCCAAACTGAACTTGTAGGTTCCCATATTTTTGTGCTGTTATTTGTGAAAGTTTTCAATCATTTGTTCTCTCACAGGTTTTTAAGAATCTTTAAGAATGTTGTACCTCAAATCATCCTCAGTACAAACTGCTACCTTCTCCTAGTTAGCTTCATTTTTTCTTTGCTTTACTTAAAACTCAGCTTCTCTGTTAACTAACTGCTGATATAAAAGAAGATTAAATGACTTGGCAAAGCTTAGGTAGACGGGCTAAATCAGCTATATCATAGATTAACTCTGAATTTTCCGTTAAAAAAATTAAGGAAGAAATATACCATTATTTTTAAAAATATTTCTTGGTAAACTGTTGCTGTATTTATACCATTTTCAATATAATTCTGTGGAAAATTGTTATTTCCTTCTAATTGCAATATGAACAATACACGTTTCCAAGGCCCCACTGATGGAATCCTAGTTTTTCTTCTTAAATATTACTGGTTTATTTTCTGGTCTTCCCTTATGTATTACCTGACTTGAACAATTCCATAAAAATCCCAGACATTAAACTGACACAAGACCTTCTTGAGTCAGGTCTTTGGATATTTTGTATTGTTTCTCCTCCCTTCCATACCGTCTTCAGGTTGAACTCTGAGTTCTGTGTTATCTTGAATATAATTTTAATTGCAATGCTTTTTTTTTTTTTTTGCCTTCTTTTCTTAGAACCTCTTCCCATTCTACATTAATTTCATTGAAAACTGGGGCAAAATATTCATTTGTTACCTGGACTTTGTCTAGATTGTTTAATTTCTCTCCTGCTCTCAGTGATGAGGAACTCTTTTTTTTCTTTATCTCTTCTTCCTTATATGGTATTTGTCTTAATTTTTGCTGTTATGTGTAACTCAGCTACACTATGACAGTTCTCACTTTGTCCCTTCACTTTCTCACCTTCTCTCTCTCTCTCTATATATATATATATGTATATATCTCACGATATGTATCTTCAGTCTTTTTTTTTAGTTGACTGTAGAATCTTTGCTTTCCTCCAATATCCCTTTTCAGGTATTTATCCATTTATATGTAACATGTTTTCTCCTTGTTTGGATAATGAATGACAGGAAAATTCATGAATTTGACAAAGAAATTCCAAGCCTCACACATGAGGCTTTGAGCTCTTCAGTTCGCTTGACATCACTCACTAATTACCTTAATTTTCTACAGTCTTCTTGAATTAAAATTAGATCCATAGATTTGTTCAATTTAAACTGAATCAGCTTATCCTTAATGCAAGCTTTCTTCTGCGATTAGTTCTTCTATAGAGCCTTTGCTGCTTACCAGAAATAAGGCAAAATTAATGCGTGAGATGATAGGCTCCCTCTGCAGTCAATGAGGAGAGACAGACAACTTCAGAAGATGAGTCAGCCCATGAAGGTCTGACTCTTGCTCTGGAAAGGTCAATCTCAACCTCTTGGCTTAGAGGCACCATAGCTCAAACAGGTTGGGCATCTTCCCTGGGTCTTCCCTGTGGGGGTTGCATCTGGTGAGCTGACACTCCCACATATAGGAGAGCTCTTGTGTTATTATAGGTATTTGTTTCCTATTCTGCATGCAGGCAGTTGGCCTCCCATGGCCATGTAATTCTCAGCAGTGTGTCACCTGTGTTGTATATAAGCATGTGTGTCTAAAGTGTTCTACAAATCTCGAGCCATCTTCTGATTAAAATGATTAAACCAAAACTGCAGGCCTCTAACACTGTTTCAGAATGAACAATGGAAGCATTATATTTGCAACCCAAGGGAATCCTGTTTTACTTGTCCTATTTCTTTGCATTATCTTGCAGAACTGATGTATTGATATGATGACATTATTATGATATGATTCTAATGACTATGCATCAGAGCTCAGTGCCTTTATTGTATTTCTGCCAGGTTTGGATTTAGCAGGGAGTCAAAGGAGACTGCAGCTATCCCATTAGCATCACTTGGGAAGTGCATGATCCCTTACAGATGCTACTGCAGAGTCTCCTCTCGACCTTTCCCTCCTCTATACATATGCTGTAATATACTGAACCCTTATTTTTACTTCTCTCAAGACACCTATATCCTTAATTCATTTCAGCCCCTAGAGCAATTAACTTAATCAAGCCCAACTCCATTTTTTAAAACTAAGGCATCATCTGCAAGAATAAATATGACTATCCTGTCTAATAGGGAGTCACAGGTAATGGATTGGCATTATAACAGTGTTATTTTATTGTGTCATTGGGATCTGTTTTCTCTTCCTCCTACTCTTTTTCTCTCACTTTTTTTTTCTTCAGTTGTTCCATGGCTTCACTTTTTTCTTGCTGTTGCTTTCTTTTAATTTTCACTTATCCCCAGCCTAACGTCTTTCTAAGAAAAAAATCACTATATCAGTGGTCAAATTAAGTCTCATGGGTTTTGAGCAGATATAAGCTGAAGGTGATTAGTTCTGTTGTGAATCCTACCAGCTGCAACAGTGGCTGTAAGAGCTGATGTCATGATGGCATAGGAGACCTCCAGATCTGTCAGTGTATGAGTATCTTTAGCAGTCCCTCAAAAGAAAGGAAACAAGTAAAAGTAACCCCAGCTACTACTGGTCTCAGTGCTGAAAGATAGGTCACTGCCTTAAAAGTTGTAAGTTCCAGGAGTTTGCAGATTCCTCTTGTTCTGACATACAACACCCCCTTCCCCCCTCCAACAACAACAAAAGTTCTTTTGCTACAGGAAGTGTCTTGACTTTATAATGTAGCTTATAGCACTGCTTTAGTGTAGTGAACTATGTAATCTAGCAAACTTTGTAGCTCCCAGGGTACAGTCTGAGGGATTTTAGTAACATTTTTGGTTTCATTTTAAGGCCTTCCAATCAAAAAATGTATCTTTTCCTGGCCTAGAGGTAGAGGTCTTCCAAACAAAGAATTTTCATTACTGAAGCAGAGAGTGAGGTCCCAAGCCTACTATACTTCCAGGAAAAAAAAAAAAAAAGCTACATTTTCACAGATTTTCAAGAAACAGAATTTTTTTTTTTTTTTAATTTAACATGAGCTTTTGGTCCCTAAGCTCCAGCATGCTATTTAGGTGAAAGAGAGAAAGGTGGGGCTTCTAGGATGCAGATTCTTAGTTCTGTATGAAAGTTTCCTGGAAGCCTTGACATTCCTGAACTTAAAGTGGTGCACGATAGAGCTGCCTTAAAACCGTAGTCTCTGAATTTCCAGGCCAAATTTCCTTGTGCTTCAGTTTAAATTCATGGGAAGAAACATATATCTTCAATCCAATGCCTTTTCAAAGAATAAACATCCTTTCTGATGAAAACCCATTTCAGCGAGAAATTTTGCACTGGCAGTAAGTAAAATACTAGAAATAACAAATATCCCACTGAGGCAATATTTGGTAAGTATGCAAATCTGAAAGTGAACTGAATAATAGGGTGCAGCTGGTTCTTAGTCTTATATTTGACTGTTGCTGTTCACATACAGTACAACAGCCGTGCGAGGGGGAGGAGTGTTAACATGATATTCAGTGAAGGCTGCATGGCGTGGGTGTATCACAGTTCCAGGAAGAGCCTGAGGTTATGGTTTACGGAGTTCACGCCAACTTTTCATTTTAAAATGTAGTGGCACACTCTAAGTCTACTGCTGACAGAATGAAGTTTTACTGATGCTTGACATGGTGACTAAACTATTAGGCCCATCCAAGCTCAAAATATAAAGCTGTTTTCTGACAGCTTATCAGAAAACAAGACTAACTGCTCTTCAGCTGAATATTTCTAAACCTCTCATTCCTTAACCAATATCAATTCTTCTGACACACATTTTGAAAATTCACTTATGAATTTCACTTTGTTCGGGAATTCAGGCCTGCTTTCCATATAGAGGAAGCCTGAACTATTTTATTATTTTATCAGATATCTCAAGCAATTTGCTATTAGCTATTTTATTTTTTTCAATTTTTTTTAAACTTATAAGTTTCAGGCAATCTCTATTAATGCTGCTTGTAAAATTTAAAACTGAGTGACTGATGCATGAAAAATATACTTCTAGCAAAGAATATCCTGCCCTGTCAGGAGGTAAGTTTTTCTCATATCCTGCATCTTTCATGGCTAGATTTGATGATTTTTTTCTGTGTAAAGCATATAATCAGTCTTGAAGCTCTTACACAAAGCAATCACAAGACTCTTCTTTTTGTTATAGTGAATACAATAGGAAAAAAGTCTTACCTCTAAAATTTTAGTTTCTCCGCAGCTGACTTAGAATGTGTTTCTCATTCACTTGACAAGTTTGGTGTCTTGATAGGTTTTAACACCTTTAAAACTGTGTCTTTATTTAAATTATCCACTATACTAAAACATATAGTAAGACATGAAAACAATAAGTATTTTACTGCACGAATAAGTCTCCTTATATATCCAGGCATTGTTCTGTATAAACAACGTGTCAACATCTATTTTGTATGGAAATACAATATTAAGAAATGTTTTAGGTGGGGGGGAGGAAATTGTGATCTTTAAATACTAAAAATGGAATTCTTTACCTTTATGCAACAACTCTAAAACATATTTCTCCTTAGGTGCTTTTTTTCAGGAAAATGAATCTTAACTATTCACACCAAAATACATTTGAACAAAAAATAACTTTTAATGCATGACATGGAAACTTATGCTAAGAACTTGAGAACCTCTCTCCCTTCTACTTTGTATAAATTGTAGGTTGTTGACTGTATTTAAAAAATTACAATTGTATCTGTGGAAAAAGAGTATTTTTACAATAAATTATTTTTGTAATATTCAAATATTTAAGCATTGTCTGGCATTTTATTACCTCTCCCTCTTCCTAAAGCCATATTTGTGAGCTCTACACCTCTGTCAGAATACTTATTCTTTCATTATCCTATATTTGAGAAAGCTGTTTATCTTGAAACATACATTTTTAATTAAAAATTTCACTTATGCTCAGAAGGCTTAGGTATGAGTCACCATGTACAAGCCTATTTTTTTAATCACAAAAGTCAAATTGAAAAGCAGATTTGGTATAGAGAAGAGTGTGGATTTAATCAGTTAATTGTGTGGTTACAGTGTTCATAATCACTTCATTTGTTTTTAATGGCAATGAGATGGATATTTCCAAAGGAGTCTTATTGTCCTCTGCGTAAATAACTAATTGCTTTGTTATTAAACACTTAAGTACTCAACATGCCCTGTAAATGCAATCTGCATGTGAAACCAAATCCCCACACTCTACCCTATTCTCGTTTCATAGAGAGACATGTAGTTGCATCTAAATAGTGCCCTGGATCACCTTTGGGTAAATCTGAAGTAATTTCTTTTCCTCAAGAGGTGAATACTCTGATTTTCAGTGATTAATTATTGCAATGTTTGCTGATTACTTTAATTGATTTCATCTATCTTTCCATTCACACAGTTAGACAGTTGGCTCATCTAAGAAGGTACCAGTACTGAATCTAGGTGGGATACAAATGCTGCTGCTTGTTGCTTCATCTGAGAACAGTACAAAGTAAGCTTGAGCTGTTCCTTCTTTAATCTGAATCAAGAAAAAGAAGTTAACACAAACATCACCTAGAATATACATCACTTGGAAATGAATCCACCCATTCTCCTACTACAGAAAACATGTTCAGAAACTGATTCCTCAGGGTCCAAGTCTCCTCTTTCCCCAGAAAAGCATGTACCTGAGTTCCCTTGTTTTATCTACTTTCATCCAGATTGCCAGGCTTTTGCTCTCACTCTATTATGAAAAACAAGCTGGAGAAGAGAGAAGACAGCCTGGAAAACTACCGATCTTGGCTGCAGTGTGGAGATCTAAATCTGATCTAGTCATATTAAGATTCCTTTAGACTCAATAAGGAGAAGTAGGTACTTTAGAGACAGGATTCATCTGACCCATATTCAGTGTCTACTGTAGGTTAAGATGCATCATACCCTAAAATGCCTATTTCTTTCTATTAACTATAAGGAGAGCCTTGACAATGGGTCAGTTGTAGACAGCTAAATTCACTTTTGTTGCTAGTCAAGAATGTGCTGGGTAACTGTTAATGTATTAAATTACTAAAATGGAAAGATTCTGGGTGGGAAAAATATAAAAGAGTGCTATTACAGGAAAAGTAATATCAAGGGAGCTGCATGCTAGATTGAAGCAATGGAAGAAAAGTAGAAGTAGTTAAATGATATGTGGGGGCAAGAAAGTCTAAGTTCGGTTAGCAGAAAGATATTGCTATATTTGCAAATAATTTAACTCAGCAGAACATACAGATTAAAGTAATCAATATGAGATCTTTATATCTGTACTGTACATAGTTTTGGCATCTTACCTCACTTAGATTAAGTGTGGTGTCCTGAACTAAACACCCTACAACGAATATGTTTCCAAGTTCACTAGAGAACCAATTGTTGGTTGAAATTCCTATATCACCCCAAAGCACCACAGCCCATTTGGTGTGCATCTATAGCACAGCCCTAGAAGGGGGGTATGTAAACACTAAAACCTCTCTGTGAACTCAGCCAGTGTGCAATAAGTGGGGATGACTGAGAGAGTTATTTCAAGATTGCACAATTGCTCTGAACCAATATGTTAATGTAAATGCAGCCTAAGACAGACAGTTTGCATATAAAATTGAACGTTGTAACAAAACAGTCCTCTTGACATAACTGCCTAAAATCCTGATGGAATTGGTGAAAAGCACATATCTCTGAGATCTGCCAGATCATCAATTCACTAGACAAACTGAGGAGAACAAGATTTTCCTCTGAAAGTCTTTGCTGGCACTTCTCACTCTGTGTTGATTATATGGGGCACATGAATAAAAATGTAGCAGCCTGCCACCTGCTCTGGAAGTACACAGTGGTGTGTGACAGGTCTGATGGGAGAAAAAGCAGTGGTAGGGCTTTCTGGTAGGGAAGTAGGTTTAAGTTCAGGTCCTGGTTTGGAGATTGAAGAGCATCTCATCATTAAATATTGACCGAAACCAGAAGGGGGGAAGGAAACACGTGTGAAGAATGAAGAAATGACATGGCAAGTGCAAGCAAAATAATTTAAATTTGAAATACTCTGGAGCTAAAGTAGAATTTTACATTAGGCAGAGGACAAAACAATATATATGGAGAGTTCTTCTTGCATTTGTACTCCATTGTCCAGGCATTCTGTTGCTACAGTTTTGCACCTCGTCTGCTCTCAAGAATTGTTTACCTCGTTCAGTAATGCATGGGATTGTTTAGACATTTCTCTCAGCATGATAGATTGAGTTACCTCTCTGGCTTCATATGCTGAGAACCTGAATTCTGTAAAATGTGCTTGTTGAACCATTATGCTACTCTTTTATATCTGATTTTTTTTGTCATTAAAAATTTTTCTATTTTTCAGAAAATTAGAATTAGAAAATTAAATTTAGAGTGTAAGGAAACCCATTAGCATGCAAAAAGACCCCAACAAGAAGATAATAATTTTTTGTATCAATTGTAACACACAAACAACTTGTGGTTGCATTTAGTGAAAACTGTGATCCAACTGTGGTGTGGAGCAATTTATTTTTATCAGCTTGAGTTGATCAGCTTTTATCTTCTAAATTCACTTATAGGATGACATATACATTTCAAACAGTGTACCATTATCTTAGTCTTGACAAGACAATATGCTTAAGAAAGACGGAGATGGATTCTTGTGCAATAGTGTAGCTGAATTGTTTGCTAATTCCATTCAATTATATCTGCAGAAATCTATGGCAAGCAGAGGAAAATGTCATCTCAATCAAAACCAACTTGATTGTATCCAAGCTCATTGGAGCTCTGAAGCCCTCATTAATACTGACAGGGTACAAATGGCAATGATCTTCTAAGTCCAGCTGGAGTTTGTAGACATAATAATTTGAATTAATATTTCTTTACATGTAAACTGAATGCATTTAGACAGCAATTATTGACAGACAACAAGTGAGAAAAGATTCTGGTTTAATACAGTTCTTAAAAAAAAAAGGGTGTATTTTCAGCTCTAAAACTTTATTCCTCTCAGGTATTACAAATGGATTTAACAAAGGAAGTAAGCATGAGGAACAGGAAGCTTAGGTAGGGTTTAGTCAGAGCTCCTGACTCTGAGAATTCAAAACAAATAGTATGTCATCTCCAGCTCTGTATGACAGAGCCTGTGAGCAATTGAACATATGCTGTTTATCTGATCCTTCATTCTTCTGTGTTATGAACATCACTATTTACACCTCTCCACTTCAAAGAATCTCTACCTGGCCTTGAGATATGTGGATCTATCACAGAGCTGAGCCTCTTCATCCTGCCAAAAGTGCATCAGGATGCAAATCTTCAGTAAGGAGAGACACACAATGAATGGACATCAAAGAGAAGAGTTGTAGATGCCATCTACAGCAGTTAGGCTCTAACCTACATGAGGTAGAAATTGTGCACAACTGGGGTGAAGGTAATCCCATCTCAATTCTCCTGGAAAGAGACAACGTACTGAATAAACAGCTCCTCTTTCAACAAACAAATAAGAAGACTTTCTTTTTTCTCTCCTTTGCAGATAACTTCATTATTTCTAAACAGTATCTTGCCTACAGATTCCCATCAGAATTTTCAGAGTGCTTCGCAAGACAGTGGAAGGAAGTATTTTGTGTGGAAAAGGGGTTAAACAGGGCTTTGAGAATAAACACCCCTCCTTGTCAGAAAGGAGTGGTCAGTCTGTTCTTAAGACTCATCCTATCTGAAAAGGAGCAAAACCACAGATGAAGGTAAACCACAGGATGAGTCCTCTCATTCTTGTTTAGTATAGTTGAATGGTTTCTGCAAACAGAGGTAGCAAACTGCAGCTGGTACTGTGAAAGTAAAATGACAAGGCTCCCTAATTAGTTGCCTTAACACAGGGTCACAAGAGAAGGGTTTCTTTGTACTGCTTTATGGAGAGTGACAGAACTTCCTCATAATTTCTTGAAAGAGAACTTTGGAAAACAAATTCCAAATTTAGTATTTGAAACTGCACGGTGCTGCAGTTTTATGGTAAAAAAGGACAGATAAGCCCCACTGAGCTCTTGCTAGCATTGAGCTACATGGAAAAATGGTCTGAACGAACTCTGATCGAGCATGAAAAGCACTAATCCATGAAGTTTTTATGCAAACCTTCTTGGTTTTAACCCAGTTTCTTAGAATGTGTAATATCTTTTACTATTTAACGGTTCAAAGTCACTAGATCCCTGGGAACTTAATTTATTATTTCTTTCAGAAGGAAGCGGGATATCATTAAAAATAATTATTGCCATGAAGAATAATTTTGACATTTAAATACTCTGTAGGTCTTTGAACAAAATATGTACAGTCAAAGAGCATTGCCCTCGCAGCAGAAATTTTATATTTTTTTGTCCTGTTTTATATAAATTAAACTACAGGATCAAAACAGTCCCCTCTGGCCCTAAATTCACCTTATCTATGCTGATAAATACCATTTTCCATGAACTAAACAAGAGTTTACACCTTGTGCTTTTTGTGGCACTAATACATATGAAATACAAGAATTATCTGAAACTAATCCCTGGACTTTAATAATTTTTAATAATTCGCAATCAGTTAATTTTTTCCTTGGGACTGAATCACAGATTTGTTTTCACCAGTTCAGATTAGTATTAGTGACTCTTCCAGAAGAATTTCAGTCCTCCCTTCTTGCATCCAGCCAATGAAATTCTCAACTTTGCTTTTTGAAAATAATCTGCTTCAACTATCTCAGTTTATTCTTTAAAATCTAATTCTGAAATGATTTTTTTTAAATATTTCTATTTCTATAGTTTTCTTGGCAACAAATCACGTGTAAAAGTCACTTCAACAGGTTCTAGGATCAGTACTGCTGTTTCTATTAAGCAGTTATTTTGCTATACAGCCCCCTGCTGGAATGTTCAGATGACAGTTCTTTGAGAAAAAGAATTTGAGATATAGAACATAGAATACCATCTTTCTTATCATTTTAGTACTCAACATCCTATGAATCTCCGAGGATGGTCTCTTTCATTCAGTTATGTTCAGTTTTTCCATATAATATGAATGTACTGGAAGTATGTGGGATTTCAGGTTCAGTTCATTTTAGGGTTTTTTATGGACTAAGTTTTGTACTGAAGTTCTACTAGGTTCTCAGTTTTTTAGCACCATCTAACAAGGCTTTATCATTGCAATTTTTCAAAATCTTACTTCTGCAAAAGAAGCAGGCACTTCAGCAGCTGGTATTTCCAGTTATAATAGTGTAGGAGCACTTTGTTGCTATGCTCCAGCAATGGAACAGGTAGCAGATAAACATTTTTGCATTGTCAAGGCCTGTCTGTCATCTAGAAGCTCTGGGATAACACCATCCAAATCACGAAAGACAAGGATGAGAGGAGTGACAGACAACATTTCCATGAGGAATATCCATGAGGAATATCCTTTTTCTAGGACTCCAACAAGGTATGGAGAGAGGTACACCAATGATAAAACTCATCTTTGATGGTGAACAACTCTTTGGGTAAGACTTTGCCAGATTTTCATGACTCTGCAATGTTACCACAGCTCCCCTTTTTTGGTGGCAGGTATTTCTGCAGTGATGGGCATCTAGGGAGCCAGTTCAGTGGGGATTTTATTGTATGTCCAAGCCAAGGTAGACTGGACCTGCCAAAGATAGACCAGAAGTATTAACACACTACTCTCAATGTCACCAATAGGCACCCATCTGCAGCTGGTCTAGTACTAAAGCAGACATGCAAAAGAGTTTCTGGAAATTATTCCAATAGGTGGGACTGAAAATTTATAATATTTTCTTCAGTTTGGGATATTTTTGTGAGAAAGGTTAGAAGTAATAAGGGATCTTTTTTCCTGAACCTCGATCACATTGGGAATCCTAGGTGGATTTTGTTTTGTTTGTTTGTTTATTTGTTTTCCTTTTTGTCTCTTCAGACATTTCTTCAAGCACATGGAAAGGCAGCCTGAAATGTAGAGATTCCCTTGCTTGCTCTTCTTTTATGGATATGCATTAGTACTAGTTTGTTTGTCAGATGCCTATCTTCCTTTGAGTAATCTGTCTCCATCTGTGGCCTTAAAAGGGCTTCTGTGTGCACTTAATCTGTTCTAAATGACCGAAATAAATTACAGCTGTGCTGATAGGACCCCAGTAAAGCAGGTTAGCTAAAGACTGTGACTGAAGTGCTCCTCTCCTGAATTCCTTTCAGTAGGACAGATTGGTCTGTAAGCTTGTCCTTCAGTAAGAGGTGGTGCAGCTGGGCAATCTCCAGTACAAGCTGCTAAGGTTTTCCTGCCCAGCAGTTCCTCCATGAGGCCAGTATATTTCACTTGTTAAATAGCAAGCATTGTATTTACTTGACAACTTAAACATAATTTTTCTTTGGATGGTAACAAGAAAATTCTGCATTTATTAACACTTGGCAGTTCTCTTGACTGTGTCAGGTAGCAAAAATGAGTTTACTCTCTACCATATATAAGTGCCAGTGTTCCTTTGTGGAGAAAAGCTTTTCACACAGTACTGACCCTACTTTTCACTCCCTTCAACCAGAAAAAGAGATGTAGCTCAGTGAGTAGAGAACACCTGGCCAGGGGTAGAAAAATGTAGCAGGATATTAGAAAGTATTCTCTCTCATTTCTCCAGAACTCTCAAATTGTGAATGTTAGTATAGGTTTCTTGGTTGATATATGATGTACTGTGTTCTATGAAAGTGGAGGAAAAAGAGTGCGAGGAGAGGAAACAGGACGTCTGAGTTCCTTTTCTTTGTTTGTGAAGAAACCTGGAGAGAATAAATACAAATTCACACTATGTATTTTAACTGTCAGGTGATAGGACAATCAAGAAATTATGTCCTTCTATATGAATAGAGAGAAAAGAGTCTATTGTTTGTGAGGAAAAAAGGGTGAGGCTAAAGTCTATAGGAGAACTTGCTAAAGTAGGAAGAAGGATTTGGACTAAACAGGAAAAAGGGTAGTCCAGAATCTTAGTACTACTCTTTCATAAGTCATGCTGTTGAAGGGTAAGTGAAGAACATACAGTGAATCCACAGATGTAACTTAAATGACATGTGTACATGTGTATATATATACATGCATATACATACATATACACATAAACATATATAAACACACATACATATGTATATATATGTACATAACCATACATACACACACATACATACATGTGTATATATATATTTGTGTGTATATATATATATGGCTTCCTGTGCAATCCAGGAAGCTGTCAGTATAAACTATACACAAACTTGCTGCTGGACTGGGCAGGAATCCTCTGGCATGTATGGTCTTCTCGGAGGATGTGTAACTTCTAGTGGTTCCATTCTTCTCATATCAAGTGTCTAGAAAGCATCTTGATGGTGTTTTCCACACAAGTGGTGAACCATGCTCACTGATCAGGTCCTAGGACAGCCAAATGTACCATGATGAATGTCTGCCAGAACCTCAAAATATTGGTGCGTGCTCTCCAAGAGTGAAATGTTCAAGAGGGAAAAGCAGCAGGCAAAAATTCTTGTCTTGGGTTAAGTTGGCTGGAGATGCAGATATTGATATTGTCCTTCACATAAGAAGTTGTGTTGATCCTTGTTAGTTACATAAGGAGGAAAGTACCATAAATTTAAAATAGATTGGCAATATGAACATGAGTGGTAAAGACAATGTATGCAACTGGCCTACAGTGCTGAAGTATCACTGTTTGATTATTATAAACCCAGATAGTTTCAACTAAGATTGCAGGGGAAGTCTGTTCTTTTCATAGTCTTGGAGCGGCTGGATATGGTATTCTTATGGAACATTGCAATGATGCCTGAATTGTCATAAATCTTGTCAAGGATAAAGCAGATGGAGAACAGCCTTTGCAGAAGCTGCTTGATAATGAAAGCAATAAAAGATTTGCTAATCTGGAACTGTAAACCTCATCTCTATAATTGTCTGATATAGCTGCATTAGTGAAGCTAATGACCCTCTAAAGAAGGGGTGCAGAAAATAGTCTGCTGCTTCTCCAGAGCTGTCACCATTTCCTGGCAAAGGGCTGTCCAGGTAGCCTTTTGCAGCCTGAAAACAGCAGCCCCCTGTCTATGTGCATATATTTCTATGTGTCCATGGGAAGATGTGGTTTCACTTGTGAGTTCTCATGATATATGTCCCATACAAGTTTTAAAAAGATGGTGTGATCTTGGTACTGTTGTCCTGTAGTGTTTAGAATATGCTTCTATACTGTAGAGGAGCTGACAAGTATCTCAGAGTCATTCTGATGACTTAGGGGGAAAGTTACATATTGCCATGAATTCAGTCCTGCTCCCCCTCTCTTCATCCCCATGCTCCCAAGATGCAGCTAATCACTTTTTGTTACAACAAGATTAGAATGTCGAGATCCCAGACTGCTTATTAGTGCAGGTGGTACATGTGGTGTGAATGAGTCCAGGGTGGTGACTTCTGGAAGGGCTGTGGGGTGGTGGTGGTGCTCTGCCTGCAGGTGGCCCATGCTCTGTGAAATGTGGACACATTGGAACACAGTGGAGGTTCTCTAAAGGTCTGCAGTACAGAGGTAAACAGAGAAGCCTGGAAAGTGGTGTCCTTGTTGGGATGGCATGTTAAGAGAGTTGTTTCTCTGTTTAAATGTTTAAATTAAAGCAAAATTAATTGCATAAATGTATGTATTAACTGCATAAATTGTTCTTTCTCAGGTTGACCTGACTTATTTATGGAGAAAACTTCCTAGCTGTGAACTGCAGAGTTAAAGTGGTTGCCAACAAGATAATGCAGTTCCTGAAAGTGCCCACTTTGGTTTAGATGAAAAATTAAACACCTTTCATAAAGTTAAAACCTAGATGAATATGGGGGTACTAAATATCTGCCACATCTTGCTACTTCTTTAATATTCATATAACAGCAGAGTATTTCTCAATTTCCAGTGGTCCTTGAATTCTGACAAAAAAATTTTCCGAGTCTAGGTCATGAATTCCTGCAAAATAATATTTATTTCAATGAATGGCATGACCCTTTTTTACCACATCAGATTCTTAACCCTCATTGTCTTTAGAACCTTTCCAATATAATATCCAAAATGGACAGTCATCTAATAAAGCAGCCTATTTATTGTTACATTTTCTTTACTACCGATCAGATTCAGTTTATATGCAGCACAGAAAACAGACCGCTACTGAAAGAAAGAACAAAAGGCAAATCATTGTAAAATCTGAACTGCCAGAATTAGGCCGTCATGTTACAAAGTGGTAATTCTTTCTGACAGCCTCAGCTGTACCAATCATGACATTCGGCAAATTAGCCAGGCCAAGAACAAATAAAAAGAAGAAACAGGTGTGAAACCAACTTCCTGCCTCCCAGGATAAATACATTGTTCACTGAAGGGCAATGCACCTGCACCATTGTTTCTAGTTGGCGAGGGGGGTAGGGAGAAGCTTTTAAGTGCAAATACACTTGAGACTTGATAAAGACAAGAGACTTCTCTATAATTTCAGTATAAATGGGCATTTTCTTTCATGATCGTTTATAATAAGTTAACTCTTTGAGGAGATATTTAAACTGTAGTTTGAATAAATGATTGCTCCGCAATGGAAGATGAAGTAAAGCTGAACATAAGCCTTTTCTGGGCTTTTCAGATAAATGGGTGGAACCTCACTGTTTCCTTTCTGAGTATAACCTTACTTTTTAAAGTCACCCTTGTGACTGAAAAGCACATCAGTGGGGTTAGGTGAAGGAGCCCACTGCCATCATCCTGCTGAGCCTTTGAAGGAATCCCTTCCCAACCAGGTATACTGCACAGACTGTGTTTATTTGCAGAAGCCAGTGGAGATGTAGAAGATAGGAGATGAGAAGAGCAGAAAAAGGGCTGTAGCCTGCATACCTTAACTGAATCATTGGGTTGCTATGTCCCTAAATTCTGCACCTGCCTTGGTGTTTGGGAAGATTTGATTCATGATTGTGGGAATGGGCAGGCAAATTAATAGGAAGGGAAGCAACTCTGATTTAAATGCAAGAACAGCTCATTCCTACAAGCCAAGTCTAATGCACTAGTGAAACTGCTTTCTTGGATGGTTTCTCCACTGATACAGATGTGATTCTCGTAGACATATTCAATAAATTATTCTCTGCACATGTGTAGATGCAGACCAATACCATTACTGGCAGGCTGGTATCCCTGGATATTCATTGCTGCAGGAAAGGGCAAGAAAAAAGAGGGTTCAGCCTCCACTGATGATTAGGGATGTTTTTTTCCCTAGTACGCATGGCTTAACACCTTCACATTTACCTCTGCATTAGGGGAGATGGAGTGGACATGGATATTTCTAAGGGGCAGTTGCAGGATAGTTGTGAAACTGTTCCTAGTTTTCCTAGGAGAGCTGCTGAACAAACATATACCACTGCCTTGTGGGGCAACACCCCCTCTGGTGCTCTGGGACAGACTGACACCTGCAACAAGTGCCGTTTTACAGCAGCACCTGCGTCTGGGGAAGTGCAATGGGTTAAATTTCTGTCATTCTCATGAATCCCTGGAAAAAGGACAGGAAACAATGGTTTCACAGTTATGAGAATGGGAGAGGGTCCAAGAGAGGTAGATAAAGAGGCTTCTTTTGTTAACTTCAGATTGTCCCCAAATTTACTTCTAACATCATATACAGTAAGTTCTGCCTGGCTTTGTTTGGTGCCTGGTTCCTGACGATGTTATTCTGAGAGCTGACAAGGTCTGAGCAAGCCCTCAGCAAGCTCTGAACAAAGACCAGGGAAACTGGGGAATGAAACTATTTCACACAAACGTTTTTGTTCCTGCATTTTAGGTTTGCTAAGTAAGCATTTCTGTGCAGGCTCTCAAGATGTTTTTTTAAAGTAAGTGATGCCTCCTGGCAGATGAGTACCTCCTCCACCTTCTACTGCAGACCTGTTATCTTTAACTACAAGGTTATTCCTGTGACAAAATGCTCAGGGAAATGGGTACCTGTGCACTCCTTATGTCACATGAACCTACCATTAACCTGATGCAAGTTATTGCCAGAGAAAGAAAGCTGTTTCCACATTGATGTAAAAGAAATCCATGATGCTTTAGGCAACTAATCGTTAGGTATCACTAGTAATCAGTGCTACTGTTTGATTATTTCATAGATGTAGAGGTAGGGAATTGAGAGCTAGAGGACACTAGTACTATTGTGGCAGTTTTCCATAGCTAAGGAGCAGAACTGCAAAGGGAGAGATTCTAGCAGCTTTACTTGAATATTATTCAAAATGAGTTGTACACTTGTAGTGAAGATTAGTGTTTGTTTGCACAAGAATTTTTACTTATATATGAATATTTCTGGGAGGAATATGACAAAAAAGACTTACTGAAGTTTTGTAAGTAAGCACAAGCACTTGCATCGTTTTAACATCTGTCACCAACCTCAGTTGATAATGGTGACTGCTATTACCGCATCTTCCTCCCCTCCACACAAGGCCATCTGGGATTTGTGTTATGTAAGAGGATTAGCATTTTTGCTTTCCTCTGTTATTTAAAGTGTTTCTCAGAACTAGTTTTTGAATAATAATAACAACAATGATAATAATTGTTCTGTTTTCTGTAGGGCTTTCTGAAAGGAAAAGTTGGGAATTCTAAAGCTACTGCTCTTAAGTCAAGCACCTGGCCTCACCATTTGGGTTTGAATGGGATTCACTTGAAACAGGATTTTTCAAGCTGTGGTGGATAGGACTGATGGAAGGCTGATATCATTGGATGAAATGAAGGGTAAAGCATAAATTATCATGAGTGGATCAGTTCCAGCAAGGAAACAATTGTGATTTCCCTTTCCTCTTCTCAGACCTGATTATTCATCATGTTGTTTTTAGGGAAAACCTCAGCCTCAAATCCTATCTCATAAAATTTTAGTAGTGGCTGGTAATATTGTCTGTTAAGAGACCCTGACGTATAACTTTCTGACCCCGGCTTGGGTTGTTTATAGGTTTACAAATATTGAATTATTTGGGCTGCAATTTCTAATATTGAGGGCCTTCTTAAGACCAAAAATTTTGAAAAATTCTAATAAAAATATCTGATTAGTTTTCAGAACTTGTTAAAATAAAAATAAATAATTTTACCATGAAAAAATGTAGTGCTTCAGGCTTGTCAGTCACATAAACTGGAGCTAGGAGTATTGGAAGGCAGGATTATGGAAAGAGAGATGGTAAGAAAAGAGATGATTTTAGGTCTGTGACAATTTCTGTGTTTTCAATAGCTCTTCAAATTTAGACATAAATGTATATTTGAAAAATATCACTGTGATGGAACTGTAATGTGACCACAGCTTTGAGGTTTGGGTCTTCATCTTTTCCTTAGAGTAAATATGTTAGATTTAAACAGACAAAAAAAAAAAGGGATAAATTCTAATGCTAGACTTTTTTTAAACAAACAATGTAATAATTAGCTTTTCTAACTAGAGGTGGAGTAAAAGTAAGAAGGATGGTATACAAATCCCACTATACACAGTAGGTTCATAGACTCCCACTAGAGAAGTCTTGGACTGCAGATAAAGGGCAACTGGAACTTTTAGCTGTCCTTGGTCTGTTCAGCCTACAGAAGGACTAAGGACTCCATGGACATTATCTGTGCTCTACATATCCTGACAACCCATACATAAGAAACCTCTGCAGGACGGTTTACTATACTCCTGTATAAGGAATACAGGATTGGTTTTGTTTGGTTTGGGTTTTTTGTAAATGCTGCTCTCCTGCTGGTGTGGGAGCAGTCTGGTAAAAGTGGAAAGTAAGCAGTAATGGCCTTTGGATGTTGGAATTATAACTAAGAAAATAAGAATGGTGGAGTGAAGACAGTGATTTAGGCCCGGGGGGCTCAGTACTGGCATTAGCATGCTAGAGCTGGAGCTTGGGTGGGAAACCTGTGGCAGAAACAATGATTGACTGGAGCAGGAGATGGTGACTGAGACTGGTGAGGTTGGCTAATGCTGAACAAGACCCTTGGGCAGGGAGACAGAGAAGGGTGAGCAGTGACCAGTAGCTTTTTGTGTGTCAACATTTACTTTCTTCAAGTCTACAGAAAGCCAGAGAGTCCTGAGCTTTATGATTTCTCTGCTGCCAGCAATCGCCATGAGACCTTTACAGATCTGCTGCCGTTAATATTAAGTACATCACACTGACTGTGCTTGGTTCAACCACCTAACCCTATATCCTGTCTCCTCAGCAGTAATTGCCTGGGGAACAGTACAAGAACAGACCCACAAATTGTAAGTCAATGCATTCTCAGTTATCATTTTTTTCACTTAGAAGAGTTCTCTGCAGTAGATACGAAGTTTTTCAGTAGCCGTTGACTCACAGGAAAGTCAAAAGAGTGTTACACAATGGTATTGTTTTCTTTTCAGCTAGCTTTGTTGAAGAGCATTAGGGAAGCACACAGGAAAGCAGATGTGCTGATGGTATGTGATGAAGAACAGGAGAAAGGAGTCCTTTCTTGCTGCTTCTCCCCAGGCTTCCCCCCTACCCGTAGCTGCACAATCACACACTTGTATTCCAGGAGGACTTGGTCCCAGTCAGTGCTGAAAGCAAACCTGAGACAAACTGGTGCACTGGGCAGGCCTGCCATCTGCTACAGCATTACCCAGAGTTAGAAACTTGGAATAGAGAAAGAAGTTCTTGGGGTGAATCAGTGGCATTTTCCCTGATTGGAACTGTCACTACCCTAAAGACCTGCAAGGCTAGGAAAATCATTTAAAAGTAGCCTTTTGAGCATGGCCACTGTCAGTGAGATTAATCTCACCTCACTTTAGAGCTCCAAGCATCTAGATGTCTAAATGTATATTAGTCATTATTGGCACCTGCTTTAATTAATGAACACCAATACCTTCAGTGGATCTTTGTCTCTAATCTATCTCTATGTAACCTTTGTTGATCTCACCAAGGTTCTCTATGTACCTTTGCTGATCTCACCAATGCTTTCGATACTGTGAGCAGAAAAGGTCTATGGCAGATTTTGGAACGCTTAGGATGTCCCCCCAAGTTCCTTAAAAAGATCATCTCGCTTCATGAGGATCAGCGTGGTCAAGTCAGATATGGCAATGCACTTTCTGAGCCCTTTCTAATTACCAATGTAAAGCAAGGCTGGGTTCTTGCACCAACCCTATTCACAGTCTTTTTCAACATGATGCTCCAAAGGGCCACGACAGACCTCGATGATCAGGACGGTATCTACATTCGATATCGTACTGATGGAAGTCTGTTCAACCTAAGGCGACTGAAGGCCCACACTAAGACCTTAAACCATCTTGTCCGGGAGCTGCTTTATGCTGATGATGCCGCCCTTGTTGCCCACACAGAAGTAGCTCTGCAGTGTTTAACATCCTGCTTTGCAGATGCTGCTGAGCTCTTTGGGCTGGAAGTCAGCTTAAAGAAGACTGTTCTCTGTCAACCTGCACCTCAGGAAGTCTTCCATCATTCCCATATCACCATTGGCCAATCAGAGCTCAAATCAGTCCATCAGTTTAATTACCTAGGCAGTCTCATCTCCTTGGATGGTAAGATTGGCAGAGAGATAGACAACAGGTTAGCAAAGGCATATAGTACTTTCGGAAAACTCCATAAAAGAGTATGGCATAATAAACACTTGAAGAAAAGTACCAAGATCAGTGTTTACAAAGCCATTGTGCTGTCTACTCTTTTATATGGTTCCGAATCATGGGTCATCTACTGCCACCACCTGCGACTCTTAGAACACTTCCATCAATGCTGTCTCCGTACAATCCTTAACATCCGCTGGTCAGATTATGTGACCAATACATCTGTTCTAGAACAAGCAGCAGTCACAGGTATTGAGGTCATGTTGCTGAGAACACAGCTGTGATGGGCAGGGCACGTCTCAAGGATGAAGGACCACTGCCTCCCTAAGATCGTGCTTTATGGTGAACTTGCCACCAGCTGCCACATGAGAGGAGCCCCAAAGAAAAGATACAAGGACTCCCTGAAACAACATCTCAGCCTTGGCCATATTGATCACCATAACTGGTCTGCTCTGGCCTCCAATCAGGAGGCCTGGAGACACACCATCTATAAGGTTGCTGCTTCCTTTGAGAACGCCCGCAGGATCACTCTTGAGGAGAAAAGACAATGCAGAAAGAATAGTGCCTTGCAGAATATACCTCCTAAGGAGTCTTTCTGTTGTGCCTTTTGCAATCGGACATGTCTATCTCTCATTGGCCTCATTAGCCACCAGCATGCTTGTAACAAATGTGGATAGAGCCTTTCCCAAATCTTCGTTTGCGAAGCCCAGCCATGATGATCTCATAATGAAACTTATGGGGATATTTGTTTCTCTCTAGTCATTGTAACAAGGACCTGAGAATAGGGCATGTGAATCCAACCTTACTCACTTTGCTTGAGACTATTTTGTGCAAAAAAATATTGAAATATTATATCTTGTGCCCTCAGAAAAAGATGGACAAAGGGATTGAAATAAGGAGGCTAAAAGAACAAGGGTAAGGAGGAAAGAAAGGTAAAATATTTATCAAACAGCTGTACATCAAATTATTCCTGTCCATTCCATGTGCTGAGAAATTAACGTTTGCAATGTAATCCTCTTTGATTTAGTACTATATAAATAAACCTCTATAAAGTAAATATAAAACTGTCTGGACAAAATTAGTCATACTTTTCTCTTTTTTCAGTCCTTCCAGTGTTGCAAAAATAATCTACAAGCAACATGCCTGCATACTGTACAAAGCGAATTGGTTTGTTTATGATTCAAAACTATTTATACAGTCATCTTTTTTTCTGACATAGCTCTTATCTCATGAAGAATACTCCAGTGGTCCAACTTTGCTTACTTCATGGTAAGTCTCCATAGTACATGAAAAGAATTAGGACTATTTAATCTCCTTTTCCTCTTATCAGTGGTCTCAGATGTCACTTTGACAGGGTAAGTGTGCTAAAAATTAGGATATTTTCTGCCTTATAGGAGGTAGTTTTCATAAATGATAAAATAGAAGAAGGAAATTGGAAACAAGGGAGAAGGTAGGACACAGCAAATTAGGTAATTACAGAACTCAGTACATGCAAGGTATAGGCTCATATTTCTCCTTTGAATCTGTTAGAGTAGAAATCTGAACCTAGAACTGCTGAGTGCAGTTTTGCTGAGTGCAAAGGTGTGCCTTCTCTCATTTGGAAACTTGAATCTATTTTCTTCAGATGCATTTTGAAAAACAGTTGTTAAAAATTAATTTACAGTAGGAAGACATTCTTGCTTGGCAGCTACATGAGAAAGTCATTCCTCATGAAGTACAGGTTCTGATCACCACCATGTAGGTACCATAGGTTTTAAGAAAAAATGTCCTGGTTAAACTTGTTAATTTTTGTCCAGTCTTCATGTCAACCAGCCAGGGTGTGTTTTTTTTTTTCACTAGACAATCTCCTGATTATGTTTTACCAGTACAGCAACCTACATTTTAAACAGAACCAGTAACAGAATCTGATGGAAGTGAACAGAAAAAAAAAAAAGAAAAAGAGAAATTTGTGTTAACAGCACAGCAGATATCAAAGGAATATTATCCTTACTGCATTGTTTAGTCAGATACGCAGTTCAGTAATGCCTTCTTGTTCCCACCCGCAATTTCTTGGAACCAAGTCACAATTCCTATTGGGCCTCAGATTTCAATTCTCTGCACTACAGACTTACATGGTTCTTCTGCACAGTGTGTTTTCAGTATGAAACAGAGTATATTTTTGCTCTGTGAAACTTCCAAATTCTGTCTCCATGCTGGAGGAGTCATTTTGCGTTGTGTTCCTGGTTGAATGCCTGAGAAAAACCGTATTCCTAGCTGAGAACTAGATTGCAAGGAAGCTAATCCTTTTATGTATGTATGTTCCTGCTTTCTCATTCGGACATAGTATTGTTAAGATCTTGGCATTGCTCTTTGCCTTGACTTTTCATGCATATCCATGTGCCAGATGTCATCAGAAAGCTATGTATTTTTTCTGATATACTGATAGGCCATAATAACAATGTGATCATAATGTGGGGTAGTGGAGTTTGGGCATTACAACTCCGGAAGCCCATTGTGGTATTTTTCAGTATGGATTTGAAAGAAGCTTTTATTGCCTCTCCCCATCCTCAGTTGGCCTCTTTTCCTTATAATCACCCCACAAAGAGTAAGGTCAGCAAAAAGATATAAGGGAGATTTAACAAGCAGATTCTTTGAGAATATATACCAGACTATAAATATGTGAAACTTTACATTTCTTGCTGTGAATGTGCTGCAGGGCTGGAACCCAATGGCTTTTGCTGAGGTCTGGACATAAATGCTAATATTTTTCTTAACATTTTGCAAGAGACCATTGTCCAAATGCATTGTCCAAATAAGCCACAGGAGATATTAGTGTGCAATCTGGTGAATTTTAACATATATCTAACATGCTAATATAGTATTTTAACATTCATACTCACAAGTTTTTGGAAACTACACTTCCTTCTGTAACAGAAGAAAAGAAAATTATGTAGTATTATGGGTAAAAGATTTGTTTTAAAACAGAAAGATATACTTGGAAACTTAGCCAGATATAAAATAATGACTGGGGCTGAAAATTTTTCACTGATTTTTTTCCCTTAATGATCACACATAGACTGCTTACTGACCCCTCTACAGCTGGTCAGGGTTGTGATTTTCAGCCTGTGAAAACCATTACAGCAAGGTTTTGTATTTTTCTCGTAAGACCTGGCTCTCAGCTAAAATCTATGTGATATGTTTGTGTGAGGAGTGAGAAGTGCAGGAACTAAATGAATGAAAATAAAAAAGTTTTTCTTTTTATCAGTTTGTAAATACGTCAAAATAACCTTAAAATTTGAACTTGGTTATGGTCAAAAAAGATCTATTCTACTAATACCAGAAACAAAGCTTTTTCCCTGTTTGTGTTTTTTTTCTTGTATCACTAATATGAAATGTTATTCTGAAATTTTATTCTGAAATCTTTCTTCTTCTGGTCTTGAAATGCTAACACTTACTGATGAGAGATGTTTAAACATTTTTTTATGAAAAAAAAGCATGACTTGCAACACTTTGCTATCAGACAAGCAATGAGATATCTTGCAAGCCTGTAAATAAACTTAGAGTTGTAAGATACACGAATATACTACTATCTAAAACCTCATTTTTAGTGAAAATAACAATGAACTAATTAATTTTTTTGGTGTTTTAAAGCTCCATTTTGTATTATGTCTTGCAGTATGGCTTAATCAAATTGTAACATTTCAGCTATTGCTGTAGAGAAACAAATTATTGAAACATAACTTAGGTGTAGTTTTGATTTCAAGACATTGACATATGGTTAATTATTCAATTGGTATTTTATTTGCATTTTTATTTTTTTCTCCCCTTAAAAAATTGTATGTCATTTCAAACTGGAAATTGTCTACTGTGAAGTTTCAGCTATTGGTTCTTGTTCCACCTTTCTTCTCTGGATAAATAGAACTGCATCCTATCACTGGTCACCACAGAGAAAAGATCAGCGCCTGCCCCTCCTCTTCCCCTCATGAGAAAGCTGTAGATTGCTGTGAGGTCTCCCCTCACTCTCCTCTTCTCCAGGCTGAACAGAACAAGTGACCACAACCACTCCTCATATGGCTTCCCCTCAAGGCCCTCCACCATTTTCATTGCCCTCCTTTGGACACTCTCTAAGACCTTAATATCTTTCTTGTATTGTGATGCCCAAAACTGCATTTAGTATTCAAGGTGAGCCTGCACCATCTCAGAGTAGAGTAGATCATTGCTCATTCCTTCTGAGAAATGTAAGAGAATAAACTCTTGAATGAATGCTCTGCGGACTTATCTAGAACCTCCTACTGTTACCTTATAATCCTATAGATAATACGAAGCCCAGAAATTGATAGTATTGGTTCATAAGTTTTGGGTTGTTCTGCAAGGTAAAATAAATCCTCTAATTTACTCATGACATCACTTTCATGCACTAAATCATTTCACTGTCTTTTGGTATATTGGTTCCCAATATACACAATGCATGCCTTTTTTTTTAAATATCAGAAACTTAAATCAGAAATTCCAGATATATTAGGGAACTATATTGCATTTATGCAATTGTCTGTATCAAGCAAACTATAACCTCTCTAAAATAATGGAATCCCTTTTGTTCTCATATATTGTTTTCCATAAAAATATGTTGGTGTAAAATCATAAATATTGTATACCTATGAATTAATTCCTGCTCAATTCTATCCACATATGTTTTCATTATTTAGCCCAGAATTAGATTCAGGCCAGCTAGCTTATGCTTATCCAGACGATTTCATTTGCCCTTTTAAATATTGCCCTAACCTTTTCACTTATAATTTCTCTGCGATTCAGAAATGTAACAAAAACTAGTAAGGGCAGAAGTTGTTTTCCTGCCTCTTTCAGGATTCTTGGTTGCAGGAATAAATTTATAGACCTAGATTTAATCCTATAACCAAGTATTTCTTCAGTCACATGCTCTATATGTGCTTCCAACCTTGGTCCAAAAAAACCCCAAATTTATTGCTTTTGCTTTTTTCTGCATTACTAACAGCTAGTGGACAACATTTTTGAACAGCTACCAATCTAACTGAGAAAAAGTAGCAGGTGGATGCAGGTGTAAAAACAGAGGCAGCGCACAAGGAAACCACATTAAGTCACCAGGGAAGATGGTGATCTCGGCACATTGGGCTACTGAACCACTGCCAATCTCTGGCAGGCATCACAGCAAAGGAGAATTTTAAGAAGGATTTGAAGGATAATAAGTAATTTACTTAGTCCCTGACTAAGCATTTGCTGCCTGATATACTGGGGTAGATGACACCTACCTAAAGCAACAAAGAAATAGAAACTGGGACATGGAAGGGGCAGGGCAGAACCAGTCCTTGTCACCTCTTCCCCAAGTTGTGGGTAGTATCATTTCTGTTGAATCACTTAGCAACTTGCTGTCTGATAAAGTCTTTGTTTGTTTCTTTATTTTGTTGTGTGGTTGGTTGGTTGGTTTTTTTTGGTTGGTTGATTTTTCTTTTTTTATTTAAATAAGTTTAAACCTCCTCCTCTTGTACAATTAACATTTTTCAAGTGGAGCTGAGTTAGTTGAAGCAGATGGTTTATCTTTTTTGGTAGTGCTTCTAGTTGGACATATGAGACTTATTTCTACATCTTCCTTTCTCTTGCAGTGCCTACAAAGTCATTCCACATTTATACACCATGTTTTGACTTATTTAATGCAGACGTACTTTCCCTGCAGTAAACATGATTATCCAAATACTTTAACTAGAGAGCTTCTGCTTTCCTCTCTGGTATAATTAGTCACACTGCACTCACACTGCATTTAAAGGGGGGGAAAAACCCACACGTGGAGCATCTTGCAAATGTGCCTATAATCCCATACAGCTGCTTTTTTTCCACTTTATTCTGTTTTGACTGCTTATAGAACAAAATTGCTGCAGCTGGGCAGAAAACTGAGCAAAGTTGCAAAGGCACCTCTCTTTTCTTTTCTTTGCGGAATCCACCCATTCAGGTGTCAAGGGATAGCTCTTGATTAGCAATAGCTTAACATGGGGCTAAGTTTTCTTGGATTCTAGCATTGAATAACTTGGCAGGATTTCTATTAGGTTTGAATTTCAAAGCCAAAAGAGTGATCTGAGATCGCATACTGGCAGTTCCACAGTGGTAATTTCCATGTTAAAAGAATACTTATCACCAGCACCACAGCGAAAGAGGCAGCTTTACACAGAAAGGGCCTCTTGTGAAATTAATTTGGTGTTTAGTTTATTAAGAAGCCATTTCCAAATGTGCTTTTTTTAGTTTCTAATAAAGAAAACTCTTTCTAATTCTGCTGATATTTTGAAGGCAAAGACTTGGTTGTTTAAAAAATGTTTACAAAAATTCTGCTGAATGGGTTTTCCGTTTATGTGGCCAGCATACTTTCAATTCCTGCTTACTGGAAATGGAACAGGAAATGGAAAAGTAGTCTACTGGTCTCTGTAGATTCAGCAAGATACAAGTTTGATCAGTTTGGCTATTCCAAGTTCAGTAGGTGCCTTGCTTGAAAGCTTATTGATGGATTGACCATTTGTAAGCTTAAAAGAATAACTTACTTGGCAAAAGAAATTATAGATAAGGAGGCAAAGGTGCCTTTGTTAAGAAAAAAAACCTCCAAAAGTATATCCAAGTCTGTTTCATGTGATCTAAAAGTATAAATCAAATATAGGTTGGTTAAACATTGTCCTATTCTCTGCTTATTTCTGTCTATTAACTGTAAATGAACTTCAGGCAACTTGTTCAGATGTAGGTGTCTAAAGTCAACTGAGATTAATTCCACCATTTGGTTTTTCTTTTCCTCTAACACTAACTTATTATGTTACCTCCAACAAATCATACCCACTTAATGTCTTGTCTGTTTGGACAGAGACCTCTTCTGACACAAGGCAATCTTTTCCTGTGTGCTGGTATGGAGCTCAGTCCCCACAGAAATGATAGGAGACTTCAGCTTTCTTGGAATAGTTAATGCACCCTAAGGAAGCAGCAATCAACAGACATTAACTTGTGATCAGAAGCACAGGAGCAGTATCTTCAATGGACATGTTAGAGGAAGGTAAAAGCTTCATGGAGAGCTCTCCATCTGTTACGAGAATTGGGGAGGGAACAGAATGAAAACCAGACTAACACAGAACATTTATCCTATATTTAAAGCAACATTTATCCTAGATTTAAAAAAGGAAAGAGCTAAAAAGAATCAAACCTGGCTTATATCAGGCCTTCTTCTAGCTCTGGGAGAAAAAAAAAGCACGTATCTGACTACTTTTACCTATGTATACCTAATTCCTGATGGCACATTTAAAAACAAACCACCTTTTAGACTAATCAAGATTATTGCAACACATGTATTAAAGACTTTTTGCCTCTGAAGTGAATGTTAATACAATAAAGCAATATGCTGGACAAAATATGCAGGGAGCTAAATCACTCTCTGGTTGTTGCAGGAGATCATTTCAAGCTCTGAGAAAGGAGCACATGAAATAGTAAAGGCAAAAATGAAAGTGTAAAAGGAAGACAGGAGTAGGATTGGGATTGTTGGTTCAAGAAAGTACCACTCTGAGAAGCAGGATATAAAAAATGGTCTTGGTCTGAACCCTTTGTACTAATAAAGAAGAAAACCTGTCACATGATAGATAAATAAATGAGCTTAAGAGTTTCTGACTGAGGAAGGAGATTGCAAAGTTTCTGAAGTATCCTCTTGTCGTTTAAACAAAGGATATTTTTCGTATATTCTATTATTTTTAGAAGATAGTGCAGCTAGAAGATATACATAGATATGGTAGAGATAAATATTTTTATATTATGCAGTATTCAAAGAGATAATTACTAATATGTTTAGAAGATAAAAATTTTATTCATTTAAAAAAATAGCATTCAGAAGATGGCAAATGATTATTTTGTAAGTACAATTTTATTGGTAGAGTTTTATTAATAGAATTATTATTTTCCTCTCCTGCCTGGTTCATTCTTATAATCTTTCTCTGTTTGTCTATTTTGGAATTTTTTTCTTTTAGTTTAAAAAGGTATCTCCTTATTCTCCACATTGTCTTCAAAGCAGAACACAAATCCAATAAACAATAGGATTGAACTCTCAACTGAACTCTGTAAAAGTAGAATCATAATTAGGCAAAGTTAGTTTGTCTGTTGCTGTGTGTAAACAAGTTGAATAACTTCATTATTTTCAAGCTTTGCCCCTCCATTAGAATAATTCACACTACTTCAAGGAAATGACACCTGCTAATTAACCACAAGCAGAGAAAGCACTTTAGCAGTCATAATCAGTCATTTTCTCCTGCAGTTTTAAAAAGATTTAAAAAAAACCCAACAAAAACCAAACCAAACAAAAAAACCCCCTAAACCCAAGAAGAAAAGATCAAAACATTTGTGTCGAGATGCTTCCATGAATCATCCTCTTACGGAAACCTTACTGCTTGAAGTAGATTCAACTGTAAGTCACACATGTTCAGAATAGGAATTAAGCAAAGTTGCACATATACCCCATTGTATTTTACACAGACACGTGTTTGGGACAGTGAATTGACTCAGCTCCAGTTGAAAACAGATATCTAAAGTGGTCAGTATATATAGTCAATATGTATTATTCGGATTACTCATTCCTAACAGAGGTTTCTATCATAATGAGCCGATAATTTATCAAAGTTTTCTCCCTGTCTATTGAAAAACCTTGTCCTTACCGTACATGTCAGCAATGCAGATGACTGGAGTTAAGTGGTATGAATCACAATCCAACAATCCTATACTCAAATAATTTACATTCAACATGCAAAAGAAAAATAAAATATTCAAAAAGGGAAATATTATCCCTATTTTGCAGTGAAAAGATGAAGTATGAAAAATGAATCTCTTAAAAAAGGTTTCACTGAAGGTCTGTAATGGAATGAGAAGCTAATCTCAAACACCAGTCTTCCTTCAGGAATCTAGTTATACTTTTTTCCTCTCTGCTATCACCCTGCATAAATGTTGTTTCAATTGTATTTATAAGAGTTCCTGTAAATCCTGATTTTTCAATTAATTTGCAATAATTTAGAAAGTACTTTACATGTCATGGTGGACTATGGCATTAACCCAAATTGTGCTGATACTCTCCATAACTAAGTGCAAAGATTAAAACAATATCAATAATCCTTGCTAGAAACAGAAAAGCCTTCTTATTGTTCTCTCATTCACTCAATACCTGTTTTGTGTTGGAAAGAGCTACTTTCTGGGGCATCCTAGGAAGAAAAACCTTAATACTAAAAGTGGAAGACATATAAGAAAATGGTTTCGCAGTAATTAGTAGTTGGAAAGCTAAGTATAAAATCACCAAAACCAGATACTGCAGTGTCAGTTCTACGGTAGTATGGAGAGTAAAATGAGTCCTGGGCAAAAGTGCTGAAACAGCAAAAGACCTTATGGAAATCCATTTAAGCAATAGAGATTGTGAATATTGTTCACAAAATAGAAGGGGACTCCAAGGACAAAAAAAAAGTCACAGCCTTTCTGGACAGAGAGAAGTAGAGCATATTTGATATTTTCATTGTGTTACCTGTAAGACCGAGGAGAAAAAAAGACTCCAGGCCATTTTAGGAAGAGATAAGGGAGCAGAAGCTTTAATGAGCCTCCAGGCCCCAGGAATACAAACCACCGTGCTTCTGTTCCAACACAGGTGCTACAATTTTATAATGATGTCCATCCAATCCCCATTCAACCACCTCCTGTTTCTGCCCTGTTCTTCAGCACATCCTGTGCCTTCAGCACATCCCCTTGGAATTGAGTCTGGGGGAGTTTGAGACCCCTCTTTCATCATCTTCATCCTCCTCTCATCAAATTGAGTACTTGGAGCCCCTCCAAAGTTCCGTGCTTTGCCCATGTTTACATCTTCTGGTGCAAATGTTAAGGTGTTTTCTGCAATTGCACCTTGAAAAGAAGACTAAAGAGCTAACGGAATTTTGAGGCATTGATATGGGACGAGGTTTGGTATGTGCAACCATTAAGCTACTGCTGTTATTTTTACTGGAAAATACTTGTAAGAGATATAATACAGTGAAACAGTAAAAGAATGCATGTTAATTATGCTGGTAGAGACCTCAGTGTGGAAATGATACCTGAGTTATGTGCTGTTGTAGTTACTTCTGCTGAAAATACTGATACATTAAAATCTACATCCTCTACATATCTACTTCTAAAGTATAAAAATTAAAAAATCAAAAATCAAAAAAACGCTGAGGCATCAACTGTATGAGTAAGAACCAGATAGACAATAATATAAGGAGATACTGAACAGGTTGCAGGGCTACCTGGTCTTTCTCCCATCACATGATTTGGAGCATGTTATGGAATTCTAATGTTACACCTTTTGTCCTTTGTCCCCGCTGGCCATCTCCAGAGATGCCCTAATTATTTTTCTAGGTATCTGCATAGCTCTTAACAATCCTTGAGCCAAAGAGCAGTTTTTATCAAAAAATTGCAATTCCCTCGGCCACATCTTCAGGTATTGCCTCAAAATAATTATACATTTTGACCAGCTTCTGGGAGAGTTTATACAGTGTGCTTACTTGAGATGGCAGGAGACTGGAAGTTTTCACTAGTCATTAAGAAAGGAGCTGCTAGGAAATCTCACTCTTCAGATTGCCTTAAAGATTCTTTGTGGCTTTTACTGTGAGATATTCCTATATTTTCACTTCAAGGCTTTGTAATTTGGCATGTGAAACCCCTACGGGGGAGAGTAGTACATTTCCTTTCCATGATGAAATTTCACACAGTTTGGCTGAGCTGTGTAGTGTTGAGTATTGCCGTGTTCTTAGCTTTTCCAGGAAAATGTTATCTATTGCGGCAATCCTGGAACACTCCAGAGAAACTCATGCAAGATATTACCAAAGAAGCATCACGAGAACTGAAGCCAACAGCATTGTTTTGGGAACACTGAATGGGGTGGCTGGATACCATTTGTGATGGATAGTGACCCAGACTTTCTTATCTTTATGTCTTGCAAGCACCATATAGTGACAAGATGACCACTTCTTCCTTGGACAACTTTCTGTGAAAGAAGCCCTGTTGCTGAGGGAGAGTAAGCTGATCTCCTGGACAGACATAAGACACTGATAGTCTGTTCTGTGGTGCTATGGATAATCAGGATTTTCTGATGTATAACTGTTGAATTCTACCTTTTCTCTACCAATAGATATGCAAAAATATTCTTAACATTGCTTAGGCTACAAAGTCCAAGTTCTGTGAATTAGGGGATCTCCAGCCTGACTTAATTTGACCCTATCTGTGAATGTGCTGAAAGTTGCCATGAAAATCTGTCCTTTCCCAATATCTTAAAGATATATCAAAAACAGAATTAGGGATGAATACTCATATATTTGCCATTTCCTAATATTTAATTAACAATCCAATACAATGAAAGCAACTTTACTGGTTTGGTGTTTTTTTTGTTTGTTTGTTTTTGATTTTGTTTTTTTTTTTGTTACAGACATCTATGCTCATATAAAGTTTTAATACTGAGATAAAGGAATCTGTGCTTTCCATTCAATATGAGGAAATCTTCTCTTGTTTCTCTGTAATGCTTATTGAAGAAGATAAATAAAATAAAAAGGGCTAAGGACCTCACAAACTCTATGCTACACCTGTAATTACAGTACTTAAGGGTTCCTAACCGCACTGCAGAAGAACAAAAGTGAATTATCTCAACACAAGCACTCTTGGTATATGCTAAATCTGTTCACTTTTTTCTTAGAGCACTGCCTCCCACCACCTGACCCAGTGAGCAAGTCCTTTCTGACTTAAGAAGAATCTATATTTTAGCCATTCCAGCTGGGAATGAGCAAGGTTGTATGTTGCCATGGCAGCAGTTACACTGAGAATGGGATGAGTAGAAAAGGTGGCAAAGACAGCCAAAAATAACAAGTTATAAAGAAGTGGAATTCTGTTTATCTGTGATTGGGTGCACAGGGTTAAGCCATCCACCTAAGCCCTGATACCTAGGAGCCCTGGTTATGAAAGTGTTTTAAAGCCCAAATGTTAGTATGGGGTCGGTGGGCACGGGTGACGTTAACCTAAGGGGATCACAGGCATTTGACAAGATCTCACTTATCCAGCTCACAGAGGATAGTGATGTGCTCTGTTTCAGTGCACACACCTATTCTCCACTTATTACCCAGCACCCTATAATGCAAGCTGTGTTTACTCTGTGATTCTCCTTGAGCAGTATAAACTCATTCAATTCCTACAGAATAGGCAGCCTCAAGTAACAAGTGAGTAACTATGTAACAACAGTTCAGGGAGTTACTAATTTTCCCTTTGATTTCTATGAGAGTTCATCACAAAATTATTCCTTGTCTGCTTTGATGAAAAGAATTAAGACCTTGCAGACAAACTCCTGACAGCAGAGACAATATTCACAGATTCCATTTTTAATTCTGTACTTCCTGTTGCAAGTATTTACTCTTGAACCATTTTGTTTAGATAATGAAATGCAGCACATTTAAATAAAAAAGAAAAAGATCTACAGACTTGCAAACCTACATGAGTAATTGCAACCAAACAATGCAACTCAAAAACCACCAAAGATATTTTGTGAGGCTGGAATCACTGAGGGCTGTAAAAAAGTTTAAAGAATTGGAGAAAATGTTTGTGACAGTTTGATATAGCCCAGCTATTTAACACATAACCAATGGAGGATCCAAAGTGTGATTGATAGGTTAGATTCAATAAGGAAGTACAAATAATTGTCTGTATGAACTGTTGTAATTCGTTATTTCCTCTTCCTTTTCTGAGAACTCTGCAGTATCTTCTTCAGAGTGTTATAAGATTAACTTGCTATATATAGGATGGGTAAATGTTATAGTCATGGGATGGAAATGGACGTGTGTTGCAATGCATGCCTTGTGTGTTTTTTCATATAATCAGAAATTAAATAATCAAGATTTATCACTCTTTTGGTCAAGTTGAGAGACATTGATATATACAGTCCTTGAGTACTTCCATGTGAGGCTGTGTATTCCCTCTTAGCTAAAATGCAGCTCACTGCTAAAGGTGATTGAACAGTGGTCACAACCTAAATTATTCAAGGCTTAATAAGTGAGATGGCATTTGAAATGTGTCATTGTTAATTTCAAAAAATACAATTGCTTTGATGTTATTCCCACCCACATGTCTAACTTTGTCCATCTATTTTTTTTTTTTTTAATTTTTTTTTTACCCTAGAGGAACTTCATCATACTCCTCAGCTGCCATCTTCATTTAATGATTAAAGGAAAATCAGAATATGCAGGCCCAAGAAATTATGAAAATATAAGCCAAATTCTGCTGCAATAAAGAAATAACAGGGAATAATATGGAATAGTTTCTGAACACTCATTTCTCTGAATAGGCCAGTTATATCTATCAGACTACTACAGTGTTTAGAAGAATAAAAACAAGAGCAATATTGCTTTAAAATTAACATAATAATTTGTCTTTTAGATCTCTATTGTGTTAATCTGACCAAACAATCAGCAATGAGTTCCTTGGATTGCTATGAAACTTGCTGACTTGTCATTTAAACTCTCATAGTGCTTCCAGTGCTCACAGCAGGGACAATGATTTTCTTGGTGACTGCAGAGTCTGCTCTCACCAGAGCTTTATCACCCATGGTAAAATCTTTCTTAGCCTGCTGGGCAGTGCATTTGTTGTCACTAAAATGAGGACACACCAGATCAGGATGTTACTGTGCCTGTGTGTTGATATCCCACCCACTAAATAGCAACAGAGCTGCCACTGCCCCACAGTTCTCTGAGACAGTAACATAAATTACCTTAGCACATTGCTTTGAAAGTCATTGCAAATATATTATCCATACAGCAGTCTTTCATAAAATATCCACCCCACTCCTTGTACCCTGGTCCCTGTGAAATGAACACAGGCACAAGGAAGGTACTGGGAGCCGGGGTGCTCCCAGACAGTAATACCAGAGTGCACCTGTCCTGTAGTGTATCTGCAGCCAGAGCTGCTGCAGCTTTGTAGAATATTTGCTTCACCTAAATCAAGGTTTCAGCCGTTTAAATCTCAGTAAGTCATACCTGACACTTTTAAGAAAACAAAAAGACGTAACTGTAATCAGAAATAAGTAAGTACTTCTAGACGGTAAGATGAGAAAGTCTGAGAAAAGTAATTTGGGATGAAATCACTTTCCACCAGGAATAAATTTGGCTATACAGAAGCTGATGAATAGCCAAGAGCCAGCCAAGTGTTGGGCATGAAACTATATACTACCCTTTGCATTCTATTATGCAATATGATCAAATTTGCATAGAATATAAGACTATATATTATCATTATATGTTATGAATGAGTGCATAAGCTTTAATAGATATGTAGTTGCCTCTCATAAGACCTGAGCTTTGGCTACTGGAACATCATGTCCTCTCATGTCATGGTTTTTTTTGGAAGAACAAAAATTACTTTACAGCATAGAGAGTCAAATGATGTGTGTGTGTAGATTACATAATGATTTGAATAGTGCTTTACAAACTCAAGATTCAGGTTTATGAGTCCATAAGATAATCACCAAACTTTTGCAGCCTTTTTGTACCCTTTTTGAACCCTTTGATGTTTTGCAATTTCAGTTTCCCAGTGCACCTAACAGTAATTTGGTAATAATATATTTTGAAGTTTCATCTCGGAAGCCTAAAGCTAAATATATTTGAGAAACTAATAGGTTATAGCATTACATTTAGTTATTTACTGTTGAAATTGTACAATATCGTAGGACCTAGAAATTGAAATAGACCTTGTTAAATGCCTTACATTGCTTTCTGGGATTTGCTGTAGTGAAGATAAAAGTAAAATCAGAATATATTTCTGTGACAAAAAACCTCAGATATAATAGACCAACAAATATGACAGCTTTTGTGCTCTCTAGGGTTATAGAAAGGACTTCAACTTCTTAAAGATCACCAACCCTCAGCAGTTAACAATTTATAAATGAATACAGTCCAAATCACTAGAACAACATAAGCAAAGAAAGAAAGAGAAATTTCAGCAGTCACTGTCAACTGTACGTACGGAGATAAAAGAGCGGGAAAGAAGCAGTGCCTTAAAAGTATATTTGATTGATTTGTAAGAATTTTTTTTGGTCAGGTTTGCAATTCTTTCAAAGAAACAGCATGTGTCTTTCTCAGGTATTTCTGGGTGCTCTGCTCTGTTGCTGAAGCATTAGGAGACTGACAAGAATGAGTCCAGAGTGGATTCAAAATGCTATTGTTTAAACATCCCCTACTCCTGAACATATTGCTCATTCTGCGTGCTGGAAATGGAATACAATTCTTTTCTTGAAAAGTCTGTTCTTAACATAAACTAGATGTCTGCTTTTCTGATTTGGAACATCTAAACTCTCACTTCATGAACAGTCGTGAGTCAAAAACTGAAGAATATTATTGGCACGTTCTGAGTCATATTGCTATTTTAATATCTACACATTATACTTGCACAGATTCTCACAAGAGAATGAATTACCTCCAGACAAAAAAAGAAAAATGAAAAAAAGAAGAAAAAGAAGACAGAAAGAAAAGGGGAAAAAAGCATGGCAGCTTTTTTTTAATCTTCTAACTCAAACTTTGTATAAAATCTTACCAAAAATGTATTTTTGATTACTAGTAGTCTTTTGATGGCCATTAAAATAAGAGTGTCTAATGAATTTATAAAGGTTACACAGAATTTCATTTATCTGGATTTCCTGTGCTTAGATACCAGGAAAGATCAAAGAATTCATATTGGTTACTTATAATGAGGTAATCAGGCTTTAATGAAAATCAACAGTTATTAGATAATCAGTTCAGCCTGGTGACTATTGGTCTGTTATTGCAAGAGAAGAATAATTAAAGGGCACTTAAGGTATGGAAAAAAATGGCAGCCAGAAACTGATGTGCCTATAGAAGTCTCCAAACGACAGGCATTTAATAGCCCTTTATATGTTACTATAGCAACATACTTTGATAACTCATCTGCCCACACCATAGTAAAACAAGGGGCACAGGGCTCCTCGGAAAGTGCAATCTCCTTTAAGCAGATCTATAAGCATTGCAGATGAACAGAACTCTAAACATTCCTCCATGAATATTCATGAACTAAGTTGTTTTTTGTTGCCTGCCTAGTCAGCAGTCACAAAACACATGGTGTGTGTTGGCAGCATCTTGCCTAGGTAGAGGGCTATGGACTGAGGCAATGGCAGGAACCAGGACCTGTGAGGCTGACTGACATTTCCATCTGTAGCGAAGGCTGGTAATTAACAGGAAGGAGTGTGCCTGCAGCATTGCACCATCTGCTAGGGAAACGGCTCAATAAGAAAGGAGCTGGATATCATCTCAGTGGTGGCTCGATCTGGTTCCGACATGAGGCTGGGCATCTGTTAGCTGAGGAGATAGGCTATTAGGAAATTCGACTGGGAATGAACAACATGGAAAGAGCACTCTGACCTAGCCCATAAAAGCATCTCTTCAGAAATGGTGTCTTTTTATCTTACTTACACAAGTCTTCTGAAAATGGTTTGCTGAGGGACCATTATGGATCTGTTTGAAGTAACACGATGGTTTCAAAAATGCTGCTTAATTCCAACATGAAATTCTTGAAATCAGGATACAGCTGTCATCTTTTGACAATAGAGCTAATTTCAGAATGAGGATATGAGGTTAAATTCCTTCTTCTGTTGTTTGTTTTTTGGGAGCAGGAAAGAAAATTAACTTCTAACTATTGTACAGTTTAACTCCCAGAACACAGTAAGTCTGGGATACTTGAATGGAAAACATACAGAAACGAAAACATAAAACCTTGCTACATTTTAAATGCAGGATTGTGCAAAATGCAACAGTTAGAAAGAACATCAATATATGTTCTTGGTGTGTATATATACATGTGGAAATATATATATATATGTATCTAAGTGTCATAATAAACTCTTTTCTGTGACAGGAATTTAAGCAGCTTGTGGTTTGCAGAAAGAGACTTTCAGGAATGAGTTTCAGGGCATTAAAATAGGTTAGTTCTTTGTGCTGGAAGACTGATTTATACACCCAGTTATGTAACTTAAAATATTCTGAATGTAAATAATATTATTAAAGGCTTTTAAGGTATAATCAACTATAGTTTTTGTGGAAATGACAGTTTGATGTTCCACAGGCCTTCGATAATATATGGATTCGTCAAAATTTGGGTAAATATCTCTGTTTTTGTCTGCTGACATTCTCAAAATTCTCTTGATGAGGAACAATCTTTAATCCTTTTCCTCTTTCAACCATGCCCAGGTTTTATTTTTAGCAACATACTCTGTTGACATCGTCATTGGCTACATTACATCAGTGCCTATGGACACAAATCGGTTTTGGGCTGTGTTTGTGCACCCATGAAGTGCTCAGACACCTATTGAAATGCTGTAACTTAGCAAGTTGAACAGCCACGGCCATCAGTGTGTGCTTTATTTGCTATCTATGGAAAGTGCCACACGGTGTGTTTTAAAGTAACTCTCACTAACTGCAGGATAAAGAAACTGCAATTCCACTGCACTTGCAGATTTAAAGCCTGTATAAGTACTGCAGCTTGGCTGCTCTTTGCTTGGACTGTGATAACTTAGCTGTATGTCAGAGCCATAAGGATGACTGTAGTCATCTGTGTGAGTTTTCCAGTTTTTGTCTACAGTCAGGGCATAGAGGTAGCACTCTCAATAGACAATTCTGGCGTTTCGAAGAGCTGATGTGACTTCATGTTGAGCTTAAGCTTGACGCCTACCTTTTAAATTCCTATCCTAAGTGCCATTCCCTTCCCACAGAGGTCATAGAAATGCTGACATGTACAAATAACTGCTGAGAAAATGAGCTCGTATCAAGAATCTAGACAAATAAACTGAATATCTAGTAGAGACAAACTATTGCTTATTATGGGAGATTAGAACGTGGAAAAGAAAGATGGCACATCTCAGAAAGTGACAGAGGTGTTTTCATATTTGTAGAGGAGTATCTGACAAAAAAGAAGAAAGCTTGACTTTCAGGCATAGATTTTAAACTCTTCCCTTTGCAAAAGCAGTTTTGTATTGATTTCTGGAAACATGGATGAATATTTGGCTTTTGCCCATAATAGGAACTGACTTTCCCCCACAGCAATTATGCAGCTGTATTTACATATCAACTCCATTCTTTTCAAGGGGAAACAGAAACCCTGTAGGGTCTACTCTCCAAGGGACTTAGAAAACAGTTAATTGTAATGCAATTTTAACAAAAAGTGTTAGCACCATATATACCTTCATCAAAGTGTGCGGTGTGAAAGATTGGAAGGCCACAGTCTAGGCAGTGAATATGGCCAGAACAAGTAGGCTTTCTGCTATTTCTGTCAATGCCTTTGACAGGGAACTGTGCAAATTAAAGCGCTCATGAGTTACAGTTACTCTGCTCTTACAGAGCTTCCTGCTCACAAAACTACAAGGCAACAATGTCCTTGTGGTAAAATCAACAGGCAGCCGGAAAAGCAATTTTTGTGAACTCAGGGGATAATCATGCAGAAATCACCATTGTCTGTCCTCAGCAATTGAAGGTTGACAATTGAAGGCTAATCTACAGCCAGTAAAATGGGAAAAGCTTTTTTTTTTTTTTTTTTTTTGGTTTCCAAAATATCTATTTTCTTGACAGCAAGTTCCTCACTATTCAATCAAGGGCAATATGTCTTCAGTCAACAATTTTCCCTTTTTTTCTTTTCTTTGTGTGTATGTGTATAACACTGTTCTTAAAGCTCTTTGCAGCTGGTTGTCATCTGAACGACTGCCAATAGCCTCTGAGAGCACTACCCCCTCCAGAACACATCATTTGGCTCCCTGAGATTATTTACTAGTGAAAGCTCTGCATGCACGGAGTCAGTCAGATATGACTCTTGGAGGGAAGAGCTGGGTGTGGTTGTGGCATTTTGGGGAATGAGCTGGGAGAGGAGACAGAAATACCATTTGGCAAGAGAGACGATGTGTCCTGCTGTTGTCTGAAGCCACGTGCCAAGGCAGGGTAGCCCAAGAAGGCCCAAAGGAACACGAATTTCTTATCAGCAGAGTCCTAAGACAGTGGGTAGTTTATCTAAAACACAGCATAGCCTTTAAGGCAGATGATTTTCTTGGAGATGGGGGAGTTGAGAGAACGGTGGTAGTGGAAAGGGAAAGATACAAATCCTTTTAAATCCACAGAAGAGTTAATTGATTTCAGTGGGCTTTCTCCTAGGTCTGAAATGTTTACTTCACATTGAAAATGATTTTAAATATACAGCTATAATTGTTTAGTTTGATATTAATTGAGAGTAAGTGGATTCAGTCCCAGAAGATTTCAGCAATGCACTAAAGTAAGAATTTATTTAGGTATCACTGCTAAGAGGCTGAGATTCAGCTCTGAGCTATTAAACCCATGCACATGCTCACACATAGTCCCAGCATCTAGCTCCCATCTGCAAACATGGTGTTTTACTCTGATGAACCCACAACTTGTGGGTCCTGACATCCTCTTTACTGCAAAGCTTGAAAGCATTCTTCAAGGAAAAGATTCATAGGTAACTTTGGAAGGCCAGAATGCCAGTTTGCACTTCTCTGAACTGAAATAGGAGTCACCTAAACACGGCAGCTAGTAGTGCATGGTGTTGGTATAAAAGAAGAAAAATAAATATTATTATTCATTATTTGAATTGCATTTGCATGTAAAAATACTTTCAAACTTATCTAAGGATACTGAGTCAACAAACAAAACACTACAAGTCAGGACAAACGAGAATTTTGTTGCCTCATTAATTTTATGTGATAAATAGTAAGAACTGGGTCAGTTATCAGATGGCACTTGAAAGAGAATAATTCCAGTTACACTGTCTGAAAGGGTTAAACACCTCTGCTTACCCTGTAAGTGAGCTCTCTTTTTCTTAACGCTTTCGGAAAATGATGAGTTTAACCCAAAGGAAGAGATGGGAGAAAACTCTGGGAAGTACAGATTTGAACTCAACATGAAGACTCATGCAAAATGACAGACAGGTATGATTTCCCTAGTTTTGAACAGCACAGACAGGATGGGCACACATCCAAGACCAGAGGCTTTTCTTAAAACTCCAAAATCTGAATTCTTCTTAGATTAATAAAACCTTCTGAACTCTCCTTCCAAAAGCCTCCATGCAGTTTGGCAGGGTGCTGTGGACCCAGGCTCTGCTGGAGAGGAGAGCCGTGGGGGCATGGGGGAGGAGGGAGGCAGGAGGCATGGAGGATGCTGCGCGTCTGTGGTGCATTGGCAGAGCTGCATGGGGAGAGTTTGCACAGCACCTGCCCGTATGCTAGCTGGCTCTAGTCAGTGTCATTAGCCACTCATCCCATAAGCATTAAAGACAACTATAAAATGATAAATAAAATAAAATAAAAAAAAAAAGAAGCAAACCACAACATAACAGAACAGTGAAGGGAAAGGGATGGTATTGTGCAAAACTTTAAAACACTTTAACTTCAGTGTTGAAGTCCAGCTCCTGCAGATACAGAGAAACAGTTTGTGTTCATAAAGGCATTTAACCAGTGCAGACAAGGTATGCATATATGTACAAAGGTTCCAATGCTACTGAGGATGAAAAGGGGAGGAAATAAAAGCTTAAGGTTTACTGCATAGTGGAGACAAAATCCTCAAAGGCCATGGCATTTGGAACATGTTGAAGTTAGTGTGATTCTCAATTTTCTTCATAATGAGGAAGAGGGGGTGGGTTTTTTGATTTTGTTTTGGTTTTGGATTTTGTTTTGTTTTGATTTTTTTTTTTTTTTTTACTTGCCTCAGTCATACTACTAATTATTTAGTGGTCTTTCAAACCTTTTGTAATCTCAACTTGAGAAAGCACTGAAAGATATTAATTCTTAGCCATGTGTCTCATAAATGAAGGCCATTCTGCTATACTTAATGACAAGGCTGAGGCAGCAAGATGTCATTTGCTTTTTTCTCGGTTTTTAAATTGCTTTCTAAATGAACTACAGCTGTGAGGGCCAGGTGCTGTGATCCCTTTAGAAAGATCAGGAAATGATGAAATCCAAAATTTCAAAGTGTGATGGATGTCAGCTCCCGATTTGGTGTGTGTGTGAGGTCACCCCCATGCACCTGGTGCTATCTCCACAGCAGAATCACTTTATTGTGGAAAAAAAAAAAAAGATGCACATGTCGAGTGTGAGAGTAACAATATGAGATGCAGTTTATAATTATCCCTTTGTTTTCTCCTCATCGAGATGGAAATGACGGATATACAGTGTGTGTGTTCCTTGTTCTAGGTGCTGCAGTGTATTAAAGCAAGTTTTGAGTAAAATAACCAACATGGCTGGGTGGTGAGATGAGCAGCCACCACACAGGGAATGAGATGTTAGAAAAATAAGAGCTCACTGACTAACTTTACTTAATTAGAAATTGTAGCTGCTAGGTCAAGAACTCTATTAGCTAAATTTTATTTTACAGAACATGGCTTGGGAGGTAACTGAGATGCACTATAGCAAACAATGCTTTTGTTGCAGCTACTCCAGGCTTTTTATCTGACTCTGCAATAACTCAGGAAGATTGGATGAAGCCTTTTAAAGTGCACTGTTGAAATATTATTACTGTCTTAATTGAAGATATAGCTTAATCCTAGAAAATCAGCCCCAGCTAGAGGGATGTGCTGTCAGCAAAGTGCACACAAAGCACAGGCACTGAAAGCCAGAGTCCTGCTCTCTGATACCCTCATTTCACGTCGCTCTGCTGCAGCAGCCGCTGCAGATTCTGAGGCATTTGCAGACACTGCCAACTGCTTCCCCCATTGTCCTTCTTTTTGTGCATTGGCCAAATTTCTCCTCTGAAGCAGCACAAAGACTTATTCACTCTGGCAGTGCACCAAAAAGATCCAGTCCACAATACACAAGATGTGTCAAATTCAGCCTCTGAACTGTCCAACTCCAGAACAAATTAAACCATTCAGAGGTAGTATTCTCTGCTGTGTAAGGATACATGACATCTTCTGCTGAGTTTTAGTAGCAAAGAATTAAAAAATAAAATAACTCTATCCCAAGTTTTCCAGGGATCATGGTGTTTTTGTTGCTGAATAATCCTTCAAAAAATGCAGTGTTACATTAAACACATCTAATTGCTGGACTTTATTAGGAGCTCATCCTCCATTCTCAAAGCTCCTGCATTGTCAAGCTGGATTTGAGACTTTTTGTGAGCAGGATTTTAACTTCCAGTACACTGTCTTTCCTAGGTAAAGCATAGTCAAAGAAATGTGCAGAAACATAAATAAAAAATAAATTACTGAGCATAGATGAAAATTTCTGAGCATGGTCACCAGATGAATGAGGGGGATGTTTTCTTCACAAAATGCCGTACTTATTACCAATGGTGAAAATTCTTTGTTTCCTAGGAATTTTACTATGTTAATTACAGTAACATCATAACATGTCAAAGAACTGTCTACAAAATTGCCAACTCAGATAAACAGTTTTAGGATTCTTGTAATAAGCCTAAGTGAAGTACATTGAGTTACTTCTTGTCTGCATTTTGAAAAGAGGAAGAGCTTTGAAACATTTACATTGGAAGTCATGTTTGTATTTTATTTGTTGAAAAAGCAGAACACTTTAATTTTGCCTAATTCTGTAAGTTTTTATGGGGTGTCAAATCAAGTGATATTCAAAAGAATTTTGCATCACCTATCTACTAATAGACTTTGAAGGATCCATTGTCATGAACAAAGAACTGTAAGGAGCTCTTCAGTCTAAAGGACAGAAAAGAGATTTTTCCTAAGAAGCAGTGAATTATGGGTACAAATGTCTGAATTCCTGATACAGAAGTTATGAATTTATGAATTTAATTTTTTTTTAATCTACAAAATGTTTAGACCCAGACTAGCTTCAAGACTTTCAGATTTACAAAGAGATCATTTAGCTATTGAGATGGATGACATGCCTTGATCTGAGATGCCAGCTCAGTTTGGGAGAAAGTTTTCTTTGATAGTTTTCTTGGTATTTGGATCAGAGCTACAAAGAGTGTATGAGGTTTTACGTAAGAGCAGTTCGACTATGGCACCACCCAGTTGATTTTTTTCAGGCATTTTTTTTCCAGGTATAATGATCTTTTACCTAGATTTAATTGTTTAAATACTCAAAGAAGGAGATTCCACTGTCTCATTTCACGGCAAAACACACTTTTAAAAGACATTTGTGCTATTCATAGGAATGCCTGAACAGAGTCTCATATACTGAATTTAACACTGCCCATAAATAAATGAGAAAAAGAATAGTAAAAAAATTCAACCATACTTTCTCTAAAATTTTCACAATATATTTTGTGGAGAGCACCCTTTGGCCATGACCTGTAACTACTTGCTAATGCAGAGAACATTATTAAATATTGTCAGGTTCTAGACTGCTATTCATTAGGTTCTGATCTTTACAAAGTGTTTTGAAAGAAAGGACAAAGATGGGCAGAAACAGACAGTAAACAAAATCCCTGTATGGAGATGCTCCTGGGTTATGGGGCTCTCAGTGTTACAAAACTAACTGCTGTGAAGATCAGTTTTGGAAATGTTTTTTTTTACCTTTATTAAAGTCTATATCAAAATGCCAGTTTGAGATTTCACATGTCAGAAATCCAGATCCAAATTCTGTGGTTTGAACCTATTTCTGGCTTTTTGTTGGTTCAGTTTGCAGGAGACATTGTGAGAAATTAAATTCACAGATACTTTGTATAATGATAAGCTAATTAAAATTTTTAAAAAGGAAAGAGAAACTAGAACTGCACCACCCTTCAGTCTGACTAGAGCAAATCAATTGTTACCCCTGGGGAACATTAATTTTTCTAACACAGCTGCAACAAAGCAGCTTTATCCATTCTTGTGCTTCTATTCTATAACAGCTTTATTGTAGATAAAATGAAGGGGATTTGTAATGATAAAAATGTCTTTAATGTTACTTGTTTTAAATAGTTCCAGGTATTTACATTACATTGTTAAAGTATTTTTTTTTCATATTCCATTATAATATAGCTTGATGTAATAGGAGATGGGGGGGCAGAAGAATCTTTTGTAGACAGGTTTGAATATATGGTTCCACAGATCAGCTATTTTTTAATTTTATGCAGGCTGTCTCCAGTTTCTGCATCTCACAGTTTGGGCACAACAGGAGGTGACACTGTTAACTGTTACTCTTTTCACTTACTTTTTTTCCTCAAGTTGAACATAAACACATCATTACACAGTTACACTACACTATATTTAGAGTTGATTTTTAACTATCTATTAGATAAAAAGACTCAAGCTGAGCTAAAATACCTGGAATGAACCAGGAAGGTCTAACAGAATGGTACTACCCACAGAAAATCTGATGTGAGTAAGGTATTTCAACACTGTGATGGTGCTGTCTATTTTGTTTGCTCCTGAGACTTCTCTGATGTGGCTGGACAAACTGGTATGGAGTCATTGCTGTAGGCACCCTACATGGCAAAGGAACTTAGTCATGAACAGCAAGTTCCTTACAGTATTTTTTTGTCCCTGTGGGTACGGAGTGAAATCTGTAAATGTTTTCTGACTTGGTGTAGTGGTTTGAACCTTGTTTTCCCCCAGAGGCTGAAAAAGTGGTAACCCCCAGGGGTGGAGACCCCTGGAAGTTTTGAAGTTCTGCCCAATGAGCGCTCCTGCAGAAATGAAAACATATCACAAGCAAAGGAAGAGAAGAGTTGTAGTTTGGTTGTAGAAGAAGTAGCCATGTTGTGGTAGAGCCACGAGGAAAGGGGCCCGGAGCCCCTCGGGGCCTCTGGGGCCCCCCAGCCCCAGTTGGGGGCTACAGAGACAGAGCAGAAGCGGCGGCAGTGTCCAGAGACTCTGGCTAAGAGCCAGGACAGATAAGAACTGAACCGGAGGAAGCAGCAGAAAGTAGCAGCAGAACTACGGAGTTCTGCAGGTAGGAACTGATACCAGACCCCCCAAACTCCTTTGAGACCTCCTGGAGAGGAGGAAGATGATGGACTCTTACTTGAAAGAGCCTTGAAGTGCAACATGCACTGCAGAGAGGAGCTGAGAAGCTCAGTCGTCCTGAGAACTGAGCCAGGACGGTGTGGGAGGTTGGCCTTGGGGGCCCTCCCTTGCTGCAAGCTACAAAGAAGCTCGCAGCCTGAGACAGGGCACAGAGGCCCTGCAAGGAGCTTGAATCTCCTGGAGATACCAGACCGTCACGAAGACCCCCTGCGTCTTCGTGATATGACGTGGTGAAACGACCTTTGTCTGGGGTTACGAAGCCCACGGAAGACCCCTTTGCCTGCGTCAAGGGGCCGAGGGGGATACCCCCCTCGTGAGTGCTGGCAGAGATCCAGCTATCAGCTGCTGCATGCATGAGATGAGGAGAACCTGCTGCCTTAGAAGAAGCTGCCGCCCTGAGAGACTGGAAAGGATCTGTCCTTCTTTCCCTCCTGGACTTTTATTTGGAGGGGAGAGGAGATCTGATCCATTGTAAATACTATATGTCATGGTAGAGATAGTTGTGATCGTGTGTATAATGTGTTATAGTATTTATTTGTACAGTCATTGTAATATATTCCCTTTCCCCCATTCTGAGTCTGGTTGTGTTTTGTCTGGAAAAACCCATCTCACATTAGGCTGAGATGTGGGAGGGGGGATGGAGCTAGGGAATTGGATTTTGGGGCTATCTCCAACTATGACACTTGGCAACCTGGCAGCATCAGAAGGGCACCTGAGTCTGCTTCTTGCATATGTCTCTCCAACATCTGGCTCCTTGCAGAGAAAATACATGACTCAGACCAGGAGGGAACCTTTTGATATTCCAGCAGATCCCCCAACTTGGATATTCATGGGATGAGACTTAGGTCCATGCTGTGGAGCACATTGGTTCCACTGCATAACTCAACCTGCATGCCTAAGTTTCTGCCAATGTGTATATATATATATATATATATATGATCATTAAAATCTTGAAGAGATTAAGTTATTGCCACTTTAACCTTAGCAAAAGACTTGCCAGGCATCATATCCCACAGAACAGGGTGCTGCAAACACTAAGATTTCCTCACAGCATCTTTATTGGCTGGTATGACAGAAAAAGGCATGAGGAAGATGTGTTCATCCATCCCTCATTTGACAAAAAAGTTAAAGAATTCACGTAAAAAATGAAATTTTTTTTCACATCTCATCTGAGCATCTGAAAAACAGATTCAGTTGTCAGTTATCAGCATCTGAGCTGCATGTTTATGAACCAGAACAGCCTATTCTTCATATGGATCTGTATCTTTGTATCCTGCAGGAACTCTTTTGTTTTGTAAAATTATAGGATACACTGAACTTGAGACCTGAACCCTTCAACATACCAGTTCAGTGCTATGACTTTTGGTATAAAGATCTCTTATTTTCTGTTTCTTTTTTTTTTTTTTCATGAGGAAAAGATATACCTGGAAAGGCATCTAGCTCTGAATGGCTGAAAGTGTTAAAATACATTCCATGTGTTCACGCAGCTCTCTGTGCTCTTCCACATTCGGATGCAATATATATATTAAGGAACGTGCATACGTCACTTAAAAATGTAACATTTGCCAGCAGTTCCCATATATCTGAGAATACTGTATCTTTCCCCTGTATTCTAAATAAGAAGTATTACAGACTCACTATCATTGGGTGATAGCTGGTAAGTGACTGATTATTCAATGACTTGTCCTTGGCTGCAATTCTCTGTTTATCCCTTGGGAAGGGAAAACAACTTTTTAATATATTTAGAGAATTTATTTCACTGGTGACCTGTTTCTTACAGTACAGAGGTTTTCTACATAAAACCTGACAGCTATAAATAACTACATGGACTAAAGTAATCTCAAAAGTAATTTCATTAATTCAAATGAGGTCAATTGAAGCATTAATTGGACTCTGTGATGATTCAGTAATGCATCTGACTAGTTCAAAAGGTGAGTCAAATACCCAAGACTGAATATCTTTCTCTGGGAAACAGCGACTAAATGAGGGAGCACCTATACTGATGGTAACTCTTTTGCTTATGTATCTGAGTTGTTATATACTGTGTTTTCTGCATATTTGGTCTTAAATACAGCATGGAAAGGAAGTGCTACAAACATTGCCTGTGTTAGACATCTGTGCTCCACTCAGAGTCAAAGTATCTGAGCATCTTTACATTGATCCTTAGACAAGCTGAAAAAAAAAAGAAATGCAGGAATTTCCTTCTTATGCATAGATAAGAATGAGTTTAAGAATTGTTCCTCTTGTGGAAATGAACATCAAATTTCAACTCATTAATTTTAATGCTGAGTGGTGCTTCACCAGTACACTACCTTCAGTGAGTCATGCTGTCCCCAACCTAAGATATATCTCTGAACTGGATCTGTGTTATGGCATTGTTGGGTTTTTTTTAGAGGCAGAACTCTTTCTTCCCTGATTTGGCTCTAGGTCTGCAAATAAAGGACTGGTGTGCTGTGCACAGGGGCAAATCTTTGTACTGTGAACCCAGGTTGCTGACACAAACAACATACCATCAAACCATTGACTGATCATTGTAGGAGAAGAAAAGAATAGCTGGATGCATGCATCGATGACGGATGGGGTAGAAATGGATTAACAGATCACTGATTCTCATACTATACTGAAAAGGAAATCAGTAGTCAAAGGTTATATGGTTTTTCAGACCATTTTTTTCCTTATTTCCCTCTTCTCTTGAATCAAAGCAATGGAAAACTCTTAAAAGAAGCAAAGAACAAAAATTTGTATGAGATTTAGCTGCCATAAGGGATGAACATGCAAGTGAAAAGGTACTGAACGATAAGGTCTGACTTAACCTCGTCAGGATTCCCCCTTGCTACACTGAGAGAAGGCCTGTTTGACATTTAAAGTCTACAGCATAGACCTAGTTAGTTCCCATTAGTAGTGAGGACTCTGAACAGTGGACTACAGATAGAAACTTAAACCATCATTTCATTGTAATAGTTGCAGGTTGCATGGGTAGCAGATTTCAGAAATCAGAATAAAATTTCTATCGCTGTTTTATTTATTACTGGAGGAAAACCAGAAACTTTGAAAATTTTTCTAAGTGTATTTCTACCTTGAGTATTGGCATATCATGTTCAGGCAATTCTGGACTGCCATAAAGGCTCTCCCATTTTCGCAAAACATCTAACAGGAAAGAATTCTTCTTCATGTGAAAAAAAACATCTCCAGAGAACACACATCTAATTTGTAGAACTTTTTTGTGTGATCATGAAGTTCAATAAGAAAGATGAATATGTTTCATTTTGGCACAGATACATTGCTGAGCAGAGGATGGGAGGTATATCCTACTGTATATTGGCATAACACCTGCTATCTTGCAATATATCTCATAATATCTCACTATGAACAGAGGTAGTAGAATCCATAGATGTAGCAATAATTGAGGTATGACTTCTGTTTCTGAGTCTGGATTTTTTTTAAACATCTCACATTTTTTGGAAGCAAAAAAGAACCTGGCAGGGGAGGAGAATGTAAGATTTATCAGCTCAGGTTTCAAATAAACAAGTCATTTTAGTCACTCTGAATACTTTAAGATCAATGGGGGCTCTATTGTTTCTCATTGCAGATTTTGGAAGCGCCACTTCCAGAAACTTTCAAGAGTCTCTTGTGCTTTTTGTGTGCTGAAGCAATTGTGCGAACATCACACACACTTCTGTTTTGCTGCAACAATTATTTGCTCTAAATCCCCAGCCCCAATAACATTAGCGCTGTTGTTATCTCGTGTCCACTTACTGAAGACTTTGTGTATAACTATGAAATACAACATCAAATAATGAGCAGGACTCATTGTTACAAAAATTATGAGAGAAATGACAGTGGAGACAATGTTGCAGGACAAATGGAAATGTTATGGTAGTGCACAATTCATCATTCAACCGTCTTTCTCTTTAACAATTATGCCACTATGGGAAAAAAAAAAAAACAAATAAAAAAACCCCACCCCAACACACTCACTAAAATAGTCCAAGATATTATAGATGTTATTGTAGTTGCCATAGTGTGTACACTGCTGAAACTTCCTGTTCAGTGATTGCCTTCTTTATAATGGAGTTTTTAAATGGAGAGAGGCATGGAATAAAAAAAAAAAAAATCTGCAGCCAATTTAGCCACTCAAGCAGTGCTAGAAATCCCCTATTTCAGGCTACAGTGGGAGATAACTTGCCATGAGATATGCTGATTGGAACTCTGTGAAGTCTCTGCTTCAGTGACTCCTGGAAGAGACAAAAGCTGTGTGCAAATTCAGAGGGGAGCACAAAGCAGGCAAAGGCTCTCACCAGCAGTAACAGACTTTGGATTTAATAGGGGATTCTTCTCTTCTCCTGTTCAAAATGAACTCTTGGAATTTGTGTTAATTGCTTTAAAACCCAGCTACTGTCTCAGGGTATAGGAAGAGCAGTACTGAAGTGGTGGAAGACCAGCAGCCCTTGTATGCTTTTTGCCTGACTGGAGACTTCAGAAACAATGAAATACCTATCCATACAAATAGTCAAATCACCATATGCTTCCTTGGAACATGGTAAGACTGTTTTCATGGGTTTCATCAACAAAGAAGAGTTCATACTAGGCATTTGATGCTTAAACAAACACTCAGAAAACTGATTTGAAGTGCGGTATTTTATGAAACAAATAAGCAGACAACTGTGCTGCATTCTGATCCTGAACAAATCAGGGTAGCCCTTGACCAAAATGCAAGCTTTGCTTCCTGCCTCGTAGTGCCTTGCAGCACAGTACAGGCAAGTGTGAGCTGAGAAGAAAACAAACTCTAAACAGAAATTGTTTTCTGTTAGAACAGAAAATTCTAGGATGCAGCTGAGACTAAGGTGTGATTATGAGCTGTCCCAGTCCCCAGCCTGAGAATGGTATGCATGTGTGTGTATCCTACATGTGAAATCTTTACTTCTGGACTGCTGTAATGACTCTCCCATTTTCGCAAAACATCTAACAGCTGCCCACTTTTTTGAGCTATAACTCTTTCCATCAGGAAATGGCTAAACCAAACTCATGCAAATGAAAATAACAGGTACCTGAGCATAGGAAGAAGTCAGAATTGGGGAGAGGAGAGAAAGATAGCACATAACAACTACTTTATATTTTTCCCCTGTTTTTGTATGATACTTCATGTAGGCTCAAGTTGCTTCCTATGAATATATAAGGAAATTACTGATCTAAAAGCTGAATGTTACCACAGTGAAAAAAAAAGGCCCCAAAATCCAAAAACTGAGGGTTTGTCATCTCAAAGATGGTTTGGGGTTCTTACGGCAATATAGGTTGATTGTGCTTTTTGTAGTACTCTCCTGTAAAGACTGAAAGGTTTTAGTAGATCTATAACTCTGATAATAAAATTACTATTCAGTGTGTATTGAGAAATATATATGTTGCAACTTTATATATACATTTTTGTATATACAACAAAAATAGCCTTTAAATTTTCCACTTTTTTTTCCTTGACCTGGTTACATTAATTTCTAAATGGTTCTTTTATTTTTTTCAGAAATGATAAAAATTCAGAAAAATATACCAATTTAAAATCTGGAAGATAAAATTCATTTATCATTATAGAAAATAGCAATCAGCTCAACTGAACAAAAATAACTCAGGCAGTTAGCTCTCACCAGCTTGCACACTCTATGGATATATTCCATTTACTACTTTACATCCATCTGCCAAACCCACCTGGGTTTCAGATGGGACATATTCTAGCTCTGTTAATGATAAGCTTCACTCTATTCCCCATGTCATCCCCTCAACACTTCCTAAAAAAAAAAAAAGACAAAAATTACAACAGTGTGTGTTGTGCCATGATGTGTTAACCTAAATGTTACATTAAGTGGAGAGAATATTAAGAAGTATTTCAGAGAGTGTTTCCTTCTTGTTATGATCCTCACAATGAGTCAGGTAGAAGTTGTATAATCTACAGTCAAAAGACAAAAATAGGGGAGATCTGGTAAGGTAGTCATATTTGTTTTTAAGAGGTACCTTTCACAATGAGATTACCTCTAAGCACTTACAGAAATACTGCAAATGCTTCTATTTTAATGGCTTAGTTTTAAAAATAGGTAAGGCCTGCTTAAATTGGAAATAACAATTACCAGTTTCACAGGCTTCTTTGGGGGGCTCACAAGGAGCTGCAGGTCTGCACAGAGGAGATATAGAGACAGTGACATCTCATGATGTGAAGAATTACTTTGTCCTCACCTTTCTTCAAGTCCCTAATGAGTCTGTACCCAATGAGATGACATTACTGTACACTCCAGAGAGGTACCCAGATGAGCAGACTGCACAGTCAGTTCTTGCCAGACAGTGGACAGGAGAAATGCACCCTCACTGGCCCGGAGAAAAAAAGATTTGTATAATCTTCTTACTCTCTGTGGCATGTTGCATTTCCAGTCTTTTTGCAGGAAACCAAACTTGATGAGTTACTGATATGCCTGTCACAAGCTACAGCAGAACAGAGATAACCTGCTGGTGGCACTACATTCAGGACCTGGATAAAGCGGCAAGGAACTGACCAGCTCCTTAGTCATTGCTACAGAAGCACAGACAATAAGGCATTGTTTTAAGAGAAACCCTTCCCTGTGTGATGAAAGACTTTCTTGCATTTTTGAACACTGCAGCACAAGGGTTGGACATGGAAAAAAGTCCTCTAAAAACACCAGCCCTGACCAGGAGATAATGAATCAGTCTAAAGACAGAAGGGTAATAAAACTAATGTTTTAACTGAGTCATCCCCACTGTGCATTTTCATATATTAGTGAAAATTATGGGTCATCTTGTTTCAAGAAATAGGGTTGCACCAAGCCTTCCTGATGCAACATTCACAGAAAGCCTGGCTTTCTGTCAGGCTTCAGTGACTGAAGCCTCTCTTAACCTTGCCAACCTAAGTCCAGCAGTTTTCCATAGCTAACAGTCAGACTTGCTTCACAAACTCAAAGGCTGAAATGGAATTTTTTTTAGACATTTCAAGTAGTTGACTTTTGTCCTTTTTACTTTACATTTCAACATTGACCTGAGCATTAAGTAGTGCTAGAAACCATTTCTGTGTTAGATTGAGGGTGAAAGAAGACAATGGTCTTTTTACTGGACCCCCAAATCAGTCTCGGTGCATAAAAGATGGCTCTATCAGCTGAAGATGAGTAGTAGCATCAACTGCAAAGTTCTCTATAAGAGCTAATTTTCCAGTCTTCCCGGAGAAGATCAGTTGTATATGCATCCCTCTCCAGACACCTGCACAGGATGTGGGCACACTCAAGGACAGGAAGTCTTTCTGTTCCTCGAATATGCAGGTGTGTGTGCAATCTCAAGCGTCAGCTCTACTTTTTCAGGATCATTTCATAATGCACACACAGTGCAGTTTTGCTGGATGTCAGCAGTCTGAAACTGTTTTCTCACTGACAGAGCTGGGGGAAATACAAAAGTATACGGACAGTTCTGATGGGTGGTTACTCTGCAGCTCTTCGAGAGAGATTATTTATATTCTTTTTGGATTCTCTGAACCACATTCACAAAGTCTTATGCAAAGAAAGGAGGGTTAGGTGAGAAAACTGTCTATTGCACTCAAACGTGGCTGAGGAAGAAATTACTTTTATTTATTTTACAGAAACTTGAGCCAAATAATGGGAATTAAGGCAACAGTTGATTGCTCACCATTTTCCAGGTCATTGTTTATTTTGGTATCTATTTCATAGGATAATGCTGGACTTCCCCCATGAACAAAATGAAGTGAGTTGCAGAGAGGCAAGATCAGGTTAAAACTCAAATAAATATAGGTAAATGAAACAGTGAAAAATATAAAGCAGAGGAGTTAAGCATATTTAAAGTCATATGCAATTAGTAATTGTAAGATACAATAAAACAGAAGTTAGGACTTTACCATATAATGTTTATATGGTTCTACATAATTGATTCTAAGCTTGTTGCTAGTGTTTGGCATCTACTTCTTTTCTTAATTCTGCAAAAATGAAATCTCATTCTCTCCAATAGCTCATATCCAATCTTCTACATGTAAGGACCTTAAGAAAATATAGCTGTATATCATAAAAATAATGCATTTAGAAATGAATTAGAATACTATTTAGACATTTATGTATTGTTACATTTATGATGCATCTATATTTGTTTACTTATATCTTAATTATGTAAGTCGGGGTGGTCTAATCCTAGCAACAATGAGGGCCAGATGGAGACTTTTTGCCCTCCAACTGAGCATGTGACATTCCTCCCCTCACAGCTGCAGCCTGACACAGACGTTGGGCTGTGCTGCTGCTGCCAGAGAAAGGAGATATTTTCAAGGAGGTGGGGGAAAGTGTCCACACTCCCTCCCAAAGGTGACATGGGCAGTTTTGCTCCATGTGTTGAGTGTGTTGGGAGAAGGAGATGACTTTCAGCTGTTTGCACTGCTTTTGATGAATAAATAGCTATTCTTCCCCCTTTCCAGAGGAAATACTCTGCCCTGGATGGGGTGTTCAGTGGTCCACCATCTAACCAAGACAGTAAGACCAGAAGTCCTTCCTAAAAATACTGCAATGAAGACAGTGAGCTGAGTGTATTGTGCTGAGAGCTATACTGAAACTGAGGAAATCCTCTTAAAACAGAGCAAAGCAAACAAACCCAAAACAAAATCACTGTTCTTTGGGAAGTTTCATCTGACAAGGTATAACACATCAAGGTCGTGATATGCTACTGATGTTTTAATATAGGAATTTTCAGCACAAACCCCCATATTCTTTCAGGTTTTAATACTATGTTAAGCAGAAGAAATTTCTCTACCTGCATCAAGAAAGAGGAAATACTCCTAATTTTTTGTCTCTTTTCCCAGTTCAACAAAACTGCTTTGTCCTAACAAAGACTGAACAGCAGTTGTCAGAGATGCTTGAGGGCTTTCAGTCCATACTTGAAGAAAAGTCTGCTTTAGATGCACCATTTATATATTTTGATATAAATTTATGGAATAACTCAATCTCTGTGATTGTAAAGTTTGAACAGAGATGAGAATCAAACCAGACGAAGGCTTCCAGATACAACTCCCTAAAAAACACTTTGAAAATACCTGCCAAAAATGTGAAACAATCAATTCTGAAGTCCTGAGAAGGCTCTTCAGCATCATTTTGTGTTTCTGACAGGTGACTCATCTCTGGCAGAGATTATTTACTACTACCTAGGCAAAGGTAAAATTTTATCAGAATTGAGAATCATCCCAATTTTACCTTCAGTTTGGCTGTGAAATTATAATAATCATAAATCACTCCCAGCTGTCCCTGAGATCTCCCCTTTAGCACATCCCTGTAGGGAAGGTAACAAGTTCTGCAGCAATCAATCCCTTTTATATCTCTCCAGACACATAGGCATCATACTGGAGCTCAAACTGTGTTACTGGCTGAAAAAGATAATTGGTAAATCAAATACTAAATGAAATCATTCAAATAATGTCCACTGCCCCCATTTAAGCAAGGAAGCTTTTGCTGAAGTACTTTGTTCACCTCTTAACCCATGAATGTATATAACCCAACAACTCCTTCTTAAATCTTCCTAGCCTCTTTCCACTTCCAATATTCACTCCTGTAGGTTCCATCACTCTCATTGGACAACCCATAAATGACCTCCCCATACTTCTTTTTTGTCTGTGGTCCTCTATATGGTCTTCCTTGTGTGTACCCTCTGTTCAGAGTGTGCTTACCTCAGGCATTGGACATTATAATTTGCATGGTCATTATTTCCTTGCTCTGTGAATGCTTTATCTCATTCCTACCCTATGGTACTTTCTGGGCTGAATGGATCTCTGGCTGTCAGTGATCAAAGCTGTCAGTTGCTGTTTATGTCCTCACCTCTTCAATTTGGCTCCTGGGAGGATGTTTCAACAGACGTTTTAGAGAGACAGAAAAAACCAATATCCTATTAAACTAATGACCCTTGGCTATGCTGTCTACAAATGAATGCAGGCACAGACAATCGCCCAGTTTTCTACTGAGGATCTGTGCACAACACTCTCATGTGTGTTTTCTAGCTATAAAATGTCTGTGTGCATAACTTCTAGAAAAAATGTATTATTTCGATTTAACCGTAATTATTCCAATGTAACTATGGCACTCCACTAATTGCTTTCTGGTTATTAAGAATATTAATAAAGTTCATGTTCAGATTTTCTGGTAGAGACCACTGCTGGCTCTTCCGTTTAGTCTTTTCTTAGGGCTTCTGTAAAGAACATCTGAAGCCTCTTTATAACAGTTGCTTTTTTACAAAATCAAAAGTCTGGAATAAATTTGTTGTGACTAGCTATTAGTAAAAAAGATTTTCTATTCAGAGCAGCAATGGCTTCTTTCTTTAGAGAAACATTTCCATAATGTGTCATAGATTGTAGTGTGTCTTCATGTCCTATGACCATGCTACTAATCACAAATATTCCTGGTGTTTGTACCAATAAATGGTTTCTCCACTACCTGCCTGCTACTGAATACATATCTTACATTTATACACTTTCTAGGAGGAAATCTTTAAAGTTTTTATTTTAATTTATTGGTTGAGGAATGGTGGAGACCATGACTTAGAAAAAATAAAAGTGGAGAGAACTTATGGGAGTTGGAAAGAGAAAGCTGAAGAACTTTGTTTTGTCCACATTAAACAGAGTAGATGAGTAGGCATACATAAAGAGCTCCTTAGGATGAGATTTTAGTGTGAACAGAATGAGAAGGGTCTGAAACAAAGAGGTAGTCTTTGAATAGAAGAGCTGTTGAATGTGTGTTTGAATTAGCTGGTGAAATGAGATGAGGTGAGGTGAGGTGAGGTGAAGTGAGGTGAGGAGAGGTGAGGTGCGGTGAGGTGAAGGAAGAAAGAAGAGACCCATAAGGATTTGTTGGACTGTATAGTAGGATGAAGGGGGCAGCACTGGGACTCTAGAGGGAAAAAAGTAACATAGGAAGAATAAAAAAGTTTAATAGGAGAAATATAAGAAGTACCACAATGGAAGCCTAGAAATTATAAGATTTCAAGGAAGAGAATCATCAGCAAAAGAGAAAGGTAAGGGCGAATGTCAGGTCAAAGACAGAACAAGAACAAAATAGACAGTGGAGTTTTGGCTAAAAAGTCAGCAGCACTAGAAACTAGAGCAGATGTCAGAGTGCAAGAAGTGAGGGGAGGACAAAAGGAGAATGTGCAATACTTCCAGCTGGAAATAAAAGAAAATATAGAGAGAATGAATCTTCACAATTAAAGTTAAGAATATACTCTGTAATTTTTAAAATTAGATAAGACAGAAAGAATAACATTTGGAGAAGTAGAGGAGTTCACTTGACAGTTATTAAAATTTATTTTTAGATGCAATAAAATTCATTAAGCAAAAAAAACTGAAGAATTTTTTTTTGTGAAAGGAAAGTAGTACAAGACAGACAGAAAGAGATTATGATAAAGTAGTGAAGGGTGAAAGTAGCTGTGCTGGAAAATATGGCCATGTTAAAAACCTTGATGATTCTATGATTCTAAAAAATATGATCATGCAGGGCCACAGAAGTGGCCTCCTCAAGCTAAGGTAGCAAAGGTTGAGAGAGCAGACAACAAACTTTTTTATCTGTGACTAAAAAACACAGGGACCGTGACCGAAGGGAAAAGAAAACAGAGGAGGAGCTCAAATCATACAGTGTTTGTAAATATTCTTCTGGAAGAAATGACCCAGCTATCACTGGAAAAGGCAAGGAAGCTTTCATTGTGAGACCTCATTCCTCATAACTCTATGTATGTAATACATACAGCACAGAAACTAAGTAAAACCCTGTGGACTGTAAGATCATCTCTTAAGAACACAGAGAAAATGGTGGGTTTATAAAATTTATCAAGAGCTTGTGCAGGTCATCTAACTAAAACTACCCTTGATTGGACAATTGTGCTACTAAAACATGTATTAAAGTATAAAACACAGGGCATTATTCACTGTTTCAGGTACTGTTCATATGGAAAACCAAATGAGACATCATGAGATCGGTTTTAGCAATATTATTGATTCACGCCAAATTAGGTTTCTAATCTCTACATAGAGCTATTATTATTAAAACAAATAATTTATCCTCTTGACCACACTACTGCTTTGTTTAACTTCAAATTACTTCCCTTACCTGCCACTGTTGTGCACCCTTCTTTTAACAGGGTTTCTTTTGGCACAGCTCCTGTTTGTTGAGCAATAGATTGATATGCTTGCAGGGAATGGAAGAAATGTGCTGCTGTGCAGTACTAGCCTGTGGTATTTTGAACACACTGAAAACAGTAGCTAATGATAAAAGGTTTTGATTAAATCTTTCAGGGCTGCAAGGGTGAATGGTACCATTGAGAAGAAAAAAACAAACTTCCTCTAAATCACAGTGGAAAACTACAGGGGAGGAATATAGTAAAAGGTTCTGTACCTCTGTGTGTTTGTTTGCATTCAGTATATATAGGAAATAATGTTTAAAATGATAGTAGCATTTGGCCTAAGTGTTTACCAACCATAGATGCTTTTGAGACATTTCTGTAGTCACCATTTTAACTGGGGAATATTTTATATGATAGCCTGGTGTTCTCCACACAAAGGGCACTCATTACGCAGCAGAGACAAATAAAACAGCTCAGATAAGGAACACATCAAATTCATATCCTGTGCTACCCAAGAAATCTGATGGGAGATTTATTTCCAAGGTGGAGATTGCAGTTACAAAAAGCTTTTACTTCATTTCTAGATAGAGTTAGGGCACTGGCACATGAGTAAAGTTACAGCAAAGTATGCTGTGGTATGATTTTAAAGCCCATCATCTGCCATGGTTGTTGCATCAGTGTAAAATATTACAGCAGAGCAAAGATAAAAGAGATTACCCATCTTTTACTGAAGGCTTGGCATAAGCTCTCTTGTACACAAGTAGGCCTCATAGTATACGGGTTGTTATGAACTACTTCTCAGTAACATAGTTGTTTGCCCCTACCACCAGACTAGTTTGCAGCCAAGTGTCAATGCTGTAACTGCATTATCTTTTTATGTTGAAAATTAAAAGAAATCCAAAAGGGAAAAAAGTTATAAGACCCTTTAGATTAACATAGTCATGAATGCTCATCTAAACAATAAAACTGCAGCAGGTGGGCTCCTTAGGATCTCAGAAAACATGGCCATTCTGCTACTAAAGATACTTTTAATTAGCAAAATATTTCTTCCTAAGTGGTCTGTTGGGCTGTGGAAGTGAATTAACCCACACAGTCTTTCTGAGCTTGGTCTAGACTATGTTTGCTTGTTTGATCTGGGTCTTGATGACACAAAGATCCTCTGAGGTTCATGCTTCATCTGAGACTCACCACTCTAATCCTTCTAAAAGATATACAGTGTGGCCATGCTCCGTACCCTTCTGCAATTTGAGAATCTTTCTATAAATTTACTACAAATCCAGTTTGTCTAAGAACTCTTACAGTGTAGATTTAATATATCCAAATCCCAGGGAAAAAGGTTCATTTTTGGATACAATGAAGCACAGATAACAGTGATTCATAGCAATATAAAGATTTCCAAGCTAGATGGTACTTGTGGCAGCGTTAACCCTGTCCCTGCTCTCCGTGGCCCTGCATCCAGAGGACAGCACAACAGATCCCACAGTGGGAAGCAAGAAGTCATCCACCCATTTATGAAATTCTTTTGTCTTCATTCTTCATAGTAGAAAGTTGGTTTAAGTTCCTGAACCCTGACAGCAAGGTTTAAATTCCTTTCCATCATCTATTTTTAGCATTCACTATTATAACTCTGGGCATTCTCAATATTCATATAAATGTCCACTTCCCCACTGACTTTTACTAAACTCCTGGCCTTAGTGGTATCTATCGTCAGTGATCTATGAAGTTGAATTGCACATTGTTTGTTTTTACCACTTTTATACATTTTCAATTGGCTGCCTTCAAATTTAATCAAGTGTGTCAATCTGCCACTATATTGTTTTAGGGCGGCTTATCCTTTCTGAAATTCTTTATTCTCCCTCGGGATTTGAATAAAACCCAAATAAATTAATGCTATCTGCAAATGTTACTGAGTTGTTCCTCGAGTTAATTTACGGATAATTAATAAATACATTAAATAATTCCTACATCTCTGATGTAGTCTCAAAACCTTCTGTTACTAACATTTTATTACCATGCCTCCCCTTCTCTCTGACTCTTTGCTAGTTTTGGGAGCATAGCAATACTTTGCATCCTTTTCCTTGTTTTTCATAACTGAATTGAATCCAACAAATTTCCACAAGCAATGGTGAACATATTTCCTTGAAACATGTAGTTTTTTCTCAGAGATGTTGTCTGTTCATCATAACAGGGTAAATTAAGTGGTGACTTATCCTTATTTTGGACTTTTGAGTATGAAACAACAGACATATATATCATAAACACACACATATACATCAGCCCTGCTGTTGTGCACGCACCTGGCTGCCTAGCTGTTGGAAATTTCTATAGAACTATTACAAATATTTTTCCCCAGTCCTTGAGAGAAGAGGTGTCTTTTCTTTAATTATTTTGAAGTCACCATGTGCCTTCAGATTTTGAAATAACATCCCAAAGCCTCAGTCCAATGCCTGAAGTAAGCACACTCCATCATCAAAATCCTTCTAAAAAAGCATGTTGTAAATATCTGTCTTCTAAAGTGTTTTTTTGTTTGTTTGGTTGGTTGGTTTTTTGTTTTTGTTTTTGTTTTGTTTTGTTTTGTTTTTTGTTTTTTTTTTTAATTCCTCTGAGTTTTCCTTTGCTATTTCTGCTTTGAGCAAGCATTCTGTAAACCCCAGTCTCTGATGTGCAATTACCAGTCCCACCTGTGCACCCATTAGAAGAGTGGAGGGCTGGTGTATGGGTTTTGTGTGCTACATTCATATGCAATTATAAACACCTTAATAATAACCACTTAATAAGATATTAAATGTTACATGACACTAGAAAAATAATCAGACTTGATTATTATTAAATTGATTTCATTATTATTCTTTTAAAGATTTTTGATGTTTTGTATTCCTTTCAAAAAGAATGCTCTCTCCAGAATATTCCCAGCATTTTTAAAATCATTGTCTTTTTAGAAAATTCTCAAATAACCCTTGGAAATGAAGTATGTTTTTACTCTTTAACTATTCCACTTTATTAAAATCTTACTAAAATTTTTTAAAAACCTTATAAAAGGTAACAGGAAAACCATGAAAGAATTGAAAAAGTATCTGTTATCTAAAAAAGGTAATTTTTCTTCTTCAGTTTAAAATGTTCACACAAAACCTGTATTCATTTTAAATTACTAACTTCAGGGGAAATGTAATAAAATGTTTTGTTAGACTTTGTTATCCTTGTTACTTCAACTCCAGCTCAAAAATGCAATTAATTCTGTAACTTACACTCTGTGGCGGATGTCATTCAAGCTGTGACAGCTTATTGGGTAGTTAAAAGGATAAAATCAAGTAGTCATTCTACTAATCCCTTTACAAGGAAACAGCTTTATGCATAAAAAGTGGAACTTATGTGGTCATTAGCAGATGCTACATCAAGCAACCAAAAATACACACATTTAAATTCTTAAGCACAATCTATGAACACTACACAGATGGTTTCCAAGAAACTGTACCTAAATTGATTACGATAAAAATGATCTGCTGCAATTGTTTCTGTCAAAAGGGAGAACAGAATTTGTCCCAATGTGTCGCTCTGCCCACTCATGCAGAGAACCCAGCTGCTGAGACAGATGTTGCTCTAAGCACTTTATTTTAGGGTCATTAAAATGGTTACAGGGGTTAGTCATTCATTGTTTTATAAATTGTGCTTACTAACTGTGCTCCGTAGATGCTGGAAAACTTCTTTGTGGTTGATCAAAAAAAGTTACATGTCATATCACATTTGCCTTCTGTTGACAGTAAGAATGGGTAAAGCACTTGCACAGGACAGGAAGAGAAAAAACAGTTACTTTTTTCCGTTTTATTTAGAAGAGCATATTTACTTAGACCTGATGTGGTACTGATGCCCATTCTGGAATCATCTGAAATATAAAACCTGCCTCAAAGGCTTTATGCCTTTCAATTTGTTTCCTTCAATCACCTCATTCCTGTACAATCTTCATTCTATGGTATTATGAGCAAGAAGTGTCAGACAAGAAAAGGTTTAAGATCAGTTGATTAGATCAGTGCAGAGTGGGCCCGTCTACCTCCCCACTGTCTTTGCAAATGCTGCTCTTTGGCAGTTTGAGCATACTCAGGCTTTACTTAGAAATATTTGGCTAAATCTCTTCTCTGTTGGCAGGTTCTATGGTTTTCCATGGCTCATCTAATTCAGGATTGACTTAGCCATGTGCATGTGATGTATTGGTGGAACAGCTAATGTGTCAATGAGAAACAGAACAGTAAAAAGATGAAGCTCGGTGAAAAACAGCAAGGTTGGCAGATCCAACTCCTTTACAGATCATACTGTAGCCTTTTATAGCCTCCACTACAAAATGTAGCCAACTTCCGCTCTTTTATTTCATCTTTGTCCCTATGTACTCATTATTATGTCGATGGTTCGATTCATCTTCCCTAATTGGTTGCTGAACTCTGGCAGCCAAATCCTTAATTCTAGGTGGTGTTCATAGACACAATATAAATTATACTTTTCCACCTTTCCTTTGCATATTTATGATAAAGTCAATCATTTATAAAAAAAATAGTGAAAAAATTTAGTAACATTTGACCTGCCTCCTTAAAACACGGTTGCTTTGGCAGTGGGTTGATTTCCTGCACTTCTGCAGAGAGATTAATTTCTCTCCTCTGGCTTTATTTAGATAATTGTGCACTGTTCAAGCATATATCCTCATAAATAAATAACCAAGCATTTCAATCGCTTTAAAAATGCTCTAATATTACAATTTTTAAATTAAAATAAAGATATCCTCAGAAAATACAAAAGCTGGAGGAATTAAGTTATCTTCTGCCTCCAAATCTGGCCATTTCTGAGGTCCAATATCTCAACACCCTCCCTCCCTGCCCCATTATGTTAGGAGCCAGAGAGAAGATATTCTCAGGAATCATAATCCCTAAAAATGCATGAGATATTCGCTACTGTCAGAAGCAGGCACATTTGATCCACTTCAACAGTCAGTTCAAACAAGTTTACCAGTACAAAAAAGAAATTCAGTCAAGAGAGCCAAGCTTTTACCTGACTGTATATTAAATTCTATAAATTCTCTCCGTTTCACATAAATTTTGGATGAATTTTATCCAATCTCTATTTTGTCCTTGCAACAAACCCCTCAGACAGACAAACTTTTTTTTTCCGGGATTTGATGGCATTGTTCACCCATAAACTTCATCTGTATTTGAAGCAGAGAGGGGGTATTTCATAAATAATGCCAGTTTATTATAGGTTCATGACTGGAAATTTCCTATTGCCTAAGTAAGATGTTCAGATTTGTTGTAACTAGTAACTGATGTCTATACAAAATAAATATAATAAGATAAGGGTTGTGTTAGAAGCTGGAGGTCTCACAGATTGCACTGATATTCACAAAAAATCACTTTTCCACTCTGCTCTTGTATTCCAGTGTTGTGAGGTCTTCAGGATAACCACCGTCTCTTACTCTGCTTATGAATAATATTGACTGTAAAGATTCTTCCCATTTCAGGAAGATCTTCTGAGACATAATGCAACATTAAAGACTAAAGGACTCTCTCATCATCTGACGTTGTGTTTGGAGGTGAAATTTAGTGGATGAATGCAAGTCCAGAATAGAGGCAGAAATGCACTTGTAGAACAAATGTCCTTTTTAGTGTTTGTGCACTGCTCACAGAAGAACAGAAAGAGAAACATCCTGATGAAAAGCAAGCTTGAGTTCTAAGAGAGATTTTGATATTCTGCACACTAGGCATGACAACATAAGGCTGCTCACAGCCTGGGTGTCACTCCAAATTCCATTATACTTACATTAGATGCTGTTTGTTCCTCCTGCAAATGCACTGACAGATTTTTGCAACCCTGTGCATGGGTTTGGGTTTTTTTGGTGTTTGGGGTTTTTTTTTGTGTGTGTGTGTGTGTTTTGTTTTTTTTTGGGGGGTGGGGGGTTGTTGTTTTTTTTTTTTTGTTTGGTATATGAAAGGTTTGTAGTTATTTTAGCTGTGGAGTTGCTAAAAAATTATTAAAATCAAAGTTCACTATCATCTACTCTGAACAAAGCCAAACATGTTCCTCTTTTAGAAACAAATGAATGGGAATTGGCTAGTAGACAACCTGCACTGAGGTGGCTGGAGCTGCAAAAAGGGTGTGATGACTTGATGCACATTATTAGAAATGGAAGTGTTTCACCTTGAAAAGCCATCATGATACCTAGCTCTAATTCACTTTTTTTCCTTGCATTCTATTTTTTTTTTTAATGTAGTATCAAAGTCACACCTGAGATGGCCTATTATGGAACTGTACTTACCCTAAAAAACATAGATTTTATATAGATTGGGAAGAAACACAACATGTGCAATTGGGAAGAAAAAAAAAGGCAAAACCTGACAATAGAAAGTTGGTCTGCTGGCACACTACAGCTTTTCTCAAGGTGACATTGTCTAGTGTTAAGATGAACAGTTCCTGCTGGTTTAGAGCATCACTAAATATAACCTAAGCGCATTTATATTTGGTCACTCTGAGTCCTTCTAGTCTAGCCCACAGTCTTCAGAAGTCAACGCTTAAGATGAAGTGTAAGAATGAGAAGTTTTTGCTGCCTCTGAACACTCATTCATCCTTCAACATCCCACCTTCTGTGGTATCCACAAGCTAAAAGCACTCTTTCTAAGGTATCAAGGGAGAAAACTTGGACCCATTAGCATCCCTACCATAACTGCCTTAGTTTGAACAGAATGGGGTTTTACCTAGATGCACGCATTTTTCTCTGCCAGTCGCCTTCCTCCCCCACAGGAACCACTTACAGCAAAAAAAGTCAAGGCACAGAGGGGAGGTTTGAAGCTTAAAACTGCAGTCTAGGCACTGACCCATAGATTTGTCCCCCAAGATTTCTCCACAGTCTCACAACCACCCTCACTGCATGTGCCTCTGTCCATACTGCTCCCTTACACTTCCTCCAGCATTCTGTGTCCATACAGCTGACCCAAGGGATTTCCCCTGTGCTACCTACTGATGATCTTGACTCTCCTCTTTTTATTACCCCAATTTTTTCTGCTGGGAAACCCTGCCTATACTACCAGGATTTTCAAGAAAACAGTGCTGTGTGAAGATACTTTGCACATACTACTTAATCCTTCCTTCATTTGATTCAGGTGCCCCACCATTTTTCATCATTCCACTTGACTGATGCCAAGCAGCTGTGCTTTTGACTAACTACGTGGGTACAGTCACTTTAGCAAGTATTTGAGTTCTTAAGAGAGCATGAAGCAGCCCAGATGTGCTATTACATTTACTCAGCTTTCTGAAGAGAGAAGCTTTTCAGACAGAGGCCCTTTTCAGGAGCATAATTTGGGAAAAACAAAAGTTGGGTGATCAGCAGAAGGTATTACATCAAGATGATTTTCCACAAAACAGAAGGCACAGCCCTCCTCTGAATATTGACATGGTAAGTAATCTCAAATTTACAATCTATAAATAAAGACTATAATACTTAGGATATGATTATTAATATTAGAAATTCTCAGCTAAAAATAAGATGTCTAGAAGACATTTAGATGGTCTTCAGGAGATCCCATACATATATACATATCTTCAGTTTGGAACAATACCAGCATGGAGCTACATAAAGTGTCAACCTCTTACCAAGTAATGGAATATTGCATTTTTATGCAAGAGAATTAATTTAAGTCATGTGATATCCAGAACATGAGAAGTAAACATCCTCTGTTCCAGCTGAAGCTGTGGTCTTCTGTATCGTGAATATCTTCACCATTGTGCATTCTCTCACTCAAAAACCCCCTAAAAAACACCACAAATATCTGTTTAAACTTAGATCATAGAGTGATTGAAAAGTGAGAACATTAATACATTTGAGCTACTCATTCACCATTGATTGGAGAATCTGAAAGCACCTGTGACTGCGTAGGTGTTTTTTTCTACTCTTGTTGATTATCTTCTAAAGGTTTCTGATAGAAACCACATCCTCTTACCCAGAATTGGGTGGTGTTTATTAAAGATGCTGAGAGCATAAAAAGAGCAGCCCTCCCACTCAAAAATACCTGGTACAGACATGCACGTCTACAACTTTCTCTGTAACTAAAATGTAAACATGACCTTTGCAAACCAACAGTACTTTCCCAACTGAAATTATATTTCAGCTGCATGGAAATATGGTATGTGATTTTGCAAAAGTTTGCTCTTTCACCTGTGGGTAGAGTGAATTCAAAATTTTATTGTCTTGATCTAGTAATAGACTGACCCTTTTTTTGTCAGTGCAAATAACTCTCCACAGCACTAAGCATGTGACAACCAGGTCCTATTACTTTTAAATAAGTGATCACCTTCAAGATCAGGTGGAAAGGCCAAGAAAATTAATAGTTAAAATTCCCATTAATTCTGTCCTTCTTTCCATTATCTCTCTCAGAGGGGTGTCATGTAAGTGCTACTAATGTTGAAGATTGTGAAATTTGAGGTGAGGAAAGGACCAAAAAAGTAAATCAGACAATGCATCTTCTTTTTCCATTCTAAGAAAACTGGACTTGTTAACTCAGGAATTCCTTTGCTCTCTATGTTGTCAGAGGAACTGATATTAAAGTTCGTAAATGCAGAAGATAGTGAAGATATTTATTTTCTTTGTTTTGCTATAAACAACCCTTATATAGTTAAATTTCCAGGAAAAGAACAGCATGGTCAATTCATTGTAATCCACCAGGATTTACATCATAATCACAGAACATCTCTGTTTAGTTGGTGAACCTACAGGAATGTTTCTCTGTTCTATTAAATATGTGAAACTATTGTAAAAGGAGTATGGGACGTGTGTTTTGTCAAGACCTAATCACTCTCTCATGGATACTCTTAGGATATCAACTGCCTTGATTTCAAGTCAATCTTCCATAGGTGATATACATATAGAAAGACAGTAATTCTCCTCTATGGAAGGTGCTTCCAGCTGCCTCCAGCTGTCTTCTGACCCCATGCAAGAGTGAGTTGTGCCATAAAATGACAGACAAGACACATAAGCCACCTGTCCACAAGCTTTCTAGTTTGGCTGGCTGGGGATGAGTCCCTCCAGTCCTGATAGCACATGTACATTCAGTCTACATCCCAAGGCTGTGGCTGGAATATTAATACCCTAACAAAATTTGTTAACAAATATGTTTAGAAAACAAACACTACTACCACCTCCCCAGTTCTTCAGTCTGAATTCACTGGTATTATTGCTTACTGTGCTTACATCTAAATCTTGAGGACAAGAGGTCCAACTTCACAAAAGACTTGGGAGTTCAAGTCTGAGCTAAGTGCCAAGTACCAAGTACCCTGTGTATTTTTGAATGTTTCTGTTACTGGATTTCTGTTCCACTGTTTTGCACTTTGTATTCAGAAGGTTGTTACTACATGACAAGTTGGGGTTAGCTATTCTGTTCCACCATCCCATCTGGGTGCTCTTCATGTACAGTAAATGCAAATATATTCGTTACACTTTGAAAGTGAAATTATATACCTTGATATTACTGGGATGTAGTCATGTAGAGACATAGCACAGAGTAGTAAATGTACTGTCAAATCTCACTTTAATTTATTTTTCAGAGGTTTTTTTTTTTTTTTTGGTTTGTTTGTTTGTTTGTTTGTTTTCTCTGAAAATAATCTTTCAAAGACTTACTGGCTATTTTGGTTCCTAAGATTCTAACTGAAGTAGCTAAGGTAGGAGACATAGGCTTTTGGCTCACTGGCCATTGGTGAAGAGCACACTTTCAGAAGACAAATGACTTCAGGTAAATTGAAGTATGAGCTGAGGTATCCATGCAGTGTTTCTGGAGTGAAGATTTTACTCTCCTTCTGCCATCCCAGAAGAACACTTTCATTCTCTCTTTTTCTCTCTCTGCCTCAGCATTTATGATGAGATAAAATAGAAAGTGGCTGTTTTACCAGCTCTTGGATACACAATGTGCCTAATTCTATGAAGATGGTGGAATATTCCAAATATAGCTTTAAACATTTTACAACAGGTGTTCCTAATAAGTAAAACATAATCAAATAAAGCTTTAAATGTGTTTGCTGGAAGACAAGCAGTTTAGTGTTGGTCCAGCAAGGGGAATTTATGGTAATAATAATTAGAAAATTTTCAGATGCTGCAAGGATAATAAGGTTACTTTGATCAAGTGCAAAAACAAGGTGGTGAAAAGAAGCCCAACCCAGTGAGTCATGTGAGACCATGAAGGAGAAAAAAGGAATACGTTCTAATATATACAAACTAAACAATCCAAATGGAACAAAGAACTGGAGCAGCAGGTCGGCTTTGGTTATAAGCAAAACACTCAGCTTTGCTCCTACAGGGCTACAACTTCTTTTCACTGAGATATTTTGCTCTCACTCATGCCAGAGTTAAACTGTTTTATCTGGTTTTTGTTTATAGTTTTCTCTGATGAGAGAATATATCTGCCAGCTGCCATTAACCTCCAGCTCACTAAGTGTGAGTGTGCACTGTTGCACCTTATTGGAGAAAACTAAAAAGAAGCACCAAGTTTTTTCTCAGCTTTGCTTTTTTTTCCTTAGTAGCATCCAATGTATGGTACAAGCATTTCACAAAACCTCCTGTTCCCAGAAAGCACTTCTAAAGTCATGTAAAACAAATTCAGTCACAGAATGGGGTATCCCCTTTTCATCCGAGCTCCATAGCTCTGCATCTTTCTGTACAGTGTTTCTCCAGCTGTAGTGGTGTGATGGTTTCACTCTAGGCCTTCCTGGAGACCAGCTTGTAACCAGGAAGGAACTAGAAAGGTGATCACGGAAGTATTCCATGCTATTCCTTTACGTAACTGGAGGTATAAATAAAGCCAGCAGGAGGGACCTTGCTCTCTTCCTTTCCGGTGAGGTTCGAGAACGGTGGGTCCCTGTCTCGGTCTGGCTTATCTGGAGCTGAGGCCTACAGCGACTGCTGTTATCTGCCACGCGTGAGAGGAGAGTGCTGGGCTGTGTCTAGCCATTGTGCTTGTTCAAAGGGAAGTGGTGAGATTTTGCTAATTTACCTTCAGTTGTCTGGTTGCTTAGATTGTGTAGACTTGTTTGGTCTTAGTCCCTTTTTGTCTTTTTCCCTTCTCCCTTCCCGTCTCCCCTTTTGGGGAGCTATTTAGGATTTCTATTGTGGTGTATAGCATTCTCATTGTATATATCTGTCTCATATAAAATATATATATATATATTTTGCTATAGCTTTGGCTGCTTAGGTCGGTTTTTTTCCCTCGCTCTCTGGGAAAGCAGGTCCTTGTTTTCGGGTTTCGGGGACTTGGCGGGAAGCCAGCTCGAAACTTGTACAAGTGGGCACAAGGTTGCAGATCAGGTTATTATTACTTTCAGGATCTAGTTAACAAGGTCTAATGAAAGCTGGTTCATAATATTTGCTTAATATTGTTATCAGGTTGAAGTTTATTACAAAGAGGAGAGTGAGCGGGCCAATAAAACACCTTTGGAATTAAGACTTATAGGTAGCTTGACAGAAGGGATATGGTAATGCCACCTAAATTTGATGCTCTGAACATCCATAGATCTTAAAGCACTTGGAAAACACGTATCAAAGTCACATGTGGAGGTTTTGGAATTGGCAAAGACTGAGAAGTAACTGAGCTGTATCACTGATGTGATGAGACTGCAGCATTGAGACCATAGATAAGCTTTGCTATGCTGGTATATCTAATAGCAATTGGAGATACCAGGAATGAACAGTGCATTGCACTATACCTTGAAAACACCTTCACTGTGCACTTATGGAAGCCAAGGCATAGACAAATGCTTTTGCTTTGGCAGTATTAAATCTGCCTCTCCCCACTCTCAGTCCTCTGACCTTGCGGTAGGACTAGCAGCACTCTCTTTTTTGTGTGTATTCAAAGATATTATATGGGGATTACAGAGATTTTCTAAAAAAAAAAAAAAAAAAAATAGTTGGTATGCATTCAACTTAGATACTAAGAGAAATTTTTGGGTGGTCTAAGTAGATAGAGCTGTTTGAATCTTCAATTCTAAAAAGCAGGTCCAAAAAGGAGCTACCAAAGAACTAGTCAATTTATTTGTGTACTCCACTTGGTCATGTGGTCATGTGATAACATCATCCAAAGGAGGAAAAGTTTTCATAACCCAATAAATTGTATTCAAAATAATTTGATTCCAATGGATGATCTCTTGTAGGATATGGTTTGACCATTGTGTAGAAATATTTGCAAAACAGCTCAGTTCATTCTGGACTAGATGTCTGTGTATCCAATTTTCTTGTAGAGTGGAGATGATGGTTTTGTAACATGCTCCAGTACTGCAGCATGTTAACTTTGCTATTTGAATTTTAAGCATTTGGGCCTGTGAGACAGAATTTCATTTTAACGGTACCAGAAGATAAGACGAGCTAAACAAATTTTGTTCTGCCAAAGAATCCAAAGAGGTTGCCCCATTGTATGAAAACCTACTTAATTTTATAGGAACTGTGCTAAAATTTTTCTATTTTTATACTATTTATTAACACCCTATACCTTTTCATCCTAGTAGTGTTCTGTTGCATCCTGACTGTTTTTGCCTATGAGGTCTATCTTATCCTCATGGAAATCTATCTAAAATCATCATTATGAGAACATGGTTGAGATTCAGTGCAAGTTATAAATATGTCTGTTATGATATGGTTCTCTCTGTGATACAAAAGAAGCCAGTCCTGCAACACTTCACAGGGATGGAATGCTTACTAAGAGAGCACATCATGGAAGCTCTTCAGAATTCACACCACAACTTTACTACGATGATTTTGAATGATTGAAAGGCAGAATAGGTGAAATAATCATTAGTCTATTGGCTTTTCTGCAGGAACGTTTAAAAGGGTAAATATTGATGATTTGGGTTCGCTGTTTTAAATCATAGTAGCATTTGGAAATTATTCTGCTGCCACTGAAGTCAATGGTGAAACTTGGACAGAGCCTGCCTGATTTCTTCACATCAGCTATCAAACAGCTGGTGGATGACAATAGCTGTCAGAAAACAGCAACCTGAGCTGAATTTGAACCAGCAAAATTTTATGCAGTTGGTTTCCAATGCCACAAGTCGTCTTTTGCCATGTCATATTGTGGATTTTAGTGTATAATTCCAGTGTAAATGGTCCTTTCTGTGTCCATTTTCCTGGGTAACAAATTTACATGCTTATTGCTGCCACCCCAATATTAGCAAGGGGACTAATGACTAGTAATTGATTCCCTTCAGTTGAGAATAGATATGCCTGTTGGCTGAACCCTTAGTGTCTTTTAGTAAAGCATCAGAAAGGAAATCAAACAAGTACATAAAATTACAGAATAAGAATTTTGTCACCCAAAACACCATGTCTGGTTTCAGTTTTTCTCTCTGTTTCTACTACCAAGATGTTAACAGGAATGGGAAGTCTATTAGAACAGTTGTTTCCTTCTAAAAGTGACTTTCTGTAGTGAGGCATTATTTGTCTGTAATAGGATAATATATTTTCTGTATAATGATAAGCAAAAAAATCAAATTGTCTATATAAATAAATAAATAGTTATATTGGGACCATGAAATATGTTTCTAATATTGAATAAGTAAGTGTAGTAATCCAACTAAAGATATTGAAATCACGTGAATCAAAATTGTAATTAGAGCAGGTCTTGTGTCAGCTTGATAAAGTTTTTAATGTCTAACTTTTGGCAGTGTTTTCCATAGTGACTATTCCTTATAATGAATGTAATAAAGAACTTTGAGGAAACAGTAGTGGATAGTGTTTATTGTTTTGATCATAGCAAACTGATAGCACTGAGGTCAGTGTCCGTAAGAATTTATTAATCAAATATTTTATATCAAACATTTACAGGACGATTTAGCCGTCAGATAATAAAACATCTAAAACAAAATGGAGATTTGCAGTAACAAGTAGAATGCCAATATAATCACAATCAAGCTGTCTTCCCAGCAAGATTCTCAATGGGAAAAGCATTTATAAAAGAGGTGCCATAGGCAAAATTCTCATTAATGAGGTTAATTCAGTTCATGTGCTAAAATTTAAATTTTGTGGAATATTCAGATTAATTCAAAAAAACATTAGGATGGATAGCAAAATGCAACAGAAATAGAAGTGAGTCAATATTAGTTTCATTCTGATGGAATAAATATCACAAATAGTGGAAAATCAAACTGACATTCCTTGCCTTCTAGGGGTTTTCTTAAGTAATATATTGAAGGACTGCATTGTCTCCACTAAAATCTGCTATACTTTTTAAAGAAAAGCATACAATTTGCCATGACATTTTTGTTGTCTTAATTTAAAATTTGCATATATTCAGTAATCTTCTGACATGTCTCAGCTAAAATTATAGCCATATTGTTGTCAAATTGAAAGAAATTAGACATATTATAAATTAGAAATGTCTCTTGCCCCAGTTCTCTTCCTAATGGATTCAGCTGAAGCTTTAAGTATAGACGAAAATGGTCTGTAAGGCGGACAGCAAATACGGCTGAGCAGAACTTATTCTGCTTCTACCTTCTGCAAGGGTACAACAGCCCTGATTTTAGGCTGAGAGTCTGGGCAAGGCTCTGCCATTTGACATTTTGCATTTTGTCCTGTGGGACACTGAGGAACTAAATGTACCTTCCCTCTAGGCTAGATGGATTTTAGAGGATGACTGACATCTGGTGTTGGGGGAATGGACACTTGGTTTTCCGTGGTGATAGTAAGCTGTTCCAGCTGGAAAGGTTGTTGGGTCGAATGGCAAGGAGCAGCAGATGAATTCCAAGGCAAGCTGATCATTTTACAGCTGAGTGAGCAGTGTGTACTGTGCTGGACAGGTTTGAGGTCTCTTCTAAGAATGCTAGGAAGAATTTAAATACTGTGTATGACAAACACCTTAAAATATCCACAGGATATGGACTTGACAGAATATTAAGCGATCAATAATTATTGATTGTATATTCTATGATTCTATTACCCCATATATCACAGCCTAAGGCTTTAGAGTAAATCTGAGCTTTCTAGAAGATGACATTGTGAAGCATGTTTGCTAATTAGATATCCCTGCTATTAATCTGCATTAAAAAATCAGGAAGTGTTATTTCCCTTCACCATCAGGTAGTATACATCACAGCATCAATGTGAAATATCAGATATCAGTCACTGATTACTAGGTGTAGGTTATAGCCATATTGAATCTCATGTCAAACAGCAGGGTTGCTTTGGAGAGTTATGGGCATAGGACAGCAGATGGTGTAGACATAAATATGTCCAAACTGCCCTCACAGCACCTGATACATGCTAAACCCCCCCAGTTAACAGGTTCACAAACAAACCATTCTCTACTGTTTTAACATTTTTTCATTTGTTTAAGTCAGCCTTTGTGTTAAAATGTGCACATTTTTATAGTCTTAAATATTTTCACTGTTTCCCCTGGAAGATGAGCATATCACCTCTGAAGACTTCTCAAGTCTGAAGAGTCACTCTAGAAACTCATTTCTTTAGCGCCACAGTGCAGGTCAGACTCATCTCTGAACTAGCAACTCAAGTGTCAGAAATCGCCTGGAAGTCAGAAAGGTGCTTTCATTATTGTCCTCATAATAATTAGTTACAAGAAGTAAGTGATATTACAGAAATCAAATAGCCCATTTCATTGTATACACACATTGAAAATATATACAGAATTGTATACAGACATTTGACAATGTGCCATGTAATAAGCAAATAGCTTAAATACTAGATGGGGAAAAACAGAATAGCAACGCAGAAACAACGACCAAAAGTAAATGTTACAAGCAAGGAAGAACCCCACTGCTGATATATGTTATATAAAAAGATGAAAGTGTAATTTAACTGTACTTGTGACACCAAAATTGGAAGGGGAGCAATACAAGAGAAAAGATCGAAACTCTTTATGTGTCCAAGAAACCTTTGAAAAGTAGGTTACTTTCAACACATTTTAGAATCAGCATTTGGAAGTTAAGAAGAGAATTCATCTAAAAGCTGAGCATATGTTTTAAGAAAGTCTCCTGGACTTTCTCCTCAAGACAATGGAGACATGGCCAGGAGCCTTCAGCAGATAGACTAATCTTTCCTAAGACAGGTGTACCAATAGGTGAAACTAATAATTCTCTTGGGGTGTCCATCTCTATTTGTCAATGTTAGAAGGAGATTACATAGGAAGTCAGACTAAAAACTATTATTTCTGTGGAATTTGGCTCAAGTCAGAGAATGCAAGCAGTCAATAATGAAACATAACCATCTAAAAGAAAATCTATATTTTGGCCATGCCAGATCTTCCAGTCCAACTTTTTGCTGAGTATTTTAATGACAGGTTTACAAGCAAGCTTTCGTGTGCTCTTTGAGTCTTCCTCCCATAATTTCTATATTCTAATTATTGTAATTATAGTCAATATGCACACTAATGCAATCCTAAAAGTGCTTTTGATGTGTGTTTATTTCATAGCATTTCTAAGATTTATACTTGTCTGAAGCACATGGTTGCAGGACTGGCATCAAATTGCATTACTGTGGACAATTGAATCAACCAAATGCAATGTCAAATTCTTCTCCTTGTGTTTGAGAAATGACTACTGTTCTTGATGCATCTAACACATGCTACCTCCAACTTGAGGGTAAATTGACAAGTGAATGGACTTGATTTCCTTTCTCAGCCTGAAGTATATTGAAGCAAAAATTAATGGAGAAATTGAGGAGGATGTCTGCTGTGACTTTCATTTTCTAATTTATACTTAGTTAGCCAACATTTAGGTAGGAGAGCACACAGGAAGGATAAGCAGCAATAATATAATGAACTGTAGTTTGTCCATCTAAAGAGTGAAATCTCTGAAAAAAACACAGAACTCTGAACATATGAAATTGCCTCCACTGTCCTGTAAATATTTTGGCCTCTTACAGGAAGCAGATCAGTATGAATTGGTTCTGGGAACATGAACAGCTCTTTGTGCCTATATAGTTGGTACCTGTTCCTCTTTATTTTCATAGGATCACATAATGGTTCATTTTGGAAGGGATTTCTGGAGGTCTTCGATGCAATCTCCTGCTCAAAGTAGAGTAAGCTATGAGATCAGTCCAGGTAGCACCAGATTTTACCTACTCAGGTCTTTAAAGCCTCCAAAATGGAGACTGCACAACCTTTTCAGACAACCTGTTGATTGGCTGTCTTTGTAGTGAAAAAATTTCCTTATAGTCAGACTGAATCTCTTTTGTTGCAATTTGTCCTTGTTGCTTTTTAGCCTTCCACCATGCCTTTTACTCTTCTTGATAACCTCTCAGGAAGTACTGGGGGACTGCTATTAGGCCCCCCTGAGGCTGTGTCTTTTCAAGGATCTATGATGTGCAAACCCAGTACCCTCAACCTCACTCATAGGGCAAACGCTCCAGCCCTGGATAGCTTGGTAGTCTCCACTAAACTCACTCCAGTTTTACAGTATCTTCCTTGTATTGAGGGCCCTAAAGTATATTCAGTGTCTAGACGTGGTCTAACGAGAGCAGAACAATTCTTTTCTACAGGTTATGCTCATACAGCCCAGGATGCTGGTGGTGTCCTTTCTGCCAGGGCACACAGCTGAGCAGTGTCCACCTTGTGCTCACCAGCACCCCCAGGTCCTGTTAATACAGATCTTTCAGGATCTTGAGTACATCAAGAATTTAATTGACCTCCCCAGACTCCTTTGGGACCCCGAGCCACTTTTCCTGTCCAGGACCTCCTGCTACTCTTCTTCTCTGGGACCCCTTTTCAGCCCAGACTGGGGCTGTCAGTCCCTGCAGTCAGATCACAGCAGTGCCAACCAGGCTCTAGCCCTTCCTAGCTGGAGCCACTGGCTGTGCCCTGGCCTTGGTTCATCACTTACTGTATCAGGGTCTGTCAATGAACCCTGTTACCAATCCCATGGGACTGTGCACCATGGGTGAGGGCACAGCCAGTACTGGGTTATCCTTGGCTCCAGCTACCTGGCCCTGAGTTCACTGCTGGGTCATACTGCTCCTTGACAGGACACATCCCTTCCTGGCAGCCCCAGCCTGTATTCCTGCCAAGGTTTCTTCCTTCCCAGATGCTGGACCTCATGTTTGTCCTTGCTGAATTTTACAAGGCTTCTGATGGCCCACTCCTCCAGCCTGACTAGGGCTCTCTGAATGGCAGCCTTGCCATTTTCCTTCATAATATATGTATGCAAACTATATACCTAAATGCATAAATGCATCACTGCCCTACATTCTAGAATATCAAAATGGTTTAAGGATCTGTCACCCTTCATGACTATATATGCTTCTAAAAGGAGTACAGTGCTAATGAAATTCGGTACAATAACTGTGCTGTCTACTGTGTTTGACATGTAAAAAATAACTCTCCTAACTCTCAAGTGAATAATGTCCCGCCCAGTTCTCAGTTCTCCATAAGAGAACAAAAACTACTACAATGTTACATTAGTTTAGACTTTTTAAAAGCAGAATAAATAATGAAGCAGTCGCAATGTTTACTTACATTTGTAGATCTCTTGTAGGTTTAACAAACTGTTGAGGTTGAATTTAATTTCAGCATTTGGTTAAGAACCTGGTGATTTTTTATTTATAGCAATGAATTTGCTGAACCATTTTTGCAGTAGGTTATTCTACTTGGAAAATGGTATGTGACTATGTGGCAGTTTGAGCCACATTAGAAATCCAAAATCCAATTTCCAGGCTTCCTCACCTCTTCCCACAATTTATCTCAACACCGAAGAGAAAACTTCCAGGCCAGTGGCTTCTATAGGGGAAGGGGGAAGTATTTACATTTATTTACACAAATAAATATACTGTACAAATTAAAGCAACTATATATATATATTATTACACTTCTATCAGTCCCTTCGAAGCTTCTCCTTTTAACTTTAGTCCAGGAAAAAACCTTTTCAGGCTGATAAGTAAACAGTCTCTCTCTTGTGGGAGTGTTCGGAGCCCCTGAACACTCCCTACCAACCTTCAGCTGTTTGCTGCAGTTTTTTCTTCTTCATGAAGTCTACGAAGATAGCTTTGAGTCTGTTCTCCTTTGTCCTGTGTCATTTCTGCTGTGTGATCTCTCCCTCTTGATCTCATACCTCGGTCCTGTAGGCTGCTGTAGTTTAGTCAGTTTATCAGTATCCTCCAAGTCAGTTTTCGGCTGCCCCCGGTCAAACTTCAGCAGGGCAACTCCCAAGCCCTTTGACCCATCTCCAGTTTCGCCTGGGATTCCTTTCCCTGGCTTCGAGCTGTTTTCTTATCAGACCATCCACTTGGCTCTGCTTCAATGCTGAACCTTACATCCACTCCCACTTAAACAGTGAGAGGGAAAAAACAGCCCCCTTCTGCAGCCTGGCTGCAAAGGGGGAGAAA
>NW_020884883.1:7228370-7233716 GCF_003945725.1 Corapipo altera | reverse complement strand
CTCTCTCTCTCTCTCTCTCTCTCTCTCTCTCTCTCTCTCTCTCTCTCTTTCGCTTACCAGTTGTTTGTGAGGCACGTCCCTCACAAACATACACTAACTCCAATGCTGTCTCTAACTGCGACCTAGGCAGAGTTGGGGGGCTGCAGGGCTCCCCTCTCCCCTACGGAGGGGGGGAAGAAGGAGCCCAGCCACCCCCTGGCCTTTACACCTACACGCAGCAGACACCAACAGAAACTGCCAACAGCTTCTGGTGGCTGTGTATATATGATTTTTAGCAGAAGTGAATGAGTGGTGATTGGCTCTCCAGGGAACACTGCCCTGGCATCCAAACACCTCTGGCCCCCTCTCAGGGGAGGTCAATCTTAACCCATGACAACGACAAGAGACGATTCCAAATGATAACAAATAAATCCTATTTTAGAATTTCTGGATGCAGCTGAAGCATTATTTTTAGAAAGATCATACTCTGAGCAGAGAGAGTTATTTAACTTTATGTATTCTTTTTAGTTATCCATAGAGATCACATTAAAGATAAAGAGTTGGCTTCACTTTCCTAAAGATTTTTTTATTGCTTCCTTACAATAAGAAGATTTTTTTGTATTTTTGTAAATATCTGAAATATCAACATTATTCTGGCCTTTTTTTTTTTTTTTCTGGATTACAAATTAAACTTTCCTAAGTAGTCATAAGAACTGGAGAATTTCTCATAAAAGAAATATGATTGGATTGGGTCTTGATGATGCAAAAGATTTGGGATTAATTCCTTATTCCAAATAAAAAAAACCCCAACAAACCCCAAAAAGGGCTGAAAACAGTCCAAGAGGCTTTTCTCCTGAATATAGATGATATCTCAGCTATTAATTAGGGAACCTCAGTTAAGTTTCTGAAATGAGTCATGGTGACTTGGATGTTTCTTGTCCAGAGAATATTTAATTATGTGATATCAAAGAGTTGCAAAAGATGAGGTAAAAAACTTTGACTCTAAAAAACCCACTTTCCTGCTATGAGACTAAAGTCTAGATCTATATTTTTAATCAGATATGAACTCTGCATTCCAAATGAGTGCCCTGTGTAGTTTCTGTTTGTCTATCTCTTCAGAAATAGGGTTCTGACTATGAGATATGTTAATGATAAATCATTAAGTTGCTGCAAAATGTTTTGTTTCAGGTGAAAACACATTGCTCAGTTAATAAACATACAGATGTATTTTTTTCTGTTAATTAGCTATTAATCAGCTACTGTTGTGAGAGACATCATGCATACACACATGGAAAGGATAGCTCTCTGCCCAAAAGAGAACAAAGAAGGTGCTAAAAGGGCAGCATTATCCCCTTTTTTACAGAGATAGAAAAGAGGGATAGAAAGTGCCAGTTGGCTAGAGATAACACAAGCAGCCTGTGGTTGAACCTGGTGTTCAGTTATTCAGTATCCCCACTCTTCTGCAGCAACTTCAAGGCTGTGCCTCATATTAAAATTTGTTTAATTGTCTTGCCACTAGCTTACACTGAGGTTGTCAGCTAGACAAAGATTAAAGAAATATATGCCAGCCAGATGAAAAACAGCATACTCTGTCCACTCAGCAAAATAAGTGTAGGTATATCTTTGTGGACGTAAAATGATATAATATATAAAAGTAGTCAGAGGAGTTATAACAGCTTTAAATCCACTCCTCAGTTTTATTTTTAGAAATTCTTCTCTTCATGAAATTAGGTTGTAAGCTTGATTTTACATTAGCATCTAATCCCACTGTGGTGTAAATATCTTTAGTAATAAAGGGAAAGGAAAAATAAAAATACAGAGGCACAGTAAAAGCTGACAAAGTACTTTGAAGAGAATATCACCAAAGTCCTGTACAAGAAATGTAGCATTTTGAGTGGCTTCTCATTCCTCTCCAGTGGGTTTGTGAAAATTATCTAAGTTTTATGCATGCTGCTTCTACATCTTCTCTAACAGTCTGAGAGACTTTATGATGTGGCAATTGAAAAGAAAGGATCTGTCTCCTTACAAACATTTTCCCCATTTCCAAACTGTCTTGTTATTTCTAGGGAACATTTGGTAGTACATGCAACTAAATTCCTGTTCTTGCACTGGATAAGACTTGTTATACTGAAAACAACATTCAAGTTTGAGTGATTTGAAGAAGACAAATGTTGGTTTTGTTTGTTTCTTGTTTGTTTTGGGTTTTGTTTTTGGTTGGTTGGTTGGTTTGATTTGGGTTTTTTTTGTTCGTTTCTTTGTTATTCTTTCTTATAAGCAGCTCTTCAAAAATTCAGTGATTCTGTTGTAGTCCAAAGCACTTCAGTAATCATAAGCTTAGTGTGGTGGTATTGCACAGAACAGGTCAGGCATTTTCCAGTAAAGTAGGTTTTCATGTTGGATGGACATGCAACAAGATTCCAACTGGCTTGTCTCAGAAACCTGAGCAGTGTCTTTCCAGTTTTACTTTTTCCTGCAGACATCCGAGACTTTCTGTGGACCAAGACTGCCCTGGGTTAAAAGACTTTGCAGTGCCCCAGCTTTGTAGCCCCAAGCATCCTTGACATGAAGATGGTTGTTTCCAGGCTTGCTGAACCTAAAGCTTCTCATTGTCCCATTGTGGCAAAGATTCAACGTGAGGCTGTATCATGGATAAATGTGACTTTAAACACTTACATGAGGTACCTAAATTAGAAACTGTCAGCTTGGGAGAGAGGGATCTACAGACTGCAGCTGAAATAATTGCTGGATCTCATCTCCAGATTTCAACTTCATGTAAAAATTGTGTATAATCCATATACATATATATATATTAACATCTACAATAAGATTTCTTAGGACTCTGCTCAAAATTTTGTATTTTACTTTCCAAAAAAAAATGCGTTTCAAGTAAAAAACATTTTTAAATGTTAATCCCTTTCTATCCTGTTCTGACACTTAACAGATACGTTTTGAGGTTCTAGATTAGAGTGTTTAGTTTCATTAAAAAAAAAAAAAAAAGTGGAACAGAACTGTGCCATCCCCATACAGAGACAGAAGGGACAGACAGTACTTGTCACCACTTATAGAAAACACTGTCCTAAAATACAAGTGTGTAAGAGGATAGTAAGGACAGCTTTCACTATTATTTCCATATTGCTCTTCTATTGCCTGCTTTCTGGGATGGAACAGAGGTCCTTGTGGATTTGTGGAAGGAACCATCTCTCTATTACCCTAAACAGCTGGAAGAAAATCTTTAAAACAGCATATGTTTCTGGTTGATTTTTCCCTGTTGTTGACGCCTTGGATGTTTGATTTAGATAATTCATCCAAACTACAAAAGCATAGAACTACAGACCATGCATACTGATTTTGATCTGTGGTTTTCAGATGTCCAGAACTGAGGATTATTTGGGGCTTATCCGTAACACAGTTAGCTAGCCTTATAAGTCTAGAAATGTGACTATAAATCTTGAGAGTAAAAACTGTTTTCTGCTATTTCCAGAATTTTAAGGTATGGTGAGACCACAAATACCACATAAATTGCCATATCTCAGAATTTTGATCCTTCTGTTTCTCAGTGTAATTGACACACATTAAAAACATAGGCATGATAATAAGCTTCAGTCACTTACACAGCATTTTTTAGTCTTTTAGAATTTTTATACTAATCCATTAGGTGAAAAAAAATTGTTTGCTTTCAGCTGATGTCTAACACAAATACTATAATAGCTTGCTTCCTCCCAGTTTTACCAATGTGTATAAGTTTTAGTCTGTGTCCTTGGAATTTCCACTCTCAAGGCCAGACTCCCTGGGGCAGTTTTGCTTCTTTGTGCCACTTCAACAATGAAAAGCAGTTGCAAAAAGCATGACTCAAAATATCTGCACAGTAACAGTGTGCACAACCTGTCTGCTCTCTGCTGCTCTTGTGCGTTGACAATACAGCTTCTGCTTAGGCTTTGAAGAGGGAAGTATGAGCTTTAAGTAAAAGATGATTCCAAATAAAAAAATGCTTCAAATCCCTTCTTTAGAGTGTTTGGCCAAAACACGCCTTGAAGGCCAACCTATAATTTAAAAAAGAAGGAAAACTCTGGAATGGGTCAGCAGGGCCCCTTTACAGTTAAAATATTATGCTGGTTTAGATTTTGGCAATCTGTGGGATTTCATATATCATTCAGTGCCAACTGATAGCCTGTGAGTTGAATCAGTATTTAACAGACTTGTGGTCTCGTCCTTTTTTCCCCCCCACTAGATTGTTGTGGAACTTATGGTTCTCATTTGAACTTGTTTTTATACTTTTGCCTGTTGTTGAATATTTACCCGTCTCCCTTTGCCAATGGGATTTAATATATTTTATGGGGGTTTTTAATGATTATCTCTTTTGTTTAACAAGTTTCCAACACTGTAAGCAGATTTCCTTATTCCTTTTAATTTTTCTGAAATAGGGTAACACTTTGAAGAAAGATCTTTTAAACTGATTACTGATCTCTATCTTTTGTATAAAAAGCCATCTTAGTGGCTTAATCAGGGTTTTCCTGATTTCGTGGTTTAGCCACATAAATCAAGAAACCAGAGATGAATGTTATTGAATATTATTCCTGCAACATAAGTAAATCATGCCACATCTATGTCATAAGGTGTTGTGGTTTAACCCTGGCAGGGAGCTCAGCCTCACACAGCCACTTATTTGCTCCACCCCATGGGATGGGGGAGATAATTAGAAGAGTAAAGGTGAAACAACTCATAGGGTGAGTTAAAAACAGTTTATTACATAAAGCAAAAGCTGTGCATGCAAGCTGAGCAAAACTAGCCATTAATTCACTAGTTCCCATCAGCAGGCAGGAAAGCAGGGCTTCGTCATATGTAACTGAGTTGGGCAAACAAATGTGGTAACTCTGAATGTTATCTGTGGTTCCTTCTTTTTCCCCCAGCTCTATATGCTAAGCATGATGCCATACGGTGTGGGATATCCCTTGGGTCAGGTGGGGTCAGCTGTCCCAACCGTGTCCCTTCCCAACTCCTTGGGCACCCCTAGCCTCCTTCCTGGTGAGGTGGGGTGAGAAGCAGAAAAGGCTTGTAGTCCCTGCAAGAACTGCTCAGCAATAACTAAAACATGCCCGGGTTTTTGACATTGTTTCCTGCACAAATCCAAAACACAGCCCCACACCAGCTACTATGAAGAAAATTATCCCAGCCAAACCCAGTACAATCTGTTACCTATTTTCATAAACAGTGTTGTGATCCTGTCCTGAGAAGCATAAGATTTACATGGGAAGCAAAGCATATATAAATTAATAAAATATGAAAAAAAAGTTTTGTCCTCACACATAACATTTTGAGTTTTACTCCTCATTGTCACGAATTAGTGTTTTACGTTCACTTAAGGAATCA
>NW_020884883.1:7106641-7227970 GCF_003945725.1 Corapipo altera | reverse complement strand
ATTTGCTGTAGCATATTCACACTTGCATGCACACAGACATAAAGATTCTGCACAGGGAATACATGTGAAAAATTCTCCTCGAATTCAATGAAGTACTCAGATGCCTTTCAGATCCATCTGCCTTTGTGTCTTCTCAATGGGCAAAGGGCGGAGCCTTGAGGAAAGGGAGGTATCAGCCCAGGATCTGTCTGTTCAGAATTCCTCCAAGCATAGCAAACTTGAGAGTTCTCTGGCTCTGAGGTGCGTCCCACTCAGGGGAAGATTGCTGGCCACAGCATGCTGTAGTCCAGGAGAGCTCAAAGGGTCTCACTGTGGACTGCTGTTTATAGGGTCAAAAGAGAATGGGCTTTAGTCACAGTAATTTTCCATCCTGGCTGCAATTCTGGTCGGTAACCTTCTTTGAAAGTTTGATAATGAAAATATTATTCTACTTGGGTTGTTATTAAGGCAAGAAAAATAAGTTTCCAAGGCCCTTTATTAAAAAGCAGGAGCTTGTTAGACAGCACTAGTTCCTGGGAACAGCCAAGGTTTCAATAAGCTCAAGAGGACCTGAGCCCAGGTGCTGTTGGTCAAGGCCAAGGACTAGCAAGCATTTCTCAGATCAGAGTGCGGCCTGGGGAGGGGGGTGGATGCACTGTCACACTCATTTAGGGATGATAACAGTCTATTTAGAAGTATTATTTATGTTTCAGAGAACATAAGTTCACAGAAAGTAGTCCAGAGATATTGTGACAAGATGATAATTATAATTATTATTGCAATTTTAATAATACAATTTCTGCTACTTCTTCTTAATCATTTTCTGAGGAAGAAATTGGCATGAGATAAAAACAGTAGCTGCACCTTGATGATTTTTCCAGCCTTTAGCTTTTCTACTAAGAAATTTTTCTTCACTGATACTAATTATTACAAATAAATGTCTTAGACTGAGTTATTAGACATTGAGGAAATGAGATGTGAAAAAAAGAAATGTTGGTTTGTTTTAGTAATTCTGTTTCTAATATATATTCTTATTAATTAATTTGATTAGGATTATATAGGTAATGAATATTAATTGTGTTTTTTTGAGGTACTGGCTTGGTTGCTCACTGATATCTATTTTTTTCCACAGATCATAGAATCATAGAATCATAGAATCAGATAGAATCCAAAATTCTGTGTCTGATTAAAATATGTAATTGTAACTTAGCTAGATATTTATTTAGCATGTCACTGTTATTTCTTGTCACATTCTAAGTGGAAATTTATAAGTTTTCAATTTAGAAGTTATAATATTGGAAAAGTCATATTGATTTTGGATCTTCTGCTGGGTTTGGCTTAAGATTTTGGTGTGCTTTGTTGAGTTTGGAAAGTTGATTTGAATTTATCTCTGAAAAAACTCTTAGCATATTTGGGGATACATTCTGGCCCTACTGAAGCTGACGGCAAGACTCCAACTGAACATTAGCAGTGTAGGATTTCGTTCTCGCTATATACCAAGTTTTGACATCCACATTAGGAGGAAGTGAATCACATTCTAGAAGTACTTATTCTCTCTCCCTTTTGACTATAAAAGAATTCTACCACAGATGTAGCTGAACTGAGGTGAGGTGAACTCATTCAAAGTAAATGAGCCATCTATCTTTTCATTGCACTACAGACATTTGAAATATATATGAAACAAAGCCCTCAGAAATGCTATTTACACTTGTATTTTTATATTAGGTATGAGTTTGGTTCTGATCCATGATTTTTTTTCCTAGAAGGTGGAAAAATATAATACAACAAGAGGCTTTCTAACGGAAAGATCTTAAGAAGATTTAAGCACAAATTTTGGGCTAGCAGTTACACACATGCATATATACACACACACAAAGCTGTGTAGGGAAATTACAATACAAAATTTTCAGTAAATAGAGAGTGCTCTTGTGTCACCCTTGGTCATTCCGTTGTTACACATCTTTATATACAAAAGTTGTATTTGAAGGGGGATATTTAAGTTGTGGGGGAGTATTTATAATAGTATCACTGTAAGAATTAAACCTGAAATAAAACATGAGACTTAGGAACTGGAAGACGAGTCTGGTCTCTCAAGACTCGGGAGTGGTAGGATGAACTAGCAATAGTCAGCCTTGTATGTAAGACAAGGAACATGTTTCTTGAGCTGTTTCATGGAACAACAAATGGAAAGATGCAAAAATAGAATAGAAACAGAGTGATGAACTGAAAGCAGTATTATTCTGAATATAGTAAGTTGTGCTGAATCAGAAAAAAAGATGTCATAATATTTGAGACATCAGTTCTACTTTCATATATGGGCTACAAAGGATGTATTTTATATGTTAGGCATATTATTAGAGTGCAATCTTGAAGCTAGAGGAGAAAAAGTGGGGCAGAGAAGGAAAACTCAGAGTGATATTTTGGTTCATCTAAGAGTTTAGAGTATAAGTGCAGATCTGTGAAACAACAGAATAGTGATGCTGCTAGAATTTTGTTTCCTCAGGGACATGAAAAAAGGGCAAGAGATAGGAGTAAGAGACAATAAGCAATAAAAAACAACAAAGAGAGAAAAGAGAAGAAATAAGAGAGATCAGAAAAAAATTGAGAAAGATAGAGCTGGTGATGATTTCTATGACCTGACTAGTCTGGTACAATGAAAGTGCAGTACTTGCTCAAAAAAAAATTTCTTAAAAGTGATCACTTTTTAACTATGAGAAAACTCATGGCGGAGAAAGGCAAGATGAGCGTAAAAGGGAGATTTTAAGTGGTAAATGATGGAAAGAAGATTACGGGACCTTTGAAATAGGTCAGAAATTAGGAAGAATTTTTAAAAAAGAGAGAGAAACTTCTGTATCTGTGACAAGAGAGCAGGACAAAAAACAAGCTGAAGAGAGAGCAAAGTGTTGGATTTTTAAAAAGCCCTTATGTCTCGGAATAAAGACAAAGAGGTCCTATGCAAAGTTAGAAGTCAAGGCAGAAGAAAAGAGAGCATCAGAGGTAGAGTCCAATAGGGAGAAATCATCTTTAGAAAATATTATGTATGCCCTTTCATCTGATTCATTTACTTACAGATGTTAATGTACCTACACAGCAAAAATGAAATATTTCATCTTACTACACTGTAAGTGGAAACTTTTTTCCTGTGAAAGGAGAACAATCGTTATTTTGCTTGGCACACACTTTAATAACATTAATCATGGTGAACTCTTTTAGTATTACTGTGAGTATAATATAATCCACTAGGAATTCCACCACAATTAAACTAATTTCATCCATATTTGTTACTTTATATTGACATTTCTTTTTCTTTTCTTTCTGATCTCCTCGCAGCATACTTTACACATTTGTCACTAAGGTCAGCATAGTCTAATATATTCTATATAAAATTTTTAATGGGAAATCAGACAGTTTGTAAAATAAAAGGATATTGTCTCTATTGGCTAGTAATGACATTTCAAGTTTAACTATCCTCTAATTCTTCTTCATGGCAGTGCAGTGTTGACTTAGCTCCATAGAGACTTGGTACTGCTATTCAGATCATGCTAGTGACTACAGGAAATTGGATTCACCCTAGTCTGGACAAAAAATAAATCAAGAATATCTGTATTTCTATTTGATATCTAATTGGTCACCTCAGAAGTGAATCGAATTGAAATGCCTCTGTACCACTTCTAATATACCTTTAAAAAGACAGACTTTGCCTTTCAGCACCAAGAAAGCTGTATTTCTGTGATTTTACATCTCACCTCTGTGATTGCTAAACACAAGCCACACCTTACACAGCTACCTAAATTCCAGCTTTGGTTTTGTGTCCTCAGATATAAGCGATGTGAACATGGATTTGATTAGGTGAAAGCCTTTTAGGCTAGAAAAATCCTTGCTCTGATATAATGGGTATAACCTCATATATCTCCAGCATGTTATTACAAATTTGGTGGCATGGGGTTCTCAGTTTTAGCTGCAGAGTTCTGGCAAAATGGTGACTTACAGCAAGGATTTAGAAAGGTCTCTGAGCACTAAATGCAGCTACCCAGCAGAGAGAATAAAGCCCTGAATTAAAGAATCAGCGGCCCCCTGAGATAAAATGTTCTGTGTCCTGGAGAGGATAAAATTTAACTTACTCACTATCTAATGGAAATAAAAAATATTTCAGAATCAAAATTACTCCAAAACATTCTGATAGGCCTTGTATTTTAGCTTAGCCATGTCAACTGACATGGAAAAGTATCAACAGTTACATAAATTTGTGGAAACAGTTACTATCCAAATATCTCTGCTTGGAAATCTAGGTCATTAGGTCACAGTTATGAGCTGCATTAGAAATATAGTAATCTTCAAACTGCAGCAGACCCAGAAGTCTTTTTTCAAAGGTGTGGCAGGGACCTACTTCTTTCCTGCAATGACTGAGTAGCTAGAGAACACTGGAAAAAGGAAATTTGGGCTGTAGCTCTTCTTGACCAGATAGGGGGTTTAACTCATAGCACTTAGAGTTCCCGAGAGCACTCAGGAGCATGACCTATTCACCTCAGTATGAGATATTCGGGAAGTGGAAGAAGGGCAGCATTTCCCCTGTTCACAATGAGATGAGACTGGAAAGCACAAAAGAAGGCCACCTCCCCATGGGAAGATGTAGCTTAGAGTTCCTGATCTTGGTCCTTGAAATATCTTCTATACTGTGGTTTTCAAATAAAATAGGAACGGTGGGATTCAGATGTCGAATTATGATGTCTGTATTTCTGTGGTGTCTATAAGCAACCTGGGTAGGAAAACTTTCCCTAAAAGTTTTGGAATTGTAATCAGTGCAGTCAGTGGGACCCCTAGCTGACAAAACACCTACTCTAGAATCAAGCAAATCACTCCCTAAGGTTATGTGATCTGAGCTCTTCTGTACATCTGATGTCTTAATCTGTAAACTGGCTGTCTCACTTCCACTGAGACTCCCAGAAGTAGGACATTTCCCTGCACTAGATTCAATAGCCCCATGACTACTTTGAGTTTCCCCCCTGCCCTGTCTCTTTATACCCCATGTCTCCCAGGCACCAAACTCCTCTGCAGTAATGGTTTGAGAGAAAGGAAACATGGCAGAAAATGCCAGTCTAGTGGCTGGGGAAGGTGGGAACTCTGTATAGAAATCTATTTAGGCTGAGGAGGGTCTTGACTCCAAGCCTCCAAGTTTACAGGTTAATCGCTAAATGAAGGATGAGTTTTGACTTTTCCTTAAGTCAGTAAACAGATAGATCAAGGGTGTGTACTTTAAAGAGAAGGTTTGGTGTACAGCTAACAACTCAGTCTTGGAAGCTAGGCAGGATGCCAGCATTGATCTGCCTAAACCTGAAACACAGAAAAGCTTAGAAAAAAATGCTTCTGTTTGCAATTTTACTTTTCTTTTTCTTTTACAATCTTACAGTCTATATTGTAAGATAAGTGGTTGTTTGCTAAATTGGTTTTTCATGGGAGTCAGGTGCTTGCACTATAGCTTACATAGGATTTAGGAGAGTTCATCTATCCAAGATGTACAGACTTAGTAGACCTGGCTTATAAATAGAATTTTTTTGTGGATTATTTTCTGGAAAGTGGATATACACATAAATACATGTAATACATATATACATCTATATAAAAATATCTTAGTTCTGAGAAATCTACGCTGAAGATCTGGCTTCTTTTCTTGCCTTGCATTTCTCCACCAAAAAACAAACAAACAAAAAGCATCAAAATAATTGTGTAAAAGAATAGGTCATGTTTATTTTAGTAATTTGTTTCAGGATCAGAAGTCAGCAATCATGCCTTACTTCTGCTGCTGTTGTTATGGGGTACATCTGCTACAAGCCGGGTACTCAGCAATCTGGAAGTGGTGCAGATAGAATGAAAGGACTGGAGAGTTTGTCATATAATTAATAGAGGGTAAAAAAACTATAAAGAATTATTTTGGCACTGAAATTGAACCTTTGAAGACGAATACCAATGAAAACATCAATGTGAAAGATTTGTTAAGCATTTCTAGAAGATTAGAAGCAGAAGGATTTGATTGCCTGTAAGGATAATAAAGCAGTGCCTTATTCTAGAGAAGGGTTTAGGAAATACTGTTCCTGTGCTTCATGCTGGTGTAAGGCATATATAATTTGTCCCATTTCCTATACCTATTTGAGAAATTCATTCTTTCAAAGTGTTTTTTGAATTCAGTAGAATTTCTTATATCACTGACTTATCAAAGAAAAAATCACAGATGAAAATGCTGTTTCTTCAGACTAGGCAATGTGTAGACTAACTCTTCAGATGGTATAACTCCCAAGGAGTGTGTCCTTCACACCTGAAGACCTGGGCATTTTAAAATGAATGTATTTTTTTTGCTTGCATTTACTCTTATTGTAGACTTCTAGACATGCTGTCTCCAGAGTATTTACATTTTTGACTGCAAATAAGGGTGCCTTCAAACTACCATTTCTCACCTTATGTTATGCTCATATCAGAAAATTTAGGGCAAGAAAATGAGGTCAAGGAGAACCAATCTACAGGCAGATAAGCATTCAAAACAAAAAGGAACTGAAAACAATCAAATGAGTTTATCCTAAAGTACATGATTTTATCACTGGAGAACCAAGGGAATTGGACTCCCATAACTTTGTGTTTTGTGACTGGGTTTTTTGTTGTCCGGGGAGGACAGTAATGTAGAAAAGATCTTCCTTTGATGAAGGCCTTCTAAACATCTCTCATCTATGTGTGTTTTCTGGCTTAACATAGCAGCCTTTTTCTCTCGGTTAGGGTCAATAACAAAACCTATTTATTTTCCATCAAACTTGATATTTTTGACCTTTCACCCTTCTGTCAACATTTGTTCAATATGAACAATAACTTTAAAAATTATTAGTTAGAACCTTTAGGTTCATAGGAAACCAAATGAATTAACTGTAAGAATTAGGATGTGTAAAACACACAAAATCTACAAAAATACTTTTTAAATATAAAAAACAAGCCAACAAAAAAAAACCCAGAAAACAACTGACCACAATGTAATACACAAAAATCCTATGGGACAAACAAGAAGAAAGCAGTAATTTTTACAGCAGGCAATGCATGACAAGTCATGGCAAAATTCCCATAAAAAATGGCGATGTTAAACCAACATTTAAGGCACTGTAGAAAAACATACACAAAACAAACACCTTTCCCTCAACACCTCAAGGCCTCCTCAAGACAGAATTTTTTTTACTTTTTATTTCTTATAAAAATAAAATTTAATACATTTTACTAATAGAATAGAAAATAGTTAGAAAGGCATGACAAGCATATTCATCAAAGTGAAATACAGGAGAAGAAGGAGGAATAAGACATTTTTAGACTTCATAAGCAGCAGTAATTGGATTTAAAAAGGGATGTGTAGTTTGAATGTACATAAGCAATTCTGAAGAATAAATTCTAGTGGACTACACAATAATCTCCTCTGAGGGAATGAGTTTAATATCCAGGTGATTTACAAAGATCCTTTCCAAAATTACTAAGATGGTAGTGGAGGAATAAAATAACCTGAGAGTGATTCCACCAAATGAATAATATGCTTAAAGATTATAAAGTTCCTTAAACATACCGTAGGGAACAGTACCATCTAACAGATTAAAGAATAGTTGGAAATGGTAAAGACTATATTCCAGTAGTCATTTCCACATTACAGTATTAATAAAAGTTTAATGTTTCAAATAGAAAAAGATTTATGGATAAAAACTTCTTTAACTGAAAGACTCTATTTAGTTTGACTGTTACCTAAATATGTGCTAGTCTTTTACTCCAAGTTTTCAGTGGTAAAGCTGAAAGGTTGATTTCAAACAAATTTCAACTAAACGCAAGTCATACACATAGTGTATGTGATATAGGACAGTTCCTAGGGCAAAAATTGGTGGTAAGCAACTTTTCCCAATATAAATATCCCAGAGCTGGTTCTGTGCCTTCCTATTTCATATGGCTTCATTGTTTTATACTGTCAAATCACCTCTTTGCCCTGGTTTTACAGGAAGGTTGGAAAGCCATGAGCCCTGAACAACAATCTGCTCCATGGGCAGCAGAAGGAGAACTCTGCTCCTGTTGCTGAAAGCTTTCTGCCATTATAAAGTTGATGATGCTAAACCCAAAACTATCTTCCTGTAACAGTGCCTAGATGAGATATGCTGCAGATAGAAGGAAGCCTTTACCAGAGCATTTTGATGTTTGACAAGCTCTAGGAGATTTACATTCAGCCTGCAAATTCAGGGACAGCTTTGAGTTTTTCAGCATCGTGTTGGAGCTTAGCTGGTATAACACTCAGTTTTGGATTCAAGACCCAAAGCCAGGTCCTGTGCAATATCCCGAAGTGCCTGACAAAAAAATGGATGCAGTCAAGAAACATGCTCTTGGTATTTCTCTAGCAGTTTATCTATATGATCTTGGAGAAGGCAAAATTGTTAAAATTAATGAGTAATATTTTTGCTTCACAAAGGTGATGTAAATGTGATGTTCTTGTGATAATGAGCACTAAAATATGTTTACGTGAAAAAGATTGAAATGAACAGTCATGTATTTTCATAAATCTCTGTTCAGTCTTGGCAAACTTTAAAGGTTCCAAAGCAATATATTCTTGATATTATTCCAGCTTCTGTCTCTGAGATGTCATGCTATTTGCTTATCATAAATTGCAAAGTCATAAATAAGATATATTCTGTAACAGTATATCCAATCCCTTCAGCAGAGGCTCAGATCTGGAAAAAAAAATCTCTTTTTTTTTTCCTCAGCAATTGTAATTTCCAGCATCAGGTACTTGACTGTCTGCATATGATTTTAGATGAGACTAGTTACCAACTGGCAGTAGGTATTATGCATATGAACAGCCCATTTTCATCAGATCATTGGTCTAAGAAGCCCTACAACAAAAGGCCCCTTTTTGTCTAATTGGCAACAAAAGGAACAATTAAGAGGATGTTTTCCAGGATTATATCATTAAATGATAATGATACAGGTACATAGTAACATGTTCCTGAAATCAAATGGGGAGGTGAATAATTTTAACTTTTTAAAAAGATGACTCAGAAGAAATATTTTGGAAGGCTGATCTGTCTTTCAGTCACAGAAGACATTTTGCACCATTAAAACGTTTGGCTAAGAAATACAAGACTTTATAAAACATATGTATCATTTTGCAAGGAGAAAATTAAATTGTAGAGTCTTCAAAAGGCTGCTATACACCCCCCACATAAGTCTTAAAAGTGATTGCACATTGTCTTTTTTAAGTGTAAACCAATTTTCTGATTAATTTACAAAGCAATAAATGAGTACTTAAGACTTAGATTTGTGCTTTGAAACTCAGCCACTGAATGTCCTAAACAGTAAATTGACACCCATTGCACATTCTTGAGATGAAAACCTATAATTCCTTGTAGAGGTATCTTTGCCCTGTCAAACTGAACATCCTCTCTGTGATGACAATTAGGTGGAAAATTCATTGTCCAGGTGCTGAGTTCTGCTTGCTAAAAAAACTAAGCAATTCTGTAAGCTGCTGCTGCTATTGTAGTCTAATCATTGGTTTTCTACAGTAAATGACAAGTCAGTTTTCTTGCAAGTGGCAGCACCAGAGGCTTGCTTTCTTCCTTTGTGCTTCCATAAGGCTTAATTGTTCCCATCTTTTGGCAATAGTAAGAACTCCACAAGACTCAGCTTGGATTGAACACTTGAGGATGCTGTCACATTTTTATAGTGGCATGGGTAAAGATTAGCAAGGTCCACACATGCTGTAGCCAGAATTTTAACTCTGTACTGTGTCTATTGAAAAAGAATATTTGTTTTAAACAGGTATTTGCTATCCGCAAAATAGCATGTGGGAGACGAATATTTCCAAGCTAGAAATTCCAATATGGAATCAGAAAACTCCAAATGACATTAGCAAATCATGTCTCCCAGAGAACTTCCGGTTATCACCATGTCACACATCTGTGGCCACTCAACATTTCTTGATGCCAAAAAGGAAAATTTCTTCCAGTTGGGCAAAATGTCATGCATGACTTGCAAGTGAATGGTTTTTGCATCATTTAAAATGTGGTTCAGACTATTTACAGTATGTGAAGCGTACAATCACACAAACAATCACACAAACAGTAAGAGTTTTCAGCATAATGTTTTATGTTCTCATGGATAACTTAGACAAGAAGCAGCAATTCCTCGAACATGGTGTAGGCATTGCCCTTTCCCACTGATGCTCAAACTTGGTTTGAATATGAACAAGCAGGAGAGGAGAACTGCAACCAATATAAAATTTATCACTTGATGAAAAAGCATTTGAGTGATATGTTGTAGCCTGTGACCATGTGGAATTATATTTGCACATCTCCAGTGCTCGCCTATCTATATACAGCTGTCTATTTTCAAGTGGTCTGTTTCAAAGAAATGCTGAGGAACACAAGACAGACTGATGCCAATAGGTATTTACAGTGAAGTCCTGCCATAATGTAGTCTTCTGCCTTTAAGCAGCCAGTCCTTACTGCGCTCTCTATTTTAAATATGCAAACAAGGAATAATGACATTTAACGTGTATGTATATTGTATAAGAGGTATATTGTACAAGAATTGTATGAGAATAAAAGGTTATCTAGAGTTTGCTTTGAAAGCATAAAAATGCTTAAAAGATGCCTGAGAGAAAACTAATATGGAATTTAACAGGATTAAAGCCAAAACCCAGAAATTTCTCTGACAAGGTGCAGTTAAGTAATATCACTGCAGCTTCCAAAATAAAGAACGTATTCTGTGTGGAAGAGGAGGAAGCATAAACAGGAATCTTCCTGTCTGCTAGTCAGTCCCACCCTGATAACTTCTGACTGTGCTACAAATTGCAACCAAATTGCAGGGAGGGACAGTTCTCTCAAGGATATTAAGTCCCTTCATATTTTGGTGACCAATATTACAGAAAGCTTTAGTCAGAGTTGGAGTCCACAGAATCAAACCCCAAATCTGTAAGAAAACAGCATGAATTTGAAACCAAAACACTTTCTGGATTATACAATAAAATTATATAATAGAAATTCATTTGATATGAATTCAAATTCTGTAGGAAAGTAAAATAATAACAAAAAAAAAGTTAATTTTTTTGTATTCTTGAGTTTCTTTCCTCTGTTCGGCATAATGTGCCACTGTAGGCCTGTTGGTAATGTGAAATTTGCTGTCATTGCTTCCTCCCTTTAAAATAATTTATGGTGCAACCATTTTTGTATTTAGCTATTGCAATACACTACTTGCTAGTTTTTGCCACCAAGGAAGTAAGGATCAAAGAAAAACAAAAGTGTGAAACAATAATTTTTCTCCTTTTCATTCCCCCACCACTGAAATACCATTTCAACTCAAATGAAAACTTTTAGTGGAAACTAGTTTTGATGAAGCTTCACTAGAGAGATTGATCAAGAGAGTTCATACTGATGCAGCTTTTAACGTAGGAGCCAATGTGAAGAGTGTTTTATGCTAAGTACAAATTCAAATACTTTTCTTACTTATTGACTATCCTCAGACTGATTAATTAAACACATTGAAAAGACTCAGTTCTGTCTCTTGCAGAAAATGATACCCTCAGAATTTTTACATTATTTATGAGATAGAGTTGTTCCTTTTTAGTCCAGCACTAATAATGACTCTGGCTTTAGAGAATATTATTTATTGTGAGGCTGCCACATGATGCTGTAGATGACTGAAAATGTGGTATATAAATGGTCTTGAAGAAAATATAGCTTAAAATAAAGCACTTTCTTTTTGAGCGCTATATAGCACATGGACACCTCAACCAAAAAGAAATTGTAGCCAAAGCATTACAAACAGCCTAAATCCACCCTTCCTATGAACTCACTGTTCAAAGGACACTTTCATGTTTTTATATTAAGTGCTTAGAATTCTTTGTATCCAAAAACTTATATAAAGATTTTCAGAACCTTTCCAAGATTTCTGGGAGATTGCATAAGCAATATATCCAGTCCTCAGAACAACTCATAAAATGAATAAACTTTGACATGCAAGTGTCCATCACATCTTGAAAGTGTTTAGCTGTTGAGAATGATTTGTAGAAGAATTTTTTATTACCTGAAATTTTCAACCATTTCTTTCAAATTTATATACAACAAATACAAAGTGCCATATTTTACTATTAGAAAAACCTATGCAGTCATCACAAAATAAAAATGAAGGTGTTTTGGGAGGTTACAGTTTAATTCTTTATGTTTGTATTAGTAAGAGCACTGACTTCACAAAACAGATTTGCTGAAACTCGAGTTAGGACCAAAGGAAAACACCTGTGGGGCCTGTGAAGCTTGCATTTACTAAATGAGTATTCCTAAATCACAGTTTATCTACTTTCAAATCTGTATAGAAATATTAAGATATAATACATGTCATGACTAGGCTTCACGAACGAAGATTTGGGAATATATAATACATGTAATAAAGAGAAAAATATATTTGCTTGAAATAGATAATCTGAGGCACAAATGCCCAGTACAAGTGTTATCCTTGAAAAATTAAGAAGCACCTATTTTGTGAAGATTTATATTTTACAAAGGACTCTTGGAGGTTTTAAACCTTGTCTGAAACCATGTCTTACCATGCTAGAATCATTCTTGAGCCTCTGAGCCAATTTCTCAGATTTAAATTAATATAATAGTCCACTTGGACTTCTTAATAGGCTGCAAGAGAGTTTGCCTTTCCAGGGTCACAACTCCATTTATCTAAGATAATTTCCAGAACCTCAATTTAATAAAGATCAGAGACTGGATAAGGTCAGTGAATACTGAAAACAAAAGAGAAGCACACCCTGGAAGTGCCTGGTTCCTTACGCTCGATGATATTATGGTATACAGTCCTCATACTCTATATTTTCATACTTTATACTGCAAAGCTTCTGAAGTACTAAACAAAGAATAATTTGTTTAGTAGAACATATCAGCATTGTTATAGAATCATTAAGGTTGGAAAAGACCCCTACAATCATCAAAATCCCTAAGATTAAGTACCCACTTATAGGGAAAACAATCCAGAAACCAGTTCTATAAATATAGAATCACAGATTAGAAATCTATTGCACATGAAGAAACCTAAACCAATATTTTTAATTCTTCTGTCATAGAACCTTCAGAGAACAAAAAAAAGTGTCAAACAATATTTTTTCTCCTTTTCATTCCCCACAACACTTCAACTCAATGAAAAAGACCATTTCAGATTTTGATTTCCATGATAGTACTTGTAGGTCATTGGGAGGGGGTTCCCTGGTGGTCTAGTGGTTAGGATGTGGCGCTCTCACTGCCACGGCTGGGATTCGATTCCCGGTCAGGGAACTTCTCCAGGCAGATGGAGCTCGTCAGCCCTGTAAGGCCATCCATCTAAGAGAAGGTCACTCTAAACAAACCTACGTCCTGAGGACCTCACTGACACTGTCCAAGCTCGCTCGGCCCTGGCAGATTGAACCTTAGGATTAAAGGGTGGGCTCAGCTCAGCACACACTGTGTCTCACCTAAAAAATCCACTGCGCAGGCTCGAAGGCCTTACCCGCATTTGTAAAGCCCTGTATCACCAGCGTGCTTGTAACAAACATGGGTAAAGACCTTTCCCAAATCTTCGTTCGCGAAGACTGGCCATGACTTGTAGGCAGGTCTTTAAAAAAGTACTACATCTCTTTCTTCACAGACCTTACTGCTCATCTGAATGATCTTGTAAATATTACTTGCCTCAGGACAGAGGATGTGGCTAGGAAACAACATACAGTACCTCGACCCAAAATAAAATGTCTTACTTGTCATTCGGAGTTTTCTTAAACAATATAAGATTTTAATAGTAAGGAGATTACCAAAAAGTAAACACATAAACCATAAATTATTTAATATCTAAGCATAGACTTCAGATTCTATCTAGAATCTTGGCAGAACTCCTCTGCTATGTTAGTTACACAGAGAATCAATGATTTAAACCAGTCCTGATCAGTTAGGAGCTGATTTTAGGTAATTATATGCTTTTTCTCATGACAGTATAGTGTTATTAAGCCTCTGACATTTCTATAAACAGCTATTTTTGCACCTATAAATTTTATCCAGGCAGAAAGGACAACTTTTGTTACTTTTCTAGGAAACTCCTGTGTAACAAAACAGCCCAGTCAGGGCAGGGACCAAAAATCTCTGGGCAATCACGTTCAGGTCAGCTCTGCTGATCTTGTAGGGACAGGAAGACATCAGGACAAGTAACTGCCTATGTTTCCTTGGCTGTTCAGATACACAGTGACTGTGTAACCAAATTGCATATTTTGGGTGCATTGAAATCGTTACACATCACTGCGTAGCTGATGTGTCTGGTGCATATAGAACGTGTCTGGATGCACAGAACAAAGAAAGACTCCTCATAATGCAATGTCTGCTGTGTTGGATGAACCCAAACATGCCAGATACAATGATTTGTGCATGTACACCTATCTCAAGCTAAGAAATTCTGACATAAATATTCAAACTTCTTGAGTATACCAAATAAATGGCAGTCATGGTCACTGTAAATTTGACATCCATTGGCGCATAGTATGGGCTTCTACTAAAACAAGTAGTCTCTCTCTATACTTTGCTTTTTTCCCTTTTTTTTCCCCACCTTTCTTTTTCTTCTATACCTAGGGCACTATATATTATTTGGGTTCTTATAGCTTTGGTTTTGTGTGAAATTTCAGTAGGAAATGTTAGCTCAATTCACGAAAAGATGGTTCAGAGTTCTGGGGTGTTATTTGACAATATTAAGAACCGATGAGAGACTAATAACCAGACCAAATATTTTCTTAAGACAGACAATGAGAATGAAGAAAAGGAAACGTTACACTATATGAAATGATGACTTTCTTCAATGAAAGAAACTCCCATAACAATATTTTCTGCAAGTGGAAGAAAATTCTCCACCTCCCTGGACCTATTTTTACAAGTTTAGAAGAATAAACTAGTTGCAAGATGAAGGTCAAAGATATAATTTAGGATTTAAATGTCAAGATGTTCAAAGGTTTGAGAGCTGAAATCCAAGACAGCATTGACTATGGGTCTAAAGTAATTATTTTTTATTCCGTTTGTCTGTGGCAGTAAAATGGTTTACAAAAATAATATTAGATTCTAACATGATGATTTCCAAAAGAATTAAAAAATAATAAAAAAATAAAAATCAATGAAGTAGCTAGTGTAATACATTTGACTCTAATATAATTAAGTTTCTTTCCACTAGGAAATCCACTAGAGGTTTCTTTCTATGGGGCTCTGGCTATCTATTGTGACTATCAAGGGCCAGTTTCCTCTATGGGCTAAAGGACTGAAATCTGGCTTAGGGAAGTCAGACTTTACCTTAAACTTTGATCTGCTTTAATCTTTCATCTCTGCTAGAAAAACAAAATCCTCAAAATAAAAACACAAACCAGAATCAGAACCAAAGCTCACTGTAGATAGGAAATAAGTAGTAGGTATAAAAAAAATCATTGCCCTCAACTGTGCATAAAGGCAGCATAGGAGAGACAGTAATCTCCCTAACTGTACAATTAATATCTTGAAGCTGCACCCCATTTGCTGTAGCATTTTTCCAAAGCAAACACCTTAAGACTAGGAGTGTTTTCTGTGTTCAGTGGCTTTTGTAGATTTTTCTGGTTTTACCCTCATTTAAGGCAGCATTCTTTTCTGAATAGCTAACTTAGTAAAATCAACATCTCTTAGCATGTTTTACTGTATCTAGGAGGTATCCAGAGCATGAATAGTCTGCTATTTAACCCAGAAAAGTGGCTCCTATATATGATACTGAAGTTCAGAACCAATGTATGGGAATAAATAGACAGAATTAGAGGATACAAGCTCCTCTGAGCCTTGGTAGCAGCATTTAATGCCAGTTAAAAACAAAACTCTGTGTTCATAGTTAGTAAAAGCATGTTTTGGGAATTCAACCAGAGACAAACCAATATGTGGGATCCCTATGGTTCTATCCTCTTCTGTGAAGAGGGAATGAATTTTGTCAGTAGCTTGCAGAAGAAAAGGACTTTTTCATCAGACAGGCTACTAACTTATCAAGGATTCATGATGAGTCAGCTGGACTCCAAGGATCTAAACTACATTGAAGATTATGGGTCAGGAGGGAGGAGTAAAAGAAGGTTTTAAGCCAAAAAAAAAAAAAAAAAAGGAAAAACCCCCACCAAAACCAAAGAGTACAAAGCTAGAGCTAGTTGTTTTCTGGCTAGGATTGTATTGGGTTTTTTTCACAGCTTCAATTCCTCTGTTTTCATCCAGAAGACAGTCTTCTATGAGATTTTTGGCTTCATCATGATGGGACTAACTGGTTTGGAAAATAGGAGATACATCAGAGTGTTCCTGCCATTCTCAGGGCATCTAAAACTCGAGCCCATGTCAGCTCTGAAAAAGAAGAGAAGCAGCATGGAAAAGCATACTATCTGGTAGATTGGGGTTTCTGGAAAAACATAAATTTTTAAATATCTGGCTCAATGACAGTATTTCTAGGAATTCCATATGGATATAAAAGCTCACTCCTCAGCCCAAGAAAGTACTTCTACAGTGAACAGAGGGAGGCCTGACACTACAAATGGGAACAAAATACTCCAAAATGAGACTATGGGATGGAATTTCCGCTGGAGCCTTTTGTCATTTATTTTGTATGGTCTAAATTAACCAATTAAACATTTCAGAAATAAAATTATTTGGCCTGTAAACTGTACAGAATAAAATGTTTGAATAGCTGGGTTCTATAAATCAACCTATGTAATATAAGACACTAGTCCTGTTTTTACCTACCCTTTCAAAGGATTAACAAGGAACTGGCAAGAAGAACAGTAATGTTGATACGAGCCTCCAGCTGGGATTGATTACAGGCTACAGCCTAATGCAGTAATGTTTTGTGCTAGCACAACAGTTTAACTAGAGAGTGCTCACAATACATATTCCCCACCTTCTGCCTCATAAGTGCTGATATATAGAAACCAGCTAATTTTGTTGTGATTCTCACCTTTGATCTGTTAAATCCCCAAATTAATTATCTAGCATGCATGTGATTTTTTACTGCTTAAATTAGGGTAATATTGTAAACCACATCTCACGTTAATAGCTTGTTTCTAGGCAAGTCTTTTGCCCAGCCCCCATCCTTATCCAAGCATGAAGTGGAGAGTGAAGTGGACAGAATGGGCATAGAGAGAGGTTGTAGGTGGTATTTCCTTACCAGTACTGAAAAGGTTAAAATGATACTGTGAAACTTAAAATCAAGAATCGCAGAGAGTGATCAGGCTACTCTTCCTACAGATTACCCAAAGTAAACAGAGAAAAATAAATATAAGATAATATCAGAAGTACAATTAATGGTTTGCTCAAGGGGCTGAAATATTTGAAAGTAGTTTTTATCATGAGAGAAATTCCTGGGATGGAATCACAAGACAGAAAGTGTGTTGTAAGATGTGTCATCAGAAACTGCAGTCTAGGACAATGAGGATCAACTGTTCTTGTCTAGTTATTAATATTTCTGGATATATTTTTTATATTTTTTTAAGTAGTCAAGATTAAAATGATTGGTTCCTGAATATTTCTGATTTGGAGGAATTACATGTTGCCCAGAAAATCACAGAATAGGCAGAACACACATGAAAGTGTCAAAATAAAATTCGACATATAAGCAACAAAGTGCTTGTTATTATCATCACTGTATGCACTGTGGAAATTAAAGGTGTTTTTAGGGTCAGTGCCAGTTTGAATTCTCGTGTCACTGTAACTAAGTCTAGGCCTAATAGCAGCAAAAATTAAATTCAATCTTTTCTTCTGGAACTTAAGGTAGATACAGAGTGCAGAAAAGCATTGAAATCTGTATGGGAAAAAAATACAAAAAGTGTAACTCTTCATGCTGATATTCTTTAGAATGTAAAATCCATTATTTTACTGTTACAATTTCTCAAAAGAAAGTTTTGTGGTTTCAACTTGAATGAGTCCTGTCAATCCTGTCCACATATGTTAAATAAATTTAAGAACACGTGTGGAATCAGTCGGACAGTAAGGATAGTTCTTTTCTTGAAGGGGTTAGGACAGAGCTCATACTCAGAGATACTCAGAGATTTCTGCTGACGTACAGATCATAGAATCGTAGAATCATAGAATCAGACAGGTTGGAAAGGACCTCTGAGATCATCAAGTCCAACCTTTGATCCACTACCATCACAGTTGCTAGACCATGGCACTAAGTGCCACGTCCAGCCTCATCTTAAAAACCACCAGGGACGGAGAATCCACCACTTCCCTGGGCAGCCCATTTCAATGGCTGATTACCCCTTCTGTAAAGAATTTCTTTCTAATGTCTAACCTAAACCGCCCCTGGTGCCATGCCCTCTTGTCCTACTGCTGATTGCCTGGGAGAAGAGACCAACCCCCACCTGCCTACAACCTCCTCTCAGGTAGTTGTAGAGAGCGATGAGGTCTCCCCTGAGTCTTCTCTTCTCAAGGTTGAACAACCCCAGCTCCCTCAGCCTCTCCTCATAGGACTTGTGCTCCAGTCCCTTCACCAGCCCTTCTCTGCACCTGCTCCAGCACCTCAATATCCTTCCTGAACTGAGGGGCCCAGAACTGGACACAGTACTCCAGGTGAGGCCTCACCAGCACTGAGTACAGGGGCAGAATCACTTCCCTGGTCGTGCTGGTCACACTGTTCCTGATACAGGCCAGGATGCCATTGGCCTTCTTGGCCACCTGGGCACACTGCTGGCTCATGTTCAGCCTCCTGTCAATCAGCACTCCCTTTCTGCCTGGCTGCTCTCCAGCTACTCTGTCCCCAGCCTGTAGTACTGCAGGGGATTGTTGTGGCAAAGTGGAGGACCCGACACTTGGCCTTGTTGAACCTCATCCTGTTGGAACTAGCCCAACTCTCCAGTCTGTCTGGGTCCCTCTGCAGAGCCCTCCTGCCTTCCAGCAGGTCGACACTCCCTCCCAACTTGGTGTCGTCTGCGAATTTGCTAATGATGGACTCAATCCCCTCATCTAAATCATCAATAAAGATATTAAACAGAACTGGGCCCAACACTGATCCCTGGGGGACACCACTGGTGACTGGCCGCCAGCTGGATGCAGCCCCGTTCACCACCACTCTCTGGGCCCGGCCTTCCAGCCAATTCCTAACCCAGTACAGAGTGCCCCCGTCCAAGCCGTGGGCTGCCAGTTTTTTCAGGAGTATATTATGGGAGATAGTGTCAAAGGCTTTGCTGAAGTCCAGATGGACTACATCCACGGCCGTCCCCTCATCCACCAGGCAGGTCACCTGATCGTAGAAGGAGATCAGATTGTTAGATGTAGAATTGTAACTTGGTTACACCGTGTATTGAACATTTCAGGTTTGGCTGTTTCATTTCTGTTTAAGGGTTGCCTGACATACCTGAATCCACAGGACGCAATCCTACCTGAACAGAAGCACAAGCACTATTCCAGAGCCATTCTAACAATCAAGTTTTTCCAGTCCATTAACAGACTTAAGCATTTACAACACGTAACCATGTTCTCATGAATGCAAGTTTGAAATCTTTTCAGTGCAGAAAAAGTTATTAATATATCACAAACTGCATACATGACTTAGATGTTGTTGTTGGATTCTTCTGTGTATTATCTATCAATAAAGGTATGTTTGCTCAGTAAAGGTTCATTTGCCAAGATATTAATGAAGACTTACTTGAAATAGAAGAAACAACAAAGAAGGAATATTGTAGTGGGGATGTCTATATCTTCAAGAACTGTGAGGACCATCATCCTGTACAGAGATCCATTTAACAGTGACTGCAGTGACACAGTACACTTAATTGAATTTTCTAAGGTGAATTGCAGGCCAAAAGGATTTTGAACATACTAGTTCTGAAATATATATGGGGACCTTACCACAACTAGACCAAACTCTGATATTGAACATTTAACAGCCCAAATTATCTAACATATGTGGTCATAACCTTTTCAAATATGATTCTGCACAAATGGAAAATAGCAAATACTCTTTAATAGTGGTAAAAGAAAATGGAATTGATAAATGTAGCCTTCAAAACCAATAATGCATGTTTGAGAACACATGACGGTCGTTGTAAGCAGAACTAGTTGGAAGAGGGAAATTATTCACATGATTATGTGCAGTTCTTCAGCTGAGACATTTTAAAACTGGAAGAAATCACTTGATATCTATTTGGATGTTCTACATGAAACACACTTTAGGAACTTTTGAATTAATTCATGCTTTAAGGCTAATAGCTGCAACTGCATTGGAGACTGTATTTTAAGGGGAAAATTCAAAACAAAGCCTTATAGTAAGGGGACCATGACTCATGATAAATTTTTTAGCTGAATATGCTTCTTGTCAACATGCAGGACATGATCACATTCCCTCTCTTCATGTCCTAACATAACCTAATGCATAAGGACTGAGTATTGGTTAGGGCCTCAAATCACTTCCAGAATGCTAGAATATCAAACGTATTCTAACTTGTGTTCCTAGCAAAATTAAGGTTTTATAATGGCATTTTCTATCTCCTTGTTTGTCTTTCTCTGGAAGATCCATTCCTTTCTTCACTTACTTTAAGTGAAGGAACCTGTTATTCACTTTCAACAAGGATCCAGCCCGACAAATGAGGAGAGGATTTAAGAGAAGGGGAAAGAAGGAATATGCTGGGATGTCTGTAAGAAGCCTGTAATAAATCAGGCTTCATTAGTTTTTCTGCTCACAGAAAACCTTTTATTTTTTATTTCTGAAGTGATCTGTGGCCCTCTATCCTTGAATCATATCTACATACTTGTCCGACAATAAGTGCTTTCTGTTTACTACAGCATCAGAGCCAAGATAGTTAAGGACAAGAAAATTGGATTCTATTCTTCCTTATGAGTCACTAGTAAAAATGCCAACTATGTGAGTGCACAATCTTTATTATCAAAGATAACATAAGAGAAAGAAAACAACCATATTTTCACATTCCAGGCTGTGTATGCACTTCTGGAAGCTTAAAAGTTTCTCTCCAAGGCCATAAACTGAACACATTTGTACATATGGGATACAAATGGAATGAAATCCTCAGTGTCTTTTCTTTTCCAGACACTTGAAAATGCATGAAGTAGAACATTTAGCTATGCATATTAATGGCTGGACTGAACAGTCCTTCGGTGCTCTATAATAGTGGCATAATAGTCTACCTTAATAGCAACATGAAATGAGGAATATTGAAATAAAGGGGCTAGATGCCAGGTTAATATCAAGAGACTACATAGTACAAGTGCCACATGGCTTGCTCGACCACTACAGACATTGAGTTTTGCTGGCAGGAGCATAGCAAGACTGGGCAGTAAGATGGGACATTCTAAAGCTGAATCTGTTACTCTCTGAATGAATCATTACTTACAACTGGAAAGCTGTTAGAGAATAACTTAGCATCCATAGCTCATTAAAAGCATCTTCAAAGTGAATATTAATTACATCTTGGAAAATGTCAGGTTTTCAACAGTTGGAATGACAAAGTAGGCTAATTCGGTGGGGAGACTTTTCTTGCCCATCAGCAACCAGCTTCCGCTTATGTTCCTTTGGACATCTCTTGCTTTACTTTCTTGTTGTTGCCAAGAAAACACTTCCATATTGATGTACATACTGTACTGGACACTGCATGGCCATGTGCTGTTTGCAGAATAAGAAAAACAGCCAATATGAAAGTAATTTTCCATACCTCTTGCTTAAAAAAAAAACAAAAAGTTTTTGAGTTTGGATTGGTAGTACAGGAATTAGATCTCTACTATGACAAATTGAGGACTATGTGGCATTTCTTAAACAGAAGTTCAGACTAAATGATAAGACCTTCTGGCCTTAAAAATATGTTATTCTATTTTAATAATATTTATTAACATCTACTACATTATACAATGATATTCTGATCATGGGAAATTGCTTCTATTTCACCAGTACACAATTATCCAGTGTGGAAAAAAAAATATCCAGTAAGAAAAAAAGTATGCTGTGGAATGATTTTTACTATTTTGGGGAAAATTGTCTTAGAGGAATAAATAATGAATAATCTCAGTTCTTGTGGTTTGCAACCTAGATGGGATCATGTCTAGGCTGACAGTAAAATGCAGGACAGAGAATGTTGAAAAAATACTTTATTCTGTAGGCTCCCAGAATACAGACTTCAAAATTTCTTTAATGTTTTTGGTTCATTTTATGATTAATAGAATATAGGGTAATGCAATCATTTGGCTTCATATTCCTTTCACAGCCTCTGCTGCTGTCTTCTGTTCTTCATGAGAAATTCTGTTGGAACACCCTTTATTTGACCTTTTCTCATACAAACCACTACAGTCACAAAGACAGAAATCCCAGGTCCCTCACCGGTTTATAGCAAATGTAGATTTGCTTTTTATTAGTACCTTTATTTTACAGACCCACAGAAAAAAAGTGAAGAGGAATCAAAGGGAAAAGTGCTGTTTTCCTAACTCCTAACTGGAAACAATGGTATTACTGCTTTTGCTCTTCTCCTATTTCTATTGAACTATTTGCATGCTACCTTGCTGCTAAAACTGCTCCATTGTGCTCCATTCTAGAGTGCAAACATGCTTCCCACGTGTGGAAGTGTAACGGCAAAGAGTTCACTGGGATACTGCAGCTTTTCTAGAGAGTTTTGGCCACCTGCAAGGTAAAAATCATTAAACCAGTGAAAAACGCCTTGATCCATTCTTATCATGTCCTCCTGAAGTTTCAGAATCCCTTTTCAAGAAAGTGGTTTTATGGAAGTACGAGATGATGGAATTACAAGTTCTAATCTTGCTATTTTGAAGAGTATGTTGTGAAACTCATTCACCCCAGCTCCTACCTGTTTTTTCTTAAGAGCAGGCATATATTCATTGCACCTAGAATAGAATGGAGCATTTATTTTCTCATACTAGGAATGACATATTCCTTACAGTATATTTCAGAAAGTATTCTCAATAATTCCTCTTCTTTCAACCTTCAAAGCAACTATAAAAATACTTTTAAGAAACAAGGCCATTAAAGAGTCTCAGGTCTTGAATAGTTGTGGTTTGTTTGGCATTTTTTTAAACAAAAAAATAGAGATAATAGAGATAATAGAGAACTATTCCATTGTCTTAAATTGATATGGAAAGATGATAATTTTGTGTGGAAATTTTCAAAGAATTTTTCAAAGAAACTTATGTGTTTCACATGTATTAGCATTTCTTTAATTTTCCTTTATAAGACTGCTCAAAATGCTTTATAATTTCTCATCATCTATGTCTTAGCTCAGCAGCATCAGCATACCTGTAAATCCCACAAATTCTATTAACTTGAAATTCTGGGGAATACAGAAAACGGTTGTTTGATGCAGTCTGCCTCTTGACAATCTGCCTCTGCTACCGAGGCACTCCTCTCCTTGCTTCCTGAGCCAAGGAGCCCATCCTTGACTGAATGATTTTACTCTTGCTTGGGTAGAGAAAATGTATCAGAGGCCAACAGTAGCATTTTCCACCAAATTACTCACACAGTCAAGGTGTGATCCACCACCTCAGAAGCAGGACAGCTGGGGACAGTTAAGGGTAGCTCCTGTCCCAAGCATAAGCACCTGCCTGGGGATGGGACAAGAGTCCCATGGGGGCACCAGGCTTGGTGAAAAAGCCCAGCTTCTACAGAACTGGGCTGTAGTAAACTGGAGACCAGCCTTCCTGTGGCATTTTTGGGGCAGAGACTTGTGGCCTCAGGAGGCTGGCATGGTGTTCCTGGGACATGGGCAAGGTAAGGGGCTGTTTGAGGAGGCTGGGACTGAGTGTTCCAGGGACACTCAGTGCTGAGTGGTGCCCTCGGGGCCCTGGCACCCTATTAGGGAAAGGAGAGAGATACCACTCTAATAGCAGCTGCACAGAAAGAAAACAAAGAGTACAGTCACTATTTCCAATACATTTTACTCAATGAACCCGGTAATTTGTACCCAAATAGACAGAAGACCCCATTATAACCAATAAATTATTACTAAAGACAAATACATTCCCAACATGGATTTGTTCTTGCATTATAATAACATGAAAATGCAAGCAAAGTGTACAAAAGGAAACAAAATCAACCTTCTTGCTGACAAGCAATTTCAAATAATATGTTTCTGGTTGATAACCTATCAGTAAAAGAAATGCTTCTACTCATGAACATGGCAGCTGGTTTTTTTGCAGCAGTTTCTTGACATGCACAGTGAAGCCATTCATTAAAAAGCAAATCAACAACAATGAAAAACTATCATCAGCCCAAAACAGTAGAAATAGTTTTGAATTCATGGTGCTACATCAAAAATGTGAGTTCTTTTGAGATATGTGATGCTGCTGTTTCTCTGAAACTACACGAGTTCAAAACTAGTTTCACTCAATTTAACTTCCTATTGATCCTTCGGAATTACAGATATTAAACACTTGGTTTCACAACAAACTTAATGAACAATTCTGAGTCTCTTTATGCACGGCCACTGGAAATGCATGGACCAGTTGGAATCAGAGATTACAGCAATGTCCCATTGGCCTGCAATTTTCTGGCAGCTGAGAGTCATTGCCTGGATATATATAATGACTTATGCTTCAAGTTTTTCTCCTGAGAGTTGAATCCAAACTGTAAAATCCTAGCTTCAGAGGATAAACCTACTGAAATAAATAAATCTATTTATGTGGGATGTTTAAAGCTGTAAAGAGGGGTTCAGTCCAGAGGACAGGCATTTATGTTAAGACCTTTGGGTAGATTTACTCTCTGAAGAAGAAAAAAATTATGAAGTGGAAGATTTAAAGAGGTGTGAAAAAAGCAAACACTGAAAACAGAAGGAGATGTTCGGGCTTTCTGGAACAGCACGTTGATCCTGCAAGTTAGGAGGATTTCTATTAAGCTAGAAATCTCTGCAGTCCCTTCCTTAAATTCAAGCCTATGCCCCAGCTCACAATATACCCAAACTACTGAATCCTTAAGCCAAATGTCTGTGGACACAGCTATGGTCAGAGGACTGTGAGAATCAGAAATATGATATCTGCTCATGGCTTGAAGGGTGTGCTGTTTGCTGGATGAAAAACTGTCTGGATGACAACATTCAGTTGGCGACTGGTCAGTAGTGGTGTTCCCCTGGGGCTCGGTACTGGGGATAGTTCTGGTTAAAATATTTATCAGTGATTCGGACAAGGGGATCAAATGCACCCTCAGTCAGCTTGAAGATGACAGCAAGTTGGGTAGGAGTGTTGATCTGCTGAAGGATAGGAATGCTCTGCTAAGGGTTCTGGACAGGTTGGGCCAAGGCCAATTTTACAAAATTCAAGATGAAGTGCTGGGTCCTTGGTCCTTGGCTCACAACAACCCCATGCAGTGCTACAGGCTTGGGCAATAGTGACTGGAAAGCTACCTGGTGGAAAAGGGTCTAGGGGTGTTGGTCAAGAGCTGGCTGAACCTAAGCCAGCAGTATGCCCAGGTGACCAAGAAGAACAATGGCATCCTGGCTTGTATCAGAAATAGTGTGGCCAGCAAGATTAAGGCAGAGATTTTCCCTCTGTGCTTTGCACTGGTGAGGCCACACCTTGAATCCTGTGTCCAGTTCTGGGCCTCTCACTTTAAGTGAGACATTGAGGTGCTGGAGTGTGTCTAGAGAAGAGCAACAAAGCTGGTGAAGAGTCTAGAAAGTAAGTCCTGTAAAGAGTGCCTGAGGGAGCTGGGCTTGTTTAGCCTGGAGAAAAAGAGGATTAGGGGAGACCTTATTGCTTTTTGCAACTACCAGAAAGGATGTCGTAGTGACCAAGGGTTGATCCCTTCTCCCATGTAACAAGTGACAGAACCAGAAGAAATTAGCTCAAGTTCTTACAGGGGAGGTTTAGTTTGGATATTAGGAAACATTTCTTCACTGAAAGGGTGGTCAAGCATTGGAACAGGCTGCTCAGGGAAGTGGATGAATCACTAGCCCTGGAAGTATTTAAAAGGTATGTAGATATCGCACTAAGGGACATGGTAGACTTGTCAACATTAGTTTAATGGTTGGACTTGACAATCTGAGAGATAATTTCCAATCTAAATGACTCTTGACTCTGATTCTAAGATAGTTTCCCATCCATGTCTGATATGGAGTATGGATGAAAGTGAGCTGCAATTGAGGAGTGATTACAGAAGGTGCTTCCACCCTTCTTCCACCAAATGAGTTATTGCTTTCTGACTGACACCAGAGCCCAATAGCACGAAAGCTCTTCCTTTCCCCTCTTTCTAACAGGCTGTACTGGCAGCTCAGAAATTTATTACTAGTAGCTGTCTTTGAGCTGAAAACTTCTAGGCATGAGAAACTCCTTTCTGTGCCACCTATCTCCCACAAGGTCAGGTCCTTTCAGAGAGAAACACTTTACCCTTATCTTAGCTGTGAAAACCTAGTCCTGCAGATGAGGTTGGTTACCACCCAGGCCAGTCAGTTGAAGTGTCAAAGAAGATGTTCCAGTTTCAGCGAGGATTCATTAATGCAAGACACACAGTTTAGCCCTTTGTTACGATTATTGTATATTCACCATAGAAATGGAAGGGTCAGATGAATATCCTGGTATGCAGATGTGAATTTATGATTATACTGAAGGAGGACAATAACAGTGGGAGCTGTGGGGCATGAGTTATGTAAGCTCTTCTGTGGTCCTATCATGTACATGGGTTACCTAAATTACTGCTGCTGATTCTATTGGCAGTGTTAGACCTACCTTGCATAAACTTTGTTTCCATGTCTAAATGTGACTAGGGTTCAAAAAGTGAAGAATATTTTGTAATTGGAGGTAATCTTTTTGTAGTAGGAAAAAAAAAAGGAGTCAGTCGTATTAGTCTAGTTTAAATGATCTGAGCTGCTTTGAAATGGTCCAGTAAAACCAGAATATTTGTAAGGAATCTACGTGCAGGAGGTCATGATATATCAGAACAGATTATCTCAGAAAGACACCAAAGTTCTGTCTCTGGATGTTTTGAAAGACACGTCGGTGATGCCTAAAATGTTGCTAAAGAAAAAACTCCAGAGCAGTTGATTGAGGGTGAGATAAGGAAAGGGTTTAATTTGTGCCAAGGCATAGATGTTACAGGACGCACACGCAGGTTGTACCTGAGATGTTACATTTTATAATACTACCTGTCCAATCCTAAGTGTTTCCACCCCATAGCCTTTACTCAGGTCCGCCCCAGGCCCACCCCCGGGGAATTGGGTTTGGGGACCTTTTGGGACTACCTCTAAACATTTCTACTGGATTCAGGGATAGAATTGATATGGGGAGCATAGAATGGGGTGAGAGGGTTAAGGAATGTGTAAACTACTTGTGCTACAGGGTGAGGGATAAGGACTGCTGCTTCTAAAATCTACTTTTACTACTTATAAAACTTATAAAGCTTACAAAATTAGAAAAATAAGAAACTAAAAGGATCTTAAGGCATCATCAGGAACAGTTCAGGTATATCTGCCCTTATCTTCAAACAGAGAAAAATCTAGATAATATCTCAAGGTCTTTTCTATCCATGTGTTCTATGATTCCAGTTACTGGCTGCTATCAGTATTGCAAGATGTCTGTGTTGTCTGCTATCGCCTTCAATGTAAGAAAAAATGTCTGCATTGGGGGAAAACACATTATCCCAAGTTATTTGACTGAAGGAAGTAGGCTTATTTTTGTGAGGTTCCATGGGTCTCCTTGTGTAATTCTTACTATCAAGTCACTTGTGTCTACTGTAATTTGTCCTTTCAAGGAAATGCTTTCAGATCTAACTGCAAGATAAGGAACTGAAATTAACAGATAATTTAAATAAAGACCCATAGTGATGGTCTAGAGGAGTATTTATCCCAATTTATGACAAAGTAACTGCACGTAGAATCTTAAAGAAAATATATATATAAACCCTAAGCATTAGTAACAGACATTTCTAGCATGATGTCACGATATAACTGTAATTTATATTTCCGGAAACCTTAACCTAAGACAGAACCAAAATTAGTTGATCAGATTCTAATACCTTTACCTGAAACTTCACATTGCTTTTCTTCAGAATGTTCTGCTCAAATGGGTGCTACTGTCATGGACTTGATTGCACCTTAATTGCTACAAAAAAATAAAAGGTTAAAATAGAGTCAAGGAGTAGTTCAATAGGACTATCTTTTTTTTAAAGATGAAATGATGATTAGAGAATAGAGTTAACAATGATCCTTCGTACCTGCAAAAGCTACAAAGGGACTCAGCTCCATTTATTATTCTGAAATAACAGGTGCACCAAAACGAACTAGAGAATACCCTGTATATGTACTGCTTTTCATGTACTTTTTGTATAAAGAACAGATTGTCTTTATTGCTCCTGACCTTACATTTCTTTGTCAAACATATCAATCACTCTCCCTAACCTTTAATAGGAAAGGCTAAAGTTGTTTACTGCTGCAGTTCCTATTCACCACAAGGACACCACCTCCATTCTGAACCAGACAGATTTGCATACCTTCCAATGATTATCCAAAAAAGATTGCTTCTTCCCCTAAAATGTTTGTCCATTTCATACATTTTTTTTCCCAAGGAGGTCATTCGTTGCCAGTGAGGTTAAAGCTAAAAGTCAGCAATATTTGACAGAGATTTATGTGGGAATAGATATGGGTCTGTACAGCTCTCAGACTGATTAAATAAAGAATGTCATGGGAGTAGTATGACAGTATAGCACACTCCAGTAAATGAAAGTAATGCATTAGAATGCAGCTTTAGGGTCTAATTTAAAAACATAATTCAGACACAGGCAGAAGCCTTTAAAATATTGGCAGATGTCTTCATACTGTATTTCATATAGAGGACAAAGTGGATTACAGATAAATGTAATCCAAATAATGGTGCTGTTTCATTTATTTTTTCACTTATGTTTTATTTCTTTTAAAGAAATTCAATTTGTAGAGGATTGTTTTCTGGGTTTTCATATTTTTATGCAGATCCGCTTAAAATATGAGCAGAGGAAAAAACCCCATTCATTACAAATTGATGCTTTTCCTGAAACAGCCTATGGTAAGTCATAATTTTTACTCAACCTAGGTGAAATAACTACTGTTGTTAAAAGGAACATTTCAATAAGCAGGAACTTTGATTCCCCTCTTTCTCTCTCCCATCCCCTTTCAATCTCGTTATATGTCAAGGTGATTAGGCTTAAATGGTTATTCTCACTTAGGATTCTCAACTTTTATTGTAGCCCATTGCTGAAGGACAGACAGGCTATTATTATCTCTACTCCATGTTATATTTTTCCCTAGTGACATTCTATCAGGTTGGTGCTTTTACAACATTCGTTTTCTTCCACCTTCCATGCACTGCTTTAGAAGTCAAGAGGAAATGAATAAAAATTCAGATGTGACTCAAGTACACTGTTAAGTAGAGTGAAAGATTCAGAAAAAGTTGGCTGGAGGTTGTGACACATATTTATGTCCTCATATGTCTGAATAGGCAGACAATTGATCCTAAACGGAGACCTAATTTACCCACTCATTTATATGCTTTTGACTGGATGGTTTTGATTGTCATTGGGACACTGCAGCATCCAATGAGCAATTTCTTGATAAATCCAGAGTTGTGAGAGGATAAGAAGGAAAGTCATTTGTGTTTGTTTTGAGCTTGAGACACAGTTGAACAAGGTGAATAAAAATGCAATATTAAAGCAACATTGACTATATTCAGCATTTCAATTCCATTTTAATTGTGTTTGTCCAATCCCCTTAATTAAAATCTTGACATTAAAATCTCTGAATCTCTTCCATGGAAATAGAACTGGATTCTGCCAGCCTTTCACATTCATTGCACTTGTGATTGGCTTGATTTTTGGAGGTAATGAGCACTTTGTGCTTTCTTGAGATGTAGTTCAGCTGCCAATGTTCTCTACTTTGAAAGAAGAAACACACAGCTAACTTACAACTTAACTGCAGCACACAAACCAAAGATATATCTTCTTTGATGAAAGTTTATTAATGTTGTTTAAACTAAACACCGTTCATATTCAGTTTCCCTTATTAGGTCAAAGTGGTCTTGGAGGCCAGCAGTCAGTCACACCAACTCTATTAAACTCCAGATAAGAATTGCACCGATTGTTCCTATGCCTTCTTTCAGAAGACTTTAGTATTTAATGTAAATGCTAATTGGTCAAAACTCACTATAATTATTATCAAACCTCATCAGCTTTGCGGTTGTTTCTCAGTATGGTGATACAAAGCATACTAGGTAATATTCCTGAGGGAGCAGGGATGCAAGACAGGACATACCACCTCTACACTTCCTCTAATTTGGAACCAAAGATAGCAATCACATTTTGAACTGCTAATTAAACTTTAAAGTAATTTTCTCATTTAGAAAATAATTTCTCCTTTCCATATGTATTAAAATAAAGACAGAATGGGATTTTTAAAATGTAAAGCCCAATTCAGAAAGGAATTTGGATGTTAAAGAAGGAAATCCCGATTGAAGTTTTCTGCTGCCTGTTCTGCAGAAGGTCCAGCAGCAGAGAGCTCCTTGAATCTTAAAGTCATGGTAACATTGACTGGAAGGAGGCTCTGTAAGCCATCTTTATTAAGGAAGCTTCCCTGGCAGTCATTCTTGCACGACCTGATCTAGGACCGAAGGCCCTTGGCAGCTTCACCCTCCACACTTTCACACTCAGACTAGATTTCCTTACTGACTCAAGGCCAAGTTTTCTATAGCAGAACCTCAGACATCCAGATCCTTAAAATAACTTAAAATAACTAAATAATAAAATAAGAGTTCAAGCTGGTGCCTCCAAGGAGGGACTCAGAACAAAGACACCCCTGGGCTTTTATACCCTCACAGTCTAAGTGCAACGGAAATTCTGGGGGTCTTTTGCTCCTGCCTTGTCTCTGAACGCCTGGTCCCCTTGCTGGGGCTGCAGGTCCCTGTGCCCTTTGTTATACAAAGGCTTGTCAGCTCACAGCCTCTTGCTTCAAGGGCTTCCGCCCCCCAGAGCTCAACCTACAACTCAGAGCTATCTGCACTGAATGTATTCTTTAACAATCTTCTCCAGCCTTTTGCCTGAAGCAGGACTTTTGCTGCCTATATCAGATCAGTCATGGCCTTGCTTAGCAGAACCTTGAAAACCTTCAGGAACAGAGAACCGATCCATCATGAACTTAATAATTTAAAATGTCCACTAGGTACGTACAATTGATCAGCTGACTATGTTTATAGTTCCAAATGACCAGGAAGAATCCTTAAATCATAGACCAGAAGACACAGAGTGTTTGTGTCTCAGACTAACTATAAGGAAGAAGTTACCAGAAGGGTGGTAAAAGACTGGCACAGGTTTCCCAGGGAGGTGGTGGGTGTGCCATCCCTGGAATTATTCATATTCTCATTGGACAGCACCCTGAGTGACACGATCTAGTGGAAGGTGTCTCTGCTCATGTCAGGGGCTTTGGAATAGATGACCTTTAAAGGTCACTTCCAACCCAAACAATGCTATGATTCTTCAATGCTTAGGCTAACTGGCACTGTGACTACTTCTCTCTTTCAACTATATAAGGTGCTGCAGTGTGGCAGCCTGAAACAGAGACTGGTACAGATCCACTGCTATTGAATTTAAGGGGATGACCTGTACGCAGCCTTGTTAAATGTATGAAAGTAACTAAAAGTCAACAATTTGACAAAACTACCAGGGTAAGCATTTTTTTATATATAAGTATTTCAGACAAAGCTAATGCTTAAAGATATTTTCTCTACCATCCTAAAATTTTTCAACAAAAATGGAAAACATTTTTAAAATTATCTTTTAAGAAAGCTGGAAAAAGTGAAGAAAGAAGCCACTGAATAATGATAGGACTGGAACAAATGCTTTACAGTGGGAGATGTGGGGGAGCTGGGTCTATTTAACTCAACAAATGCATCAGGTATTGATTTAGACTGTAGAATAGCCTAATTAGTTTCATGTGGACAAAATATCTCATATTTCAGTCTTCCTTGATATAGACACTGGAACAAGTTGCCCGGGGAGGTGCCCCAACCCTGGCGGTGTTCAAAGCCAGGTTGGATAAATCCTTGAGCAACCTGGACTGGTGGGAGCTATCCCTGTTAATGGTGGGGGAGGATGGCCGGGTTGAGACTAGAGGACCTTTAGGGTCCATTCCAACCCTTTAACATTCTATGATTATACAATAGCTGAAAAGACTTGAGTAAAACCAAAATCTGTACTTACAGGCAGATTAATTAATTTTGGAAAACACCCAAATAGTTATAATAGTGATTAGTCCTTGGAAACAGCAAAGAGAAGAAATGGTATAGCCTTCATTTTTTGTTGCCTTTCACAGGAGGTTATAAACAGAGATAGATCCAGTCTCAGGGATGAATGAGGTTTAATACAGTAGTATAGATGTTTTTAATGCAAAAAGAGGAAAGGTAGAAAATGTTCATCTGAGATATACATTTTTGTTACATTCAAGACTTGGTCGATGGTATAATAACCTGCACTTCTGTGTAGATTTTGCAATAGTTTTTTTTTACCTTCAATGTCTAATTTATGTATTTTCATAATTGCATCAAAACAAATAAAAAAAAAAGTTTTCAGAAATTCCCAAGCTGGGTGAATGCTCTATATGCCATCATTGCAACTTAACTATCCTTATTCTTGGAATAAGATTCTTGGCAGTAGTTACTATGTACATTACATTTGTTTTAAAACTTCTAGAGCTGCATGCTTCCATGACTGTAGATGAAATCCTACCCCTGGATATGACCAAATCCCACATTATCTCATGGTGAAGCAGGGGCTTTGCCATCTTCAAAAGCATCAGTGTATTCTCTCATTGGGTTCAGGTGAGGGTGATCCTCCAAGCCTGTTTTTCCTCTCTCATGAGCAGTCTACTATGACCATAAATAAAGCTGAGAAACACTGTGTAGCAAACCTAAACAATCCTACAGGTTTCAGAGTAAACCCTGGTTGCATTCCAGTTTAAATTCCATTGCACAGCTCTCCTACCACAGCAGTGCCTGATTTGATTCTTGTATATACTCAGTGCTAAGGTGAACCAGAACCACACAATTTTGTTCCTCTATTAAAACTGAACAGGAAGCAGGCAGGACCACAGTGCCTAATGGTTCCTGGCCCTAATGATTACTTTATGTGAATAGGGCTGTGGTGTGGTTGTGAGGGGCAGTAGTCTCTTTCTGGATTTGGCCATAAACAAAACACAGAAAGGAAAAAAAGATTAATAACATCAATAAAATCCTGAAATAAAGAAGGAGAATGAAATATGAAAAACATAAAAATCCAATGTTTTTCAATCTGCTACAAAAGCTAAATTTCTGAAGATAATTTACTTCATAAATCACAAATGTCTTGTAATTTACAGCAGAATATTCTCCCTTAACATCCAAGTAGTTTTGGAAACTTTTTTTTTTCTGTTTTACTTCACTGCATGAAAAAAAAAAAAACACGAATATTTTCTTGTTTTAGTGTGGATTTTTCAGTGCAGGCTTTTCAGTGTGGAAGTCCTGGAAATGGAAGCCATATGCTGTGCACCAAAACTATGGTAAATAAAAGCAATTAAAAGGTAGATTTTCCTGAAACATGTATATGAGTGGGGAAAATAGGAGAGAACACACACTACATACGTACATATGGTGAGGAAGTGACTGATCTGAGTACCTGGCTAATAATACTATCAAAAAAGTCTGCAGCGTGGCAGTGTGGGGAAAATAATAGAAAAAGACAGTCTGGAAGAAACTGACTGGAGAAAACATAACTAATGAACAGAAAAAGGTGCTTCTGAAGGCCATGAGAGAAAGGTTGAATCTACAGCCTATCTTTAAATGCTTGAGCCTCATGATGGACATTTCATCTTGGTCTTTGCTGGGAAGAGATCTTGGCTTGGTTCTTACCCATGCTGCCTGAACTGTCTAGTGCAGGTAAATTACAGCCTAGGTGTTCAAAATGCTGCTACCCAGGCATGCCATGAGCATGCTGATGCCAAGCTCTAGATGAGATAACAGTTATGAAGCCAGAAGGCAGATCACAGGATTCCACTTCATCAAATTAGTTCTTGAACTCTACACTTCAGAGAATACATATATACATATATATATATATGTACACAGAGGTATTAAGGCATACATCAGCTAAATGTCTGCTGAGAGACTGGGCTGACTTGCTCTAACACCATTACACAGCTATGCAGAGGTCTGATCAAGTAATTTTTTTGTTTTGCCTCAGATAGGCTGCTTAAGTACTAGTCTCTGGTTACTGAAGTCCCTTGTTCATCCTAATCATAGCACCATGTCCAGGAACATATCTGAGAATATGAACTTTTTAGATAACATATTTTTGAAAACATAGAAATATTATTTATTTGAAAATCTAGACAGACAATATATTTTAGGAAGATTTGGTACTTATATGTGTTTTTTCTTATTTTTCATGATAACTCTAGTAAGCCTCAAACTAAAACACCAACTTCTGGAAATATCTGGAAAAAACATTTCTGTCAGGGCAAAAATTCTGCATTAGTTGTGCCTATTTTCTTTTGGTTTATAACTCATTCCTCACTTGTATGTTTTATTTAAGATTCATATCTGAAGTTTGGATACTTACATAGTATGATGTAGGGGATTTCAAGCACCTTTGTTAGGTGCTGGTCACAGTGGGACCACATTAGAACCATTTACAGTCTGTAAAAATGCCCCTTGCTTATCTCTGTGTAAGGCCTGTATGTGGAAAATATAGACCTTCTCTCTGATGACTATTACAGTCTTCATCAACATGTTTTCAGGCAAGATTTTCAGATATACAATATTGAAAAATGTTAATGCTTCACATGAAGCTCCTGTGAAACACAAAATGCTTCCTTCAGGGTGTGTTTCAGCAAATGTTGACAGAATAGACACTTCATTCTGGCTTGGTAACAAATTTGGCTCTATTATCTAGTAGAGAAAAAGTATAAGGGACTCAACCTGGCAACAAATTAGCTGAATGTAATGCAGTTTGACATTAACGTAACACAAAAATTACTTCATAAATTAAACAACTTGAGTTTCTCTCCCTTTAGGACAAGAAAAGAAAAATAATTAGGGAGCACTTTCACTTGCAAGAACATCAATTACCATAAGCTACATATGAAATGCTGCTGTCTTCGGATAAGGAATTAATCTACTTTACTAAATAAAATGTGTCACCCTCACATAGGTGAATTATACAATTATGTACTTCAATTATATGTAACCAATGTATGCTGTAAGATTTACCTTCATATATGCTTTGGAGAATTCTGGGAACAGAGCGAATTTATATTTATTGCTGTTATAACATATTGTTCAAGCAATTTAAAATTAAGTAAATGTAACACTGAACAAATCTCCTTCTGTACACTTAAAAAAGGAGGTCAGTATTTACAGCATGACTTTTGTGAATAAAAAAAAGATATCAGAAATTTTTGTGAATATATTATCATTTTAAATATGGAATTTAACATAATCATAGAATGAACAGAATATATCCAATTCTACGAAAGTTATAGGTATAATGATTAAATATAGGATAACTATATTTAGTTACAGAACTGGTGAGATGAAACTGAGGATATTGCATCCAGTTATGAAATTCCTTACATTTAAAAAGACATTGAATAAAATGAGGAGGAAGTAGGAGAGGGTTACAAAAAATGCACCCCACCCTTAGAAGTTTCATCTGTGTATTTGTTCAGGTTTTCACAAAAATACAAATCTGATTCCAGCACGATCTATAGTTTTGTGTCTGATCAGGAGAACAGATATTAAAAGATCTTAGACTGTGGGTTTACAATAGTTTAAACTTTTTTTTTTTACATGAACAGATTAGTTCTATAGTGAACTTCCACTGCATACTGCAACATTTGAAAGCATCAATCATTGCATGTATTTTTATAGCTTATACATAATTGTTTCAAATTTGAGTTTAAAGCTAGATTCCATTTTAAATCAATATTTCTTTTTCTATGCTGGTTCTTAGATTAATAGAGAGGCTGAAAAACTTTTTTCTTTCTGATATCTAAGTAAATTTTCTAACTTTTGGCACATACATTTGGAAAAATTCTTACTCTGCTTGTTTCCTTATTGATCTCTAAGGGACAAATAATATCTATATCAGAAAGATACTTTAATGCTCAGTATTTGAATGAGGCTTTGGAGACTAGTGAACATAAAGAGCTTAAGGGAAGAGAAATCATGAGATCTGATAGTATGACTTGATCCTATACTGTGACTTCCAATATATCTTACAAGATCAATGTCATTTCAGTTTCCTGGAGCCTAACACCTAGTCCCCAGCTGAAGCATATTTGTGTCCACTGAAAATGTCCTCTGTGAGAAGATAGACAGGGGGTGTCTATCAAGATGGGGGCACCTTGGGAAATGGGTGAGATGGTCCATCACTACCCTCAGTAATTCGTTCCCAAAGTTAGTAATTTCTATTCATAAAAATGCAAGCCTAATTTTAATGTCAATTCATGCGCAATTCAGAAAACTGCTGATTCTCTGTTGTGTTTTCCTATCTTTCCAGTGGTCTGCATTTATCCTGATTTCCACCTGTATGTAAAATTAATGGCTAGTTCAGTATACTCTATTTTTAAAGGCATGATTTTTAAGGAAAAGAGTTGAATTATTTTTGTAAGAATGTATGTTTTTTGTTTTTCCTTTTTAAGTGAAGAACATAATCTAGGTTCTTTGTACCGTCATTGTAGACTTTGGTCTCTCTGGACACAGATCACAGGTACCCAGCTCTCACCACTGATAATAGAGACTTTGTAGTGGTGCCTAACTCAAGTACCAAAAGCCATCTGGGATGAACACAACCAAGGATTGATGGTGAAGGACTTTCTGACTCTGAGATATTTCAGTTTTTACACATAACTACATAGACTGGCCCAGGCAGCATGAGAAGATCTAAGGACATACTGAATTACTGCCTTGCCACCATACTCCTGTCACGTTTTCAGATATGAGAAAATTTTTATTGAATTATTTTTACATTTGGTTCCAGTCTGTTGATGAAACTGTTGAATGGTATTAGACATGTTGCAGAGCGTTGTGGATGCTCACCAGAAAATTTCACATGCACTGAAGCTTACATCAACAGAATCTTCTTGAGCTTGCAAGAAAAGTGTTAAGTATTTTCTTTTAAAGACAAGGAAAGTTTATTAAAAAAATTAATCTCCTTTTGATTTAAGAATACAAATATGAGATTTTAAAGTTCATCAAATTTAGAAATTATTGCTCCTATAACCAGAATGAGTTATTTTTGTAAATTCTACAGAGCACATTTAATGTGTGAGTGATCAACAAACCACACTGAAAGTGTGGTGTTTTGTTTTTTTTTCTTCTGTGGTTAGGTCACAATAAATACTATGTGCCAAGTATCTTAAGAAATCACAAGAGAAAAAAATAGCAGTTTTCCCTCTCCTTCCCTCAAGTAAGTGATTAAACCTCTAATATTTACTACATTCTCGAAGGCAATCAGCTGCCATGAAATAAACAAAAAGCACAACCAAAAAGTCACATCTGCCCACTTTCAGTGTCAGACATTTGAGAGATGAAGGGCTAAATACAGTCCATTTTGTTATCTTGCAGCTGGGCTTCCTATGATGAAATATCCATTGATCCATTCTACTTTATTGGCTTTAGATGAGTTTTTCCTGATATGGTAGTAGGAAGCCTCTTGTGGTATATAATTCAATCATTGTATTGGAAAAAAAATTCACATACGTTGTAGTTTTCTGTCCTTGATATTCTCCACATGTTTAGAGCACTGAACAGCTGGGGCCATAGAAAACATTTAGAAATCACATTCTTTTATGTAGATCAATCATTTTTGTATACATTGCACTAGGCAAACGAAAATTGTTCATTTACATGTCAGTGGGAGTTTGGCGTCTTAAAACAATCTTTCAGACATTAGTGTGGGCCACTGTTTGTTTTCCTTTGGAAAAAATGGAACTATAAGTTCAGGAATGAAGCTCTGAAATTGATTGAGGGTTGAGAAATGAAATACATAAACCAGTAATCTCTTCCCCCATTACAGTATCTCTGACTTAAGACTGAGAAGCATAAATTTCTTCACCTAATGTTATTTGGGAGGACTTAAACAAGGTCAGGAAGAGTGTGATAGGAAATGTAGACTATGATAAACAGATGTTGTGAGTTAACAATTAAAGAGTAATTATAACAGAGGATTATGGAACTATGAAATGCCTTATATCATGATCTTTTTCCTCATAATTGCGAGTCTCTCTCTCACCATTCTGGCACCTTTTCTGGTAGAAGGACTTGTCATGAGTTGCTTTAATAGGAGAAAATCTTTCTTCTAGGTTATCTCATGTCACAGTAATACATGATAAGAAGTCACTTCAAGATGTTTGTGTTGTGCAGCTGCAGTTGCAATCATGGCACCATTGTACAGAATAAGTTCCTTAAATGTTTTGCCAGGGCTGACATACCAATGTCTTTTACAGGCCAATTGGAGAGTTTAGCTACTCCTCAAGTAAGCTGTGCACCTTGAAGATCACCAGTGGCACATTCCCTGATGGCTCAAAAACTTCTGAAGAGAACTATATCTGAAGATGCAACTAACCTGGAATCACTTAGTGTAGGAGACTTTGATTTCTTTCAGTCTCTCATATTAAAAAAGAAAGATTACTTTTGCCAGGTGCTGGCAAGGTGTTGGCAAGGACAATGCATTGAAGTGAGGAGGACCAAAGATAAACACAAAGTGAAGGCTGTCCTAGTTTAACAGGTTTTTCATGTCAGCTGCCTTCTTATTCATTAGCACCTAGAAAAGAGGTGTTCTTTCTTTCTTAAAAGGGAGATTACCGAGCTCTGTACATAATTGGTGTATCCTAGCAAGCAGAATATGAAAAGACAGGATATGAAAAGGATATGAAAATGTAAGTGAAAAAAAGCAAATGGTAGACACAGTCAGGTTTAAGACCAACTATACTCAGAGTAATTGATATGGTGAATATATACAGAAGTTTGGGTCAGGAATACCTATGCTGTATTTACAGATGTTAGGGACATAGGAAAAGGGTATTGATTTCTAAAAGGTTTCTTATTGACTACAAGGAAAGGTTAATGGAAACAGAAACAGTGCAAATCCACAGTGAAAAACAGGTTCTGAAAAAATACACACTAGTAAGTATTAGAAATCTGAGGCACTAAAGATTTCACTACAACTGAAAAATATTCTCTATCTATTGCTAATAACAGCAGCAGTTCTAAATGCTGTACAGAGAACTGCCAGCAGTGGAAACAAATAGGTTTAGTTGTCAGAATAATGGATAGTGAAAACTAGAAGTGTCAACAGTCAGGGTTATTGACTCAGGATAAAACGGTGAAAATCTTCTCTCTCAACATATTTATTTCCCCTGAGTTCACCCTTACTTTCTCTGTGAAGTCAAAAGAAATGAATTTTCCTCATTTCTAGCCTAAACAATGTGACATAGGAGTGGGGATTTCAAAGCCTGCTTTCCTTTGCTAAAAATATTCCTTGGAGTCCTCGATTTCAGGTGAGAAAGAACCATTCTGGCCATCTAACCTTATCTCCTGAAGAACTGCAGCCTAATTTCTGTGTCACATCCACACTTTCCTTGTAAAATCTATTAAAATTAACCTGTCTGAAATGTGGATGTTACAATGTGTTTCAGGGATGAGTGATCTTTTGACATTGTGAGAAAACCCCAAATTACTAGTCAAAACCCTGTAGTCAGTAAGAAACACTTTTCATTTTGAGTGGTCTTCATGATGCTTAGAGGAACTTTGAGAATGCACAGAGGTTCTTTTCATCAACACGGATGAAGATTTGAGACTACTCAAGTTTGAGCAAAATCTGAATGGCCATCACTTTCATGGTAGCAGTGGTGGTAGGTTTTTAGATTTTCTTCTCAGCTGAATGCCCTCTGCACATTCAGAATATAAATGTAGGTGCCTTCAGAGATTTTTAGTCCTGGGAAGAATATGGATGAATTTATCAAATACTTGGAAGGGGTTCAAGGAAACAGACTAAACTTAGGTGAAAAAAGCATTTTTAAATATATGAATCTATGTGGACTGGTACAGACAGGTCCACTTTACACTGCTTGTGTTCCACATGAGCCAAGCAAGAGATAACTCCAGTCCAGAAGATATTTACCAATATTAAAAAAATACTATGTATAATCTGATATGTCCTCCTACATAACCTAAAGAGCTAAAAAATCCTGTTTGTTCAGCAGAGTAGCGCAAGGCAGGGCACAGTGGCCAGGTGGGTAGGATGGCTATGTGGATTCCAGACTGAAACTGGCACTTGTCCAGGCTGGTTGCAGCAGAGGAACTCTGGCTTGTCTGCACTGGTCTGGACAGACATTCTCACAGTTGCATGGCTTTTGAGAAGCGAATGGTGCTCTTGAGACAATGCAGAAGGTTTGTATTTCACAGTGCACTGTGTCATCAAACTGTTACTGAAACTTGTGCAGAATACCATAATTCTCTGACTCCTATTTTGTGGGCACTCCTGGTTTCATCTGTTGTTTATGCTTAAATCACATGAGTCAGTACCTTCTCAAACCTCATGTGTCTACAATTCCAATGGAAGAGGGAGAAGTAGGAATGTGGTTTGGGGTTTGCTGAGTATGCCTAATGAACAATGATTTATGCTAATGAGATAGTACTTGAACTAGTTGAAAGCAGAGTTTAAACAATCCCTGCCTTTTAAAACAATTTAAGATCTTTGGTAGAAATGTTTATGTTTTCAAGAAGTAAAAAGATATTCATAGACCTCAAGTCTCAATATGTCTCCTGCCTGACACACAGAGCTCTAGCTGATACCAGACTATTGATGAGAATATTTACTATCCTCAGCCCATAAAAGCTAGCAAAATGTTTCAGGGAACACATCTGAGCTGGTATAAAAGAAGACAGAATGACATCAAGGTCTTTGCAATTTCTAATCACTATAATTCTATGATTTGATTTAAGATCATTTGCCACATAAATACCAAATAACTTAATATTTTTTCCATTTCAGGACATCATAAAAAACATTCCTGTTTTAATACCTATGTAAGCACTGATTTTTACAGATGTCTTATAAGATGTATAATACACACAGTAGCTACAAATTAGCATATTGTGCATACATTGCTTTGTGTGCTTTCTGGAAGGGGTCCAAGGATGACTGACTAACACATGAGATGTTTCCTCTTCACAACATTAACACGAAGTCAACACCTGCAGTGATGTAAGCCCATGACTCACCTGCTTGAATGGAGGTCTCTTTAGGATCAACTGTTGTGTGCAGAATACATCTGCAACATCCAAATAAATGAGCCCTTCTAAAGTAAGTCAGCACTACCCCTGTTTAGAATGCAAGGCCCTTGTGAAGGCTGAGGTGAAGCAGCTGGCTAGCAGCTTTTGTGAGTCATTTTAAAAAGCCACTCTCACAGCTGGAGAGAAAATAGCCCTGGCAGCACTGGCAATCCATTATGAAATGCAAAAAGTCCTTCTCTGGGCGGAAGGAAAACTTCACCCAGCTGTCAAGTGTTTGAAATGTTGGGGGAAAAGTGTGCGCATGCACATACACATGACCCTGCTTGCAATGGGAAACATACAGGGGCCACATTAGATAAAATTAAACCTCCTCTGAGATTGAAAAAAAAACGTGGCCATGAGTTCACTTTTTAGAAATATGTAAGTGTTTTGATGAATGGAGATATCAAGCACTTTCATCTGGGAAAGGCTGGCCTGTGAGTGTCTTTTCAGATTTAAATTCTCCCTTTCAACATACCTGTGTCAAAAAAACACTTGACCTCTGCTTACATTGTTGTCCAGCTGTATCGATCTGAAAGTTTCATATTGCAGAGAAAGAAAAATCTAAGTTGCAGAATGATCAATCCCTAATATCATCTTTTTCCATTTGGCAAACATGAAATGTAGTTAGTGAATGACATCTAAATGTAAATCAATTTAAAACAAGACATTCTGATGCTGCATATTTGCAGTGTAATAAAAGACGAGTAATTTAGAAGACTCTGGAGAATAAAGCAAGGATGAATTCCAGTAGAAAGATGTGGAGAAAGATGACATGCATAGCTATGCAGCCTGATGGAATTCAATGGGAATGCAATTTGCAGACCAGTGAGAAATGGGATCTTTAGAGGTGAAGTTCAAACATAGATTTTCTGAACTTCTTTCTGCAGTTCACCTTATTTACAGCCACACAAAAGACAAACCGGGGAGTATTTTAATGGGTCAGTACTGACATCTAGCGTCAATTCAAACTCATCCTGCACAGCTGTTCCGCCGGGAAGCTGAAACAAACTGCCTCAGACAGCAGTCCCGACTATTGGTCCCATGCTATGATAAGACAGCGGCACCACATCACTTTACTTATGCATCCAGTGATGCCAAATGTAGGCCTAACTGATGACTCAGAACTTGTAAAAACTCTTTGGAATTTTAGAGAAACAATTTTCAAAGTTTCTGTGGCTTTCTTTATGAGAAGGATTAGCACTCAGAAACAGCCAAGGACTCTTCATTTTAACTAATAGTTCAAGTTGTGTATAATGAAATGCTGGTTCTTGGATAACATGTGACCAGAGATGTTACCGTGTTTAAATGGAAACTATTGGGTATAACAATAGCTTTATTATCTGTATAACTGGAAGTTATGTAGGATTGCTTCTGAAAAATTCTATTAATTTCAGGTTTTTACTGGTTCAGAAACGTGATAAACTGGAGTAGATACAGAGAAGAATTTCTGTCATGATCATCATCATCATGGCTAGGCTTCGCGAACAAAGATTTAGGAAGGCTGTATCCACGTTTGTTACAAGCACAGTAGTGGCTAATGAGGCCAATATGAGATAGACACGTCTGATTGCAAAAGGCATAACAGAAAGACTCCTTAAATGGTATATTCTGCAAGACATGATTCTTTCTGCGTTGTCTTTTCTCCTCGAGAGTGATCCTGCGTGTGTTCTCAAAGGAGTCAGCTGCATTATAGATGGTGTGTCTCCAGGCCTCCCGATTGGAGGCCAGAGTAGACCAGTTATGTTGATCAATATAACCGAGGCTGAGATGTTGTTTCAGGGAGTCCTTGTATCTTTTCTTCTGGGCTCCTCTCATGCAGCAGCTGGTGGCAAGTTCACCACAAAGCAGGATCTTAGGGAGGCGGTGGTCCTTCATCCTTGAGACGTGCCCTGCCCAATGCAGCTGTGTTCTCAGCAACATGACCTCAATACTTGTGACTGCTGCTTGTTCTAGAACAGATGAATTAGTCAGAAAATTTGACCAGTGGATGTTAAGTATTGTACAGAGACAGTGTTGATAGAAGCATTCTAGGAGACACAGGCAGTAGATGACCCATGATTTGGAACCATATAAGAGACCATATAAGAGAGTAGACAGCAGATTTGGAACCATGTAAGAGAGTAGACAGCAAAAGTAGACAGTCATGATAAAGGACGGAAAAACAGACTTTATCAGGAAAGACCTAAAGAGATCACTCTGTTTGCTTTAACAAAGGGAGAGAAGGAGTTAAAGTTTATGACAACATATATATATATATGAAGAAAAGTAATATAATAGCAAAGAGCTCTTTAAACTGCTAAACTGAAATATAAAAAGGTGTAGTGACTGGCAATTAAAAGAAGAAAAATTTAGAACTGAAATAAAAGAAATAACCCTTAAAAGAACTGATGAAGGCTTGTGGCAGAGTTTCTATTTCTGGGGCATTTTAAATCAAAATAGGAAGTTTTCTAAGAGAAAACATTCCTTCAAATAGAAGAACAACCATGAGGACAGCCAGTTATTGGGGTGGATTGTGTCCATTCTTGGAGATTTTCAAGCCGTGAGGAACCTGATTTGATTTCATAGATGACCTTGCTTTAAGCAGGTGGTTAGACAAGGAACCTCCTTAAGATCCTTCCAACCAGATTTATTCTTTTATGCTATGTTCTTATGATGTAAATCAAGGAAGTTCTGGATACTATGGCAAGTCAATCTAGACAACTTTAAGATTCTAATCCCTGCAATCGATAAAATGATCTGAAAAGAAAATACTGCTTCACAAAAATTACCTTTGAACATTTCCCAAAAGCATGTTTTTCCACGTAATTTTTTTTTAAATAAATAAAAATATACATAAGGAGAAAACTATAATTTCTTAGTGTGCATTCAAAATCAATGAGAATTCATCAATATAGAGATTACCAATTCAAATGCAGCATCACAGGACAGATGAGCTTGAAAGGGACCTTTGTGAGGCTGGAAGGGACCAGAACTCATCGCGTTAAACCCTTCTGCTCAAGCAGGGCCACCAAGGGTTGTTTGCCCAAGTCTGTGTCCAGACAGCTTTTGACCATGTCCAAGTACTGAGCCTCCAAAATCTCTTTGGGCAACCTGTACGAGTCCTCAGTCACCATCATGGTAACAAAATGTTTGCTGATGTTAAGTCCCTAATATTCCTGGAAATGGTTTCCAGAATTAGCAGCTCCATCAGCAGACCTCCAATCATCAGGTCTATTAACCCAGCACTGCCAAGTCCACCACTGAACCATGTCCCCAAGTGGTGCATATTTTTGAAATACCTCCCAGGATAGTTACCCAACCTCTTCCCTGGGCAGCCTATTCTAGTGCTTGATGACCCTGTCAGTGAAGAAATTTTTCCTAATATCCAATCTAAACCCTTCCTGGCACAACTTAAGATGGCTTCCTCTCATCCTATCACTTGTTACCTGGTAGAAGAAATTGACTCCCAGCTCTTTACAATCTTCTTTCAGGTAGTTGCAGAGTGCAGGTGAAGGCCCCAGGGAAACACAACCTGTCAACATGAAGGCTTGGTTGATTTCTGTGATTAAAATAAAAAAGAAATAGTTATATAACTATACCTTCTAATGCAGAAACACTTATACTCCTAAAAAACTGGCTGCATAAATATAACTTACTTCTTTTCTGCAGAGAATTCCATCATATTAAGAGCTGCTACACCAAAATATCTTTGTTGACCCTTAAAGATAACTGATGTCATATACGATATAATAGTGATGTAGCTAAAGCTCTATCTCTATGTATAGAAAAGTAGCACTGAAGTGAAGTCATAGTGGACAGTGATACTGTGCTGGAAGAAAATAGGCCTAAAGTCTAATCTAGACAAAAGGATTTGAAACCAGGATTGCCTGGCTGCTAACTTAGATCAGCCTGAAGACATGCTAGGACAGGAATAATATCCTGTTACTGTCTTCTGTAAATCTGAATTTAACTGCAATTTTTTTACTAGCTCCAGTCATCACTTACAGTGTTTTTATAATAACAGTTATACCAGTGGATTGATGTTCATAACGGAATAGTTAAAAAGTCAGTAATAGTCATTTTATAGAGGATGGACATGAGTGTGATAAACATGAGGCAATTTTCTCTCATTTGTCTCAAAATTGAGAGAAAGAACCTTTATGTATCAAGACATACCATCCCAGTAGGTTGGATGCTCCAAGGCAATGAGCATCATTTGAAATCCCAAGAAGTCCCAGTAGTTGCTGCTTTTTGTCATTTTGGGTCCAGATTATTGTTGGATTATATTCAGGTGGGTCCTTACATGGACATACCAGCACTAGAAGATATGTTCAAAGGACTGGGAGTCCAACTGCAGCATGAGGCTGAGCAGGATTACCTGACCAACACTGTCTCCTCTAAGAAATGGAGAAAGAAAACTTCAACTCGAGTTGTCTCTTTTTCAGGAAGCCTTTGGACCCAGCTGGATGCTGTAGAGAAAGTCGGGGCACAGCATGGCTCTCCAGGGCCAAAGCAGTGGGGGAACAAGAGGCATTGGGACAGAGATAGGGTTATGATCAGTAGGGCCATGGCCAGGATGGACTAAGCCGATCAGGGCCTCAGGTGCTGACACAGGAACTACCTGATGGAGCAAGAGCAGCCATCCTTTGCCCTCAGACAGGTTCAGAGAACAGGTCTAGTGGGGTTCATGTGGCTGTGCTGGCTTTTAAGGTGAGTAAAGTTTCAGTAGAACCTTCAGAAGATATTCTAGCTGTCCAGGTTGGACAGCTGATCTCATTCAGTTTCTCTTCTTTTTTTCTTTTTTTTTTACTTTTTTCCTTTTTTCTTTTTTTTTTTTTTTTAAATTTTATTCCTATTCCAACAAGAATAAATATTAGTGACCTAGTACAGACGTCCTCATTCCTCTGAACATCCCTGGGGTCACTAGGAATGAAGGACTTGTCAGGGGCCTGCGAGGTGGAGCCTGCAGCAGGGAAAGGACACAGAGGAAATAGCAAAACAGGACTAAAAAGTTATCAAGCTTCATCTTTAAAGATTTAAGATTTTTTTTTTTAACTTTTTTTACCTCTTTCCTCTGACTTGAGGTATGGTGAGGGAAAACAGAAGAAAAGGGAAAAGATGAAAATAAAGCCCCCTTACAAGACTGGAAGGGAAAGAGAAGCATTTGAAAAGAGAGTGGAAAACACTCGTAAGTAATACTCTCTTTGAAATATTAGAACTTCTTTGTCTGAAAACATTGGCATAGAGAACGGAAATAAAATCAAAATGAAAGCCTTCGTACATATCCTATTATTTCATATATTTAGCTGTAAGACTTCAAAATGAAATAGCCCAAAGAAAATATGTTGGTAGAGTATTTCATAAGGTTTAACAGCAACAGAAAGGATCTGAATGATTCAAAAAGCTTATATAACTGTTTTGTTTTATTCATTTACATAAATCACATTTACCGTAGGTGTTTTATTCAAAATAAAGTTTTGGGAAAATAAATTGAACAGATGAACCTAGGCAAACCTGGTGATTTTTTCATGAGTAGTGTTTGATGATAAAAGCATAAAAGCATAATGTGGTATCATTTCACCAAGGCACAATATGGATCATCCATATGGAGCAGAAGTTGATAACACTGCAAAGAAGCAAAAATAAACAGAACAGATGTACTTGTAAAATCAAGTCTGCACCCACCCTGAGTACCTGTTTCTTTGTGTAGAAACTTCTACAAGTTTTGTTGGATGACTCTGTCCTACAGTGTAGCTGGAACAGTAAAAATCTCACGTATGCTTTACTGAGCATTTTGGTTTTTTCGTCTGACCATTGTGGAGAATAGAGCTCTCACAGCCCCAGTGTGGATATCTGTTTACTCCTCATGGTGCTAAGCAAGATGACAACATTGTATTTTCTATCACTTCTCTGCAGCCTTCGTGTGAAAGGGCAACTTGTGTCAGATTCAAACTGCCTGAGACCTCAGGTACCGCTTTGATTGAGTAGAAACACATCTCTCAAAATGTGCTGCATGGTGTGGAGCCATGTGGTGCCTCATGGGGTACAAGAAGCTCTGCTTGGTCTAACTTTTTAGAAACACCAAAAGTTTTCAAACCTTTGCTTTCTATATCCTAGAGAAAATGAAACAGTTTCTGTTCACTTGTGAAATGTTCACCTGTTTTTTTCCTCTCAGCAAAGAAAACAGCAATTACTTGTACAATATATCTTCAACCCTTGTGCCACAGTGTGCCTCCAATTCACCTATGCAGACATAGCAGTTCTGCTGAGGTCTCCATGTGCTGAGTATGGATAATCAAAACAGGTGGATAAGACTCTCTTTTGGCCTTTTTGGGTATTATCGTGGCTCAATATTGGCTTTTGGTTATGGAGGTCCAATCACTAATGCTTCCTAGCTGACACTGAGGTTTATTACTCCACTATATATCAGCTGTACCACCAACAGCTTTTTAGTCTTCTATATCCTTTGCTTAATAAAGACTTGAAAAGGTCCACATTGCTGGTCCTTTAAATGCTAATGTATTTATAAGCATGCTGTGCCATTAAAGCATACACCACAGTACTTGAAATAAAGTGACTGCAAGCTCTGTTGTGTGTTTATAAATGCATCAGAAAGTACTTAAAATTATATGAAAAGCACTCAGTTGTTGTTTTCTTCTTTTTTAAAGCCCATCTCCCTTATTCCATCAGTAAAACAAGACAGATGTGAAACAGTAGCTCAGCAATTTGGTGGAATGAGCACTTATGAACCAGAATTTTAAAAAGTGGGCACACAGGAATAGATTCTTTATGCCCTAGCAAGGCAGATCATGTGGTCAACATCTGGAAGATACCATACATGGACTCTGATTTAATAAAGTAGTCACCCATCTGCCGCTTTCTCTGAGTGAGGAGAATAAATAGCATGCCACATCCCACACACTCCAGCTGTCCCCAACATCCAGTGCTCTGCAGTTCTGCTAAAAATAAAAAAGAAACTTTACTGTATTTCAACAAAGATTGCTAGACAAAAAAAGAGGGAGACAGTGTGCAGTAAAGAGAGTTGTTTAAGAGTACCTGAAAGCATTTCAAAGTGAAGAAGAAAGTTTTCTTTTGTTTACAAGGTAAATATGAGGGAACACCGTGCTGCTACAGCAAAGAAAACCAACAGGACACTGGGTTGCATCAAGGGCCTCTCTGGCAGAGACACAGTCATTCTCTCACTCTACTCAGCACTTGTCAGACCACACCTGGAACACTTAGTTCAGTTTTGGTCCCTGCCATACAAAAAACTGGATGTGAACAGATTGGAAAGGGTCCAGAGGAGGGTCAGAAAGGTATCAAAGGATGACATATGAGGAAAGGCTGAGAGATATGGGTTTGTTCACCCTTGAGAAAAGAAGGCTTAGGGATCACCATGTTCCAGTATTTAAAGGATGGCTACAAAAAAGATAAAGATTCCTGTTTTCCAAGGAATCACATGGAAAAGACAAAGAGTAATGGGTACAAGTTACTTGTGCAGCGAATCCAATTGGACACAAGAGGAAAATGTTTCATAATCAAAACAATCAGTCACTGGAACAGTCTCCACAGGAAAGTGGTGGATTCCCCAATGTTGGACACTTTTAAGTTTCAGTTGGGCCATCTTATCTAGACCACTGTAGTAGGTTTCTTTGGCTGGGTTTTGGTAGCGGGGGGCTACAGGGGTGACTTCTGTTACAAGCTGCTAGAAGATTCCCCTACCTGGTGGAGCCAATGCCAGCCGGCTCCAGGACGAACTTTCTGCCACTGGCCAAGGCCAAGCCAATCAGGAGCAACGGTAACACCTCTGTGATAACATATTTAAGAACAGAGGGTTGTTGCGCAGAAGAAATTCCAGCCAGGAAAGAGCGGAGTGAGAACATGTGGACAACAAAGTAGACACCAAGCTCAGTGCAGAAGGAGGGGGAGGAGATGCTCCAGGTGCCTGAGCTGAGGCCCCTGCAGCCCGTGGTGCAGACCATGGTAGGGCAGCTGTGCCCCTGCAGCCCATGGAGGACCATCGGGGTGCAGAGACCCACCTGCAGCCCATGGAGGAGCCCTTGCTGGAGCAGGTGGATGCATGAAGGAGGCTGGGACCCTGTGGGAGGCCCAAGATGGAGCAGGGTCCTGCCAGAGACCTGCAGCCCATGGAAAGGGAAGCCCATGCTGGAGCAGGTTTTTCCTGGGTAGGACTTGTGGTCCCTGTGGGGCACCCATGCCGGTACAGCTCATTTGTGAAGGACTACACTCCATGGAGGAGTGACCCATGGGACAGCAGTTTGGGAAGAACTGTTGCCTGTGGGATGGACTCACACCAGAAAGGACTCCTCTCTCTGAGCAGTAGCAGAAACAGCAACTGATCATAACCCGCATCGCCCGTCTCCCTGCACCACTGGGGGGGAGGAGGTAGAGTACTGGAAGGAAGGAGGGGTGGGGAAAAGGTGGTTTTTAAGACTATTTTACTTCTCACTCTTTTCTTTTGATTTTGTTAGTAATAAATTCAACTAATATCACCACTTTGAGTTTGTTTTGACTGTAATGGTGATCAGTAAGTGATCTCTCCCTGCTCTTATCTCATCTCATGAATTCTTCATTGTTTTTTTCTCTCTTCTGCCCAGTTGCAGAGGGGAGGGAGAGAGTGGCTTTAGTGGGCACTTGGCATTCAGCCAGGGTTAACCCACTACAACCATGCTTTTACCAAGAAAGATTGTGCTAGATGATCTTTGTGGTCCCTTCCAACCTGGTATTCTATGATTCTATGATTCTCCAATAGTTTGAAGATTACCTTCTCTTTAAGTACTGTCATATAGCTCACTAACATTTACATCACATCTCGTTCTGTCTTCGTCAGAAGGTGTTCAAGTTATTTCTCCTATACTCTGGTGCTGGTGAGTTGATGTGCAGTGGTGTCACTATAAATGGATCAGAGTCCACAACTAATTGATTGCAGCTCAGTAATAAAGACTTTGCAGTTTTACTCACTACAAATTTCCTAACGTGAATCAGTGAAACAGTACTGAAAGTATTCTGTCTGGAACAAGTTAGAAGATTAAGCAAGGTTTATATTTTTATGAGATCTATTTCTAAATTGTTTGCTGATTTAACTAATTTATTGCAGACAACCAACAAAAAAATAACAAACAGATTTCTAAAATACATTATGGATCTGCATTGCTTGCAGAGTAAATAACATAAAGCTGACATTGCTGTCTTCCTAGTGTAGCACAATATCTTGGTAAGTGTAGCAGAACCTCCTGCTTTTCAAGGTCCATCCACTCTGCGGTCAGGCATGTAGTCGCAACCCACAGAAATATGTATGTACTTACTTGCTTAGCTCAGAGATGAAAAGCCTAAAATATAGTGCAGGTTGAGCCCCTGAGACCACATGCCCGGCTCCAAATAGCCTTGTGGTGTCAGGTCTGAAGATCTGCTGTGCATTCCATGTTACAGGTGTCAGGGACAGTTAGAATGAAATACACATTATTTATAGTTTCTTATTATAATGTAGATATAAACAGAGTAATCTTCTTATTTTCTCCTTTACTGAAATTTGCTCATAGATATGAATATGAAACCCTGTTTCTACACCTTTTCTGGTTTTTTCAATCTGAATCAGAAGAAATGTGTACTAGTGCCAGCCCACTGTAACACACTACTGTACTGGTTTAGACCTAAAAACAACCCAATTATAATAGCATAGTTCTATCTGGAGCTGATGAGCCTCACTGATGCCTCACAAAATACATTTTTACTGAGTCTGGACCCACACTCGCATAGACACAGTGTTGAAGTCTCCGAATTGCAGTCTCCAGCAAAGCAAGAGTGAGTTCATGCACAGACAGCTGTCATGCTTCTCTGCACAGCTTTGTCAAGGACTGAACCTCGATAAAAAGAGGGACAATTCTCTCGTAGCTGGATCTGGATAAAACAAAATTGAGAATTTAAGATAAAGCAAAAATTAGTATTTGAACAAAGACACTAAAAGTTCAGTAGGAATAGCTCTGCTCATATATTATTGGCCAGTTCTGCTTACACTTCATGCATTTGCTGATTCTCTTCCCCCCTTATAATTGTGCAAAAACTTTGGGGTTACATGGAGAGGGAAAATGTCACATGATGCAGGAGTGGAAAGGAATGCAAAACCACCATTTAGTGATCACAGAGATGTCTAAACTCTTTAATTTCTTCAGGGGCCTTGTACCCAAAGTTCTTCAGCAAATTCTCCTGTAACTATTCACATATAGAGTTTTATATTTTATCCAGCGATGTGTGGGTTTTACATTAGATCACCATTAACTCAGACTAAATTTTCCAGGGAGTAAAGTATGTAACAAGGTTTTGTCATCTTCTGACTGCTTGCCTCATCTGCTCAGCTGCTGTAAGAAACCTCCTGAGGGATGGCAAGGGTTGTCACTAGGACACACCACTGGATAACTGCAGTGTAGACTCCAACACATTGAGAATTAGAAGAACATAGATGCGATGGCTTTTTATTTCCTACATAAATACTTTAGCTTCTAGACTATGCATGATAGATAAGGAGGTAGTGCCTCCAAAAAACAGCATCACATGAAGCTGATCACAATCCTGTATGTCCATTGCCTTTGCAGCTTTACTAGGGATGGAATTCAGATTCCTAGCTGTCTTCATCTATTCATTCCTTGAATGCTTGTCCTTTATTTTCTAGAAGAGATGCTTTGGACAAATGAAAGCAATTAAACTTAAGTACAACAGGAGCACTTAAGCCAAAGATATGGAAAGCAATTAAATTCAGTGTAAACCCTAAAAGTAGGTTTCCTGGAGTGCTACATGGACTTAAATGATAACCTAAATCTAACACCAGCGGAATTCTAACAATCTGACCCCTGATTCACACTCTGTAATTATTATGATGATGTAAATGGAAAATAGGATGGTATTATCCAAGACAACATGTAATTCCAGGAAAGTATTTTTCTCTAGTGGAAGAAAAACAACTAAACTTCTGACAGATGTTTAGAGGATTCTCAGCCTTGTACAAACAAGTTATAATTGGCATTGTCTAAATGTACTCATATGCCACCCTTGAAGTGGGAACATCCTTGCTAGAATTAACATTACTCAGAAGCATAAACATGAGGGTAATTAAGAGGCCCTACCTATGACAGGTCTTACTCACCTTTGAGTCTTTCTTACCAGGTCATTTATCATTTTCTCCAGTTCTACTTAACATCAGACATATAAAAAGTATCATCTGAACTTTGTGCATTCCCTATCTTCAAGGATTTCTTTTTGCAGCAAAGATATTTGCCATCTGATGAACCTCCATATGCACAAAATTATAATTAAATTGCCCCGGTCCCTTGCATTCTGTTTGTTGGAATGGTTTCTGAAACAGTCATGGAGTGTGTTATAAAGTTTGATTTTATTAAACAATTGGTTTGGTTGTTTTTTTTGTTTTGTTTTCTACACTTCTGCTAAAGATGCAGCACAATGATCATCATTCTAGCCTGTTTATAAGTCCACAAGAAATAAATGTTACATTGGAGTAAAATTCACTTGCAGTTATTCGATTAATTAGTGTTCTAAAAGTCTGATTGCTAATTCCGTGTTTTGAACCTTAGGTTGCATAAATTCCTTGCAGAGAACTCTATGAGGGCATTGCACCTCTGAAAGCAACACATAGTTGGAAGTAGGTTTCTGCTTTGAGGAAAACCTGAAACTCCTAAGTGAATTATCAATACATAATACTGTATGACCCTGAAATATAAATTAGATTATATAATGATACTTTATGTAGAGACTTCAGCCCTGGCTATGAAAGCTGAATGAAGAATTCATCCGTGTGATTTATTCAATTACATGGCCCTCCATCTCTGCTTAGAGAATACAAATGAGTAGAGGTGTATATTGATTTCCCATTGTCTTTTTTTACTTTGGAGACTGATTGTGATCAGCATGAGATAAGTATTTTTTACTCAGTGTTTGAAATCTGACTCATGCTGGCTTTATCAGAAAAATCATAAAGCATTGTTTCTCTCTTTGTCCCTGCGGGAATACTGCTTTTATAACCTGGAGGGCAACATAATAAAACCATTTTTCTTTCTTTCTTTCAGGTAAATAAATATAACAGCTAAGATATTTTAGATTAATTCTATGCCTTTTCCTTTTTAATTCACAACTCTTTTGATGTAAGTATGAGATGCTTATTTTTCTTAACTGCACTGGACTCCTGCATCATTGGTAGTTCTTGGAAGACAGAAAAGAGCGTTCATCATCATCACTTTTCTCACAATCTCCATCACTTTTCTCACATTATCTCAAAATATTTGGATGTGTCTGTGTAGTCTTTGTTGTAACAGTGTGATCAGACCTTGCTTAATTGCTCCTGTGTTGCAGCTATGATAAGAAGGAATGAGAATCTCATTCCTCTGATTTGGTTAAGTATAATTTTCTACAAAGTAGAATAACTGCCTTTATGGATCACTGCCACACACAGAAGAGAAGTAGTTTCAGCAGCAGCATATGGAAACATTTTCTTGCCAAGCAGACTTCTGTGCCCCAGGTTATGCACAGGACTGGCCCTAGCATTAACATCAGTATAATCTCCTCATTACAACCCAGAAGATACTCCTAGGTGAAAGCCAGTCCCACAAAAAAAAAAAAAAAAAAGTCAATTTTCTGACTTTGATTGTGTCCATCACACAAGAGGATGTGATACCTGTTATCTGTATGCCAGGATTGCCACTGAGTGCATGAATGGGCACAATCCTTTCTAAGCACACAATGTGGCCTTTGGCAAGGTCATAGTACTGGTTCTGTTCTAAGAAAAGATTTTCATCCTATTTTTACTTCCAGACCCAGATGGCATCCTTGGGATCAACTTCCTCTACATTGTTTGTTGCCACATTATTTGTTATCACTTCTTTTCCATGGAGTAACTTCTGTTAAATGTGAGCAGCACTGTTGTCCTGCGCCTCATGTTCCTCATCCTGTACTGAATAGACCATCAGCTTCACCATCTCACCCCGCTTTGTCCAAAGAGCATCCTTTAATGGCTATAATGAAAATTTTTTAACCAACCCGTGGTACCTTACAAGGTTGTCAAGATGCGTGGTTTATATTGTGTAACCATTAACATTTATTAGTAACATTACAGGATTTTCTAGGGACTCTGCAGTATAGATCTTGCATTTTGTGAAGAACAGATCCTCAAGACCTTTCTCTGCTTTTCAAAAGTGGTAAGAGCACAAGGAACTGCACATCCATGTATGGAATAATTTCCCCTATTACAAGGCAAATGCAGAATTTTGTATTCACGGGACTTTGCCTCCTGTTCTAAGAAATGCACAAACAAAAAGTCTATTTTTCTCACTACCATTAATGCACCTACCACATTGTTACTGGTTTAGTTGCAAGGAATTAGCAATACATTTCAGGCACACTGCAAAAACTAGAAAAAAAAGGTCATCACGTGCACTGAATAAACAATTTTTACATGAATATCCTGCACTTCAGTTGCCTCAATACAGTGGAGGTTTATTGCCTTACTGCAAGCTACATTTGAATGATTGCTTCATATATTATGATATGCAACATTACATCCTGTTTCTTTTCTATTTCTATAGCCCAAAGACTTATTGGAATCGGTATGTCTCAGACTCATAAAAAATACATGACTTTAAAAAAAGATTATTATATAAAAATCCACCAACCCTCAGAAAATGCAGAGGTGGGAGATTTTTGTTGCGGAATTCATTTTAGTTTCCTAACATTATCCCTATGTATCTTCAGTTTGAAAGTACAATCTGGCAATTTATAATAAAGAGCCATGAAACAGCTTTCCAGAAAGGAATTAAAAAAAAAAATAAATTAAAAACTCCCAGAATCTGGATGCCTGATTGCAAGTGAGAGTAATATACAAAGCTGGTGGAGAAAGAATTCAAGTAATAATCTCTGGTATATAAGGATTCTGCTACTTAGTCAATAAAAGATAGGTAATCTTCTCCCTAGAGCTTTGAAATATGAACAGAAGATAACCAAACTAAAACGTTTTACATGATGCTACTGTGCATGATTATTGAGCGAGCCGGAGAGGTAGATGAGAAGCAGCACTCCAAAAGGGAACGACTGGCACTAAGAGAGAACTGTCAGACTATTGAGATGACTGTCTCTTCACAGCAGCTGAGTGGTAGGGTACTGAAGAACTGGAGGGCAGAGGTAGGGCTTGGATCAGAGAAGTAATAACAATTAGTAGTAAGGCAAAACATTGTTGCATTACAGTGTAGGGTCCCCCATCCCAAAGCATTCATATTTGATATTTTAATCTAAAATTTTGCAGCCAAAGTGCACTTATAGATATATTTTACAAATATAAGTGCATCTATTCAGTGCTAGATTTAGAAACTAATAACGACTTGAACTAGCTACCTGAGAATCGGCATTCCAAAATACAGTCTCTGCCCTAAACTAAAATATTTCATAGATTTATTTCTCTTTCTTCCATTTTTTTTTTCCCCTCATCACAGAGAAGCTCAGAAAAATACAAAGCTCTCAGTTTGTAAGGGGCTATACAGCTCTGGAAGAAAGTAGCCTCAAAGGCTCATTTTCGTTATCAAAACCCTTGTAATGTTCTGAACTAGTTCTAGTGACGTGTCAAAACTGGGTCCACAAGATTAGGTGTTTGCAGAGAAGGTTGAAGCTGTCAAATTAAGAAATGGATCACTACTTAATTTCTCACATTTAAGCTTTTTTAAGAGTTGTTATAAGGCTTTGAAGGAAGTATGGATTGCTTCTAATTTTGTATTACTCTTAAGTAATAGACATATCAAGACAAAGCTGCCATACAGCTATGGCTTACTGTGCCTCCAGTGGCCTTGCTCCCCGTTTTTGTCACTGAACCATTCTGTTGGGTCGGTATCTTATGAAAATCACTTTCTAAACTCATGTTAGACCAAGTTAACACAGTTGACTTAAACAGTGTCTAAAATAGATCTAGAACAGTCTGACTGAATGGAAGTGAGATCAGGTGCACACACAGTAAACTCCAACAGGATCTTATAAGCCAAAAGATATGTGCCCATATCCCATGACGCCAGTCATCATGTATGGAGTAAACATACTTTTGAAGTGCATCCTGTTGAAACTGGGCTACTATACAGTAAAGTCATCCACTCAGAGAACAAACATCAAGAGCCATAACTTTGCACTTGTGATACACACAATAAGAAGGGCCACAGGTGGCTTCCAGCCTTTTGTTATTAGGATTGCCTCATGTTTAAAGTTATCTTCTCCAAAGACAAGAGAGCAGACCACAGACTGCAGGTGCAGGAGGTGCTTCTGCTTAATTCTTTTGCTTTATCCATCAAAATCAGGAGTTATAATTTGAACATCTTGAAAATATAGAAGGAGGATAAGTGTCTTTATTGATTTTGTTATATTATAAATGTGTTAGCTTTGGGCATGCAGGGAATTTGGCAGAATTTGTGAGTTACTCTATTTGATTGAGGGGCAAAATTCAAAAAGGCAGGTGAGTCCATTAGAGATTTCACTCACGCTACTCAAAATGTCATAATTTAAAAAATATTTTTAATCCAACTGGGAAAATGAATGAAAATCAATGAGTCATTTCTCATTAAAAAGTGTATTAAAGTGCTCTCAAAGAGGTTTAGTAACAGGTTGTCGTGGTTTAACCCCAGCTGGTAACCAAGCCCCGTGCAACCACTTGCTCACTTTCCCACCAGAAGGATTGGGGAGAGTATTGGAAGGGTAATAAGTAGAAAACTCGTGGGTTGAGATAAAGACAGTTAATTAGGGAAAGCAAAAGCCGTAGGCATAAACAAAACAAAACAAGGATTAATTCACTGCTTCCCATGGGCAGCAGGTGCTCAGACATCTTCAGGAGAGCAGGGCCCCATCACGTGTAATGGTGACTGGGGAAGACAAATGCCATCACTGCAAATGTCCCCCATTTTCTCCTTCTTCCCACTTTATATACTGAGCATAATGTCATATGGTATGGAATATCCCTTTGGTCACTTTGAGTCACCTGTTCTGGCTGTATCTCCTCCCAAACTCTCAAGCAGTCCTAACTTCCCTGCCAGTGTGGCAGAACAAAAAGCAGAAAAGGCCTTGGCTCTATGTAAGCATTGTTGAGCAATAACAAAAACATCTCTGTATTATCAACCCTGTGTTCAGCTGAAATCCAAAACACAGCCCCATAGTAGCCACCACAAAGATAATTAATTCTACCTCAGCCCAAACCAGCACACAGGTGTTTCCTATTTAGTGTCTCACATTACTCATAGCCCAAATACTTCCCCAAAATGGAATTAAACAATGCTTAAGACCCTCAAAAATCTTAGAAAATAGATTAGCATTCTTAATATGGAAGCATTTTTATTCCATAAAATTGCTCACGTAGTCAGTCACTTGTATAGATCAAGTAGAACAAGAAAAATACTCAACCAGTATCTGCACAAATTTGGTGTCTGTCAAGAAGACATCATTTCCCTGCCAAAAAAGCTGAACTGCAGTCTGACTACTCCTCTCAGGGTTGGTATATAATGAAGTACAAACTCCTTTGAGAGTTGGGTTTGCTGCTGGAATTCAAACTAGAACAAGCAGACGCTACAGAGAGATAAGAAATACTCCTGTTATGCTACACAGCTTCATTGTATGTCTACAGTGTGCAGTGTGTGAAATAGTCTTTGGCCTCCCAAGCACAGGCAATGTGCCAACAAACCTCTTGCATGTATCTTTGTGTCTTTGCTTCCTACAGACTGTGGTTATATGCTTCATTGAAGAAAAGGATCCACAGGGGTAAGGAAATGATGGTGGGGAGCTACAGGTAAGGAGCAGACGAGGAAGGGTGTTGCAGTTGTTCAGTCTGCACACTCCTTAAAATTGAGTGGGCACATAAATGGATTAGAGATTTCAACACACAATATTGAAAGCCTCTGAACCTGGGTCTTATTCTTGTCCATATTTAGCTATTTATCTGCAATGCTTTTGAAAGCTTAAAGTTTATTTTTTGTTCATACAGCACAAACAACTCTAAAGAAAGACAGCTCACTTTTCCAGCTCAGGAAAGCAAATGTTAGAAGACCTATAGCAGCAAACATAATCCCTAGTGGCTGCTGCATTAAAAAATAATTTGTCATTGCTTTTCTTTATGCCCCTGAATTTGAATTTTGATAAAGTTTGATTAGAATTTTATATTATTTACATGATTTCCATTACTCTAATATCCAGTCCTTTGCAATATTTTAAGGGAATGAGGGAGTTTTACAGTCAGAAAAGTCAATTGCAGGTTGTTTCAGAGCTAGACCTAAAGTAATTAACAGTGATATAGAAGAGATTTACCTGAAGGTATCAGACTTATTTGTACTAAACAGTTTTTGGATTAAACACCTACATGCAGCTATGCTGCTGCTTGAATAAAATGGGCTTTCCAAAAAAAACTGTAAATGTGTCTTTATCTTGGAACCAGTACGTCTGGAGGTTGGCTGGGGGAGCATATCTGTACCCGTAACATAGCTCACATACTTAGTACTAGCTCCACAGTCATAAGCAAAAACCTAGTTTCTACCCTCACTGCAATTTGCATAAGTTGAGTAGGCATTTAGAAGCTGTTGCCTATTACCCTTTGGCTTCCACAAAAAGAAAAGGAAAAAAAAAAAGGACTTGACAGGAACAGTTGACTATGTAAAGGAGTATAGGAACATAGCTTCATTAAATGGTAATACCTTACCAGTGAGACAGTAGCAGTACACTTCAAACATAATCATGTTTCTATCAGAAGCCAAGGTCTTCAGAAAAGTGTTTTCTAAATTAAAAAAAGTACTACGTAATATTCCATTACAAGTATAAACAGATATTTTTTTTTGTTCTCTCTATAACCCAATCTTACCACTCTATAATTGTAATCTAATCACGAATGTTCTAATATTTACTCCTTTTTAAAAAGCTTATTATTTCTGCAAAGTATACGGAACAGATAATGAGTCAAGTTCTTACTAAGCGGTACAGAGCGGTACTCCTACTTCACAGAGGAGTTTAAGTCAGTTCTGGGATGAATTAAGCGAATAGAGAAGGTAAACAATAGATGGTGGTTTTAAAGGGAAATCAGACCAAGAGAAGTTTGTGAAGAACAAAGACATGGGGAATATCTTAAGTGCAAAATGGAAGAAAACTAAATGAATGTGTAGGAAAGTTGTAGGAAAATTAAAAAAAAAAAAAAGGAAAAAGAAAAAGTGGAAATTATACCTTTAAGACTTACAGAGAGGATCTAGGAGGCCTTACTTTTTATGTTCAGTCTGAAGCAACTCATAACTGCAACTCCTTTAAGACAAAAAGTTGAGGACTAATGTTAAAAATCAGGTGTTTTCCAAACCACTCAGGAAGACATCCCTATAAAATGAAAGAACCAAATTTGTTATTTAGTGGAGAATATCTTCAACTGAGGAGTGATCTGAAGGGAAAACTGGAAAATAAAAATCCAAACAAATCTCTTAAGACATAGAGCAAATTCAAAACAATATTGAAATGTAAGGACAGGAGAACATCAGATTACAAATTATATAGAGGATGGAAGAGAACATTGCTGCTAAAGTTTAGCTTTGTTCAGCTCTGTATCTGAGAAGGTAGCATGGCAGACATGAAAAGTGTGTGTGAGGGGAAAATCCTTGAGTGAATCAAATTCACCTGATTAATGTACCTAAACTACAACTAAGACTTATGTCTCTTACGCACTTCCTGAAGCATTTGCTTAATTTATCCGTGGAAAGAATTACTCACTTCTAAAGATCTTCAGTAACAGAACCTGAGTGATCAAGATTAAGCATCTAAATTAGACAATCAGTTTTCTTCTGGCAGCTTTAAGTTCATCAACTTCTTTCAACTGACTAGGTAAAAAATTTGGCCAAATATTTAAGAAAAAATTCTTTGTGAAGCATTTGAACTTATACATAAATTAGACAGAGTGGGATTTCACTTTAGATTTAGATTACACCAGTTAGCGTATGATATTCTGGTGTTATTAGGCTTCTTAAACTCACTCACATGAACAGTTGAGGTAGAATTACATTAAAGACAAAATGTTTGATCATAAACAAGTGATGGAAGTGGGAGATAAAATATAATCCAAAAACAGAGCAATATTTAACAGAGAAGTAGAATGCTTCTCTCGGTTCATGTAATTGTCACTTCTGTAGAAGAAGAATTTTTTCTAAGAAAATGTTGATTTGCAGAATTAATGTGTGGCCTGAAAGCAAGTAGATTGCAGGTATTGGCATCCTGAGCAAGAATCTGGTAATAATTTGTTTTCTGGAGATACCAATATGTGGCATTTTGCAATGTGTATTCAAAGGTATCTGTAACTTCCTCATGAGAGGAAGATTAGGGGCCAGCATTGATCTCTTCTGTGAGGTGAACCAGTGACAGGACCTGAGGGAATGGTCTGAAGTTGTTTCAGGGAAGGCTTAGGCTGTGTATTAGAAAAAGGTTCTTCATCCAGAGAGTGGCTGGCGCTGGAACAGGCTCCCCAAGGAAGTGGTCACAGCCCCAAGCCTGACAGAGTTCAAGAAGCGTTTGGACAATACTTTTGGGCACATGGTGTGACTCTTGGGGATGGTCCTGTGTAGAGCCAGGAGATGGACTCCCTGATCCTTGGGGATTCCTTCCAACTCAGCATATTCTGTGATTCTGTGATTTTATCAAAGAAATTGGGCTGCCAAGGTATGTTAGTTTCTCAGTAACTTCATATTGACAAGATTCCAAGCAAAAATTTTAATGGGACCAGCAGGAGAAAGGGGATTTTTTTTTTTGTCAATCCCTCCTTTTCATTGTGAACTTTAAATTTCCCTATTGGAAGCAGAACACACACACAAAAAATTGTTATATTCCTTAAAATGTTTTAAGCTATCAATAAACCATCAGAACATGAGTAGGCTGCTGATTACATAATCAAACTTGTGATGTATACATTAAATTTATTTAAAAAGAACCCTATTCACTGACAAATTATAACTAATTTTCTTCAGACGTATAAAATAAATAGTTATGTTAGGAACCCAGTCAAGTTTCTACTCTGTAACATGTAGTAATACAGGAGTTAGATTTAGTAAACTGAAGTAATATGTCAGTATTTTTAGTACATATCACACCAAAAACATAACTGGAGAGTGGAAGTAATTTAGGATAAAATATATTCTGATAACTAGTGCATGGCAAAGTTAACAAATAATGTTAAGCCTTCCAAGTGGTACATCGCACAGTATCCATATGGCAGTGCATAAGTTTTATTAGTGGTTCCAAATAAGATTAAACTGATTACTACAGTCTGGTTAGATTTCTTTCTTCACATAATATCACAGCAATTGTTCTTGTGTTCTAAGAATATCATGATATCACCTGCTGGATTAGGTGTTCTTGGTTTGCTGTTCCCACAAGAATACACTTCATGTTTTTAATTAGTCTATTTTAGGATCAGGATGCCCTAAAGCAATGAGATGGAGAATGAAGAGATGAAAATAAAACAAAGGTAGAATTATACACCATTAAAAAAAAAAAGACAGAGTTAAGGAAAGACTGTCTTCTGATACTTAATTAGAGGCTGGGGTAAGATAGGCTAAGAGGAGTAGACAAGGTAGTTGTAAAAATTGGATCTAAGGAGATTTTTTTGAGCAAGGGTCTTAAACAGAACTCTGATGTAGGTTTGAAAAATAGCAAAAGAGTTGTGTGGACTCTGCACATTGCAGGCGATAAAGATCGTTCTGAGTCTATTTTGGTACAAAATTCCCATTGCCCTAGGAGCTCCTCACACAGAACAGAATGGCTCTCTGTGCTCAAACATAGGCTTGCTCAATTTATTCTGTATGAAAAAGCATTTGCGTGAAGACCCTCGAAGTCTGTAATCTAAGAAAAAAAAAATATACTTTTACTGCAGCAGCTTAGAATTTTTTTAAACATACTTTGTGCAACCTAAGTTGAAAATTGTAGGATGAGGCAGATGCAATTTAGTTCATTTCCCTTAAAAAAACCCCTAAAAGTAAAATATATTGCTTAAGCAGCAGGTACCTTTTCCTTTTCAAGCTGCTTCTTATGCCTCAAGCAGGATGCTTATAGTCTGAGCATTTTTATTATAGTTAAAAAAACAATCCATAACAATGCCGGAGACTACAGCAGCTGTGTGTCAAAACTAAATATCACATGGGTGGAATCGCCATAGTAAGTAACTCAAATCCATCAGATACACTAGAAAGGAGTTCACTCTTCAGTTTATCTTTCACCTGAATCCGTGGCCATTTCCTCTGTTGAAAGCTTACTAGAGAATACTAATAATATGATAATAATAGTATATTAATATAATAATTAATAATATAATAATCTGTTTGTTCATAGGTATTTAATATTCCATACATATGAGTGCCATTGTACCAAGAAAGAAGACAGGAGTGGGTATCTGAAAATAAAGAAGCAAAAAAGTGTCATGAAGTCCCTACTTCACTTCAGAACAGGATTACGTTCATGTGCTGTTTGCAGAAGGAAATTGAGCATTCATGGCTGCTGATAGTCATGCTGTAAAAAACAAGCCAACCACCTAAAATAACAGGTCTTGTGAAAGCAATGGAACTGTGGTAGGTGTCAAACATCATAGTTCTGGTAAAAACTTGGACATTCTTTTTGGTTGGTCTTGCATGCATGTTGGCTCTGTGGGCACCAGTAGGCAAAGACATTCCCAGCCAACCTGGGACCACCCTCTCCAGTGCTCAGGACCCCATTTTGACCAGGGCCATCAGTCCCTCCCCTGGCAGTGCTGCAGCAGTTCTGGTCTCTAACCTCCTCTTTGCCCCCACCTTCTTTTCCAAGGTTCATCTCTTGCTGTGTTGGGGACTGTTGATGGACCAAGCTGTTACCAGCCCCATGGGACTGTGCCTCATGAATGAGGGTATGGCCAGTGCAGGCTCACCCTCAAGTCTGGCTGCCCAGCTCTGGGGAACTCCATTGTCCATATTGCTCTGGTCAGACTGCATCACAGGGAGGGTGAACAGCAGGGTGGATCACCATGTTCTACAAGTAATTACCACTAATTCAGTGCAAAAATGGAAGATTGCTTTGAATGCAAGGAGTTTTCTCGGTTTAGTTTTGTTCAGTGTTTTCACTAATAGTCTGATTAATGGAATAAAAGCATGATTTTTAGAAATTTACAGGTGATGTTTAGGGGGAAGAGTACATTTTGGTTGGAAAACAGTATTAGCATTGAAAAGGGTCATGACTGCATTTTACTAAAACTGGGATACAATTCACTACAAACAAGTGAAAGGAGCTGTGTTTAAGTAAAAACTATCAGATGAAAAAAAAAAAGAACATCAGTCCATTGGAAAAGAATCTAAAGGCAAAGATGAAAGAGAGTTTCATTAAGGTATGCATGAGGTATACAGTCAGGTATAATGTTATTATATCTTAGAATCATAGAATCAGCCAGGTTGGAAGGGACCTCTGAGATCATCAAGTCCAACCTTGAGAAGAAAGTAATCATCACACAAGAGTATACCTGGCAAGACATGCAAATGAATGCTTTCTGCTTCATCTGGCAGAGGAGAAGACTCGAGCTGGAGGTGTGGGTACAACATGGTGAGAAGTGTGCAGTCTAAAGGAAAACAATGCAAACAACCAGAAGTTTAGAAAACATGATCTGTGAGTAATGATTGAAAGCGCTTAAATTTCTTTCTCCTTAGAAGACTAGAGGGAAGTAATGATAAAAACCTTTAGTATGAAATGCTATTGTAAAAAAGCGAGAAGGCATTCTATGTCTGTAGAATAAAATACTGCAAGAAACAATGAAGCTGAAAATTTAAACTGTGAAAAGTTAAGAAAAACAGAGTGAATGAATATTTTGTTTTGGCACTCTCTGTCACTGAGGTCTTTGGGAATATGCTAGACAGCCATCTGTCAGCAGTGATAACATATACAGTTAATCTTGTCCTCAGGGATGGACTGTCTCTTGGAGACCCTTCCAACAGTTTTTTAATGTAGTTATTACCAAACCTCAACAGATCTTTAACGGGAACATTGGCAAGATAGTACATACTGCAAAACCTGTAGAAGAAATACACACCATCTAGAAATATGGTCTAATGAAGTTTCAGATTAAATGTGTAGGACTGTCTGCACTTAGCTCTTGATGCTACTACATTTTGTGGGGGGAAAAAAAGACATAGTATATTACTGGTTTATAATGGTAGATTCTACTAAGTTACCAGTAGGGGTTTTCTGGAGAAACAGAAATTCAGAGGCATTTGCAGGATAAAGAATGTCAGGTAAAGTGTTTGTTACTGTTACAAAACCCCATGACAGAGTTCATTTGCAAGTAAGTTTCCAAGACAACTTCAATGACATAGTTATCCTGGGCTGAATGCAGCATTTCTGGGATAAAATTTATTTTTTGAACAGTAAAGAATGAAAGGTCTGTGGAAGGAGCAGTATTAGGAAACAAATTTAAACTTTAAAATGGGTAGACCATACAACACAGGGGAGCTGACTGCCAGGTTTTAAGTTTTTGAAGAGACTGACCACTGAGAATTCTCTTTCTTTTTTTATGTAAAAGGCAAGAAGGCAGATGTCTACATCTGGATTCCTGCTTCTGTTCTTCTTCTGGTCTCCAGATGAATATTTATTATGTTCTGCAAAAGAAAACAAGGGTTTTTTGTTGTTTTTTTTTTTTTTTTTTTTTTTTTTTTTTTTTTTGGGGGGGGTGTAGATAATACAGAACTGGAACAAGTTTTGGCATATATGACTACTAAATTGCGTCCCGTTGTAGTTAAGTTCAAGGGAAGATCACAAACTGAGAAGGCAAATGTGAGTCCTGTATCAGTTATATATTTTAGAGAACAGTTTCAACCAAATTTGGCAAAGTGGTGGTAATTTCAGAAAGTAAAGCAATGCAGCAATTTACCTAAATGAAAATTTAGGTAAATTCTAAGAGATTTTGCTGCCACACTTAAGGACAAATGGACAAGTTACTCTTTAACAGGCATTGGACAATTCACACAGATTTCTACATCAAAAGCCAATTCACCACACGACTTGCAAAATTGCCTTTAAGGTATTAGTTCCATCAGAAAACGTAGCTGCAACAGCAATGCACAAATTGTAATGATGCTTTATAAATGGCAGAACTGTTGAAGGCTCATATATATGTGGGTCATTGCAGCTAAAGCACTGATGTTTTAAAGGTAGGGACAGGACTTAGGGTAGCAGTTATACAGAGTGTCAAGAGTAAGACCAAATGACACAGTCTGTAAGTTCAGGCATAGAGAGTGCTGAAGGAAATGAGTGAGTTAAAAAAAGACAAAAGCAACAGCCCATGTGTATGGTAAATCTCATTGGAATCAGCAAGGTGGCACAGAGCCAACAGCAGGACTAAGAATGCTCTGGATACGTGCATCTGATCTGGACAGGTTGTGATTCCAGATGGCTTAAAGACAAATCACATCCAGTTTCAACATTTTAAATGTTTAATTTTATTAAAAAGTCCTAATGGAGCTTTTCTGAGCAGGAAATGGCATGATCACTGCTATGTGCAGCTCCAGGTGGGACAGAGTGCATTATTGTCATTTTTATTTTGAACCAAGTCCTCCTGGTGTGGAGCAGCTGCGTGGTCCCTAGGCATCCTGAAAGGTGGCACTCCAACAGGATGTCTGGAAGCACGGCTGGCATGTCCCAGAAGGGGCTGCTCAAACCAGTTCTGCACAGACGGCTGGGAAAGTGCTAGTTCCCATGTTGGTCACTAGCATTCAGAGTGCCAGCTTGGAGGCCAGTCTGTCAGAATTTAAACTGCCTTCACAAAAGGTATGAACTTTATACATGAGAGAAGTAGGCAGCCTGCAAGGGACTCAGCAGGGATGCTTTCCAAAATGATCTGAGGCATTAAAAAAAAAAAAAGGAAGTTTTCTACATGGAAGTACAGTTTTAAAATGCAAGATACAAAAACATCTTCATTGGATAAGTTTTCTAAAAGCAACTTCCTATCATTCACAGGGGACATGAGCCAGAGTGTACTAAATATATTTAAATTAGCATCATGATCCCAAAAATCTTCAGGGATTTCCTAAAGGAAAAAAGTTATTGAGAAAAACTTACTTAGACTTTTTATTCTGTTCCTTCCTACACTCTCTAATCATGTTCTTCTTCTTGTTAATTAAAGACTAATATACTGTAGCCTAATAGCTGTCCACGATTCACTGAGAAAGAGAATGAGCTGTCTTATTCTACATAAAATAATCCATGAACCTCTATCCCATCATCCTTTATTTTTAGAAGTAGTTTTGACAGCTCCTCTTCCGAGCCCTGCTGGTAGCATATTAGGTCTTGCACCTTAGGTATCACCAGTACAGATGCAGAGCACAGGACATTTAAATGGAGTGGGGCAAAAAAAGGTAAGGGTTCAGGCTATTAAACCTCACCAATTGGCCACATCTGCCTGAGGAGATTTCTAGAATTATTTTTAATTAGTGGTAACAATTCTGTTGTCAGAAAGAAGAGATGGATATGAGATTTGAAGCCCTTAGCCCCAGATGTGTTTTGCAGCTGGCAGGTAGAGTGCAAAATACCTTTTCAAAAGCCAATATCTACTTTTGGAAAGGCTTCATCTTCTCTCTTCCCAAGAGATAACCACCAGATGCCATAGAAAATGGCTTGAGACTTTTAAAGCAGCAGGAAATGCAGGTATATGGGACTTTGGCTTTCTTGTAGGGATTTGCTTTGGTGGTTTTATCAGTCTCTAGCCTAAGCAGAAAGAGATATCAGAAGTTTACTAGGTCTGAGGAGGAACATTGTTCTTACATATCAGCACAGTACCTCTGTGTCTTCCTATGTCACAACATTACAGACCTCTTTTTATGTAAGCTGCTCAGTGGTAGTTCATCAAATAAAGTCAAACTACTCACACCACAGGTTAGAATATTCAGTGGTAACACTGAATAAATATAAACCCACAGTACTCCTTTGAGTACATGGGTCAACCATTCAGCCATATCTGCTAAACAGATGTGAAATAGTGACAGTGATTTGCCCACATCACGTTAGTTACTCAAACATCAGCCATGAACCTTTTCCTAGAAGCTGTTTGGTAACAAGTTGACAACCATGTAGACCATTACACCTGGAGCTTTGTTTATATTAGAAATGCCAGAGAGGTTGTGATTTGCTGTAATTTTTGGTTATGAATACCATGGATTGCAAGACAAAATGGAACAACATTGAACAATAAACGAAATTAGGGAACTGTTAGCATCGATCAGTTCATGTCTGTTGCCAAGGGCAATCTTGGTGTGCCTCATTTTAAATTCTATTGAACAAATTAATGTGTAATTTCCTTATCATGAGCAGTGGCTGATCAGAAGAAGCTTCAAGAGGTAAAGAGTGCTAATGGATCTTGAAATTGGATCCTAGCCATGACAATGAACCTGGAGCTGAACATCGCCACTAATGGATAGTCTATGAGTACAGCACATTGGTCATAGACACTTCTTTGTGCTGTATTTTCTGTATCAACATTTCTTGTCTTTAAAGCATCTCTGCCTTCTTTCAAGATTTTTTTTAATGCTGATGGGATTATTTCTTTTCTTTAGCTCTGCTTCTCCTATTGCCTTGCGCTCTTCCTCCTTGGTTTATTTTTAAAGGTACCTAAAATATATTTAAAGAATTTTAGGAATCAGCTGTGCCAATTTCTGTAGCAGCAGTAATCATAACTGCAATTTTTATATGACCAGATGAGTATGTGTTCAGGCATGCACACAAACACACCAGACTGCTGAACTATCTTGTTGTAGCTTATTTGTGTTTGGTGAAGGAAACAGAACAAAGGGAAGAAAGGAGAAGATACTGTTAATTAGCACTTCTTGGTACAAAATCATCTCTTCCTCTCTTTTTTTTCCCTTTTTTTTTTTAATATGGGACAGAAAGGATATTGTACTAGAAATGCATATGAACTTCAATTGCATGTTATTATTTTATAGAGTCTATTCAGTTAAACTAGTTTGTGTGACTGAAAACAATTTTTCTTCCACTGTCAATCTAAAGGGCTTTAAAACCTCACATGGAAGTTGAATTTTCCATAAACCCTTCAGAATAGTCACTTCTATGTGACATAATTTCTTCAAAGGAACTAATAAGCAGGAATGACTTTCACAATTTTTTTTAACAAGCTTGATTTCCAAGCACAGTTTTACAATATCACCATGAATGTTTTTCCTACTAAGAAAAGTTATAGCAATATTCTTTTGGGTCTAGAGATCTTTGTTTGTTTGTTTGTTTCTTTTGTAAAGGCCAAATGCCTTCCCAGATTTCTCAAAAGAAAAAGCTTAGGGAAGGCAGCAGTTTCAGCTCCAGTAGAATCCAAACTGAATTATTTGACATCCTGGATACACAAACCCACCTTCCAAGAGCAAACACTGTGAGGACAATTGGCTATAATGACAGAAGTAATTTAAGAAATTAACACACATAAACCCCTATCACCAGCATTCATCACAGGGCAGAAGTGTAGGATGCAGAAAAAAAAGGAGGAGAGAACGCACAATGTGACTCTCGAGGGCTTTGGTGCGCAGCACAATGATTGGCTTTGATTTGCATTGTGCTGTGGGATTCCTCTACAGAACTGCAGAACTTGCTCAGGCTTCAGTGTATCTTTTGTGTATTGAGAAGAGCTGGTGATCCTATTAGCCAAGCATGATTCAAAATTCTTACTGAGAAATTAATTTTTGACTTCTTCAGAGAGGGTAGCTTTTGTGATTATGTTTTGCTGTGATGTTATTTTACAAATGTCACATATAGTACACAGTAGACCTAATATCTCCATTACCACTGGAAAATACTAAGTGCCATACATCAGTATCAAAGTTTTTTTATGTATGGTTATAACTGAGAAACTGAGAAGTATTCTTTTTCTCTAATTCACAGTAACTATCCTTTTTGATATATTCTTTAAACACATTTTGTTTTAATGGAATGTGAGATCCTTCCCATGCAGAAAGAAAAAGTATGCAAATGAGTATATTCATTTGTACTAGAAGATGAATGAAAATTTTCTTACCTGTTTTTATTACTGATCAAAATTACGCCTGCCCAATTCTTTTATTCTCTGCAAGTTTCATTTCTTATTGGCTATTGTTGCTAGCAATTATTCCTTAAGTTTTCTCTCCAGAACCTTCTTTTCTGATAGCTTACAGTTTTGCCAAGAGTTTTTTTCATTAATGAGCTATTCATAACCACATATCGTCTTGAATACTATAGCTCATGCTTTTGTTACTATTATAAAGATTGCTTACTTCTGCACTTTGAGTTCTCTCTAAAGTTCTGGTTGTCCTCAATGAACAAAAGTTACAGTTCTGGTGATGCATTCTTTGGCTGATTACAGAGAAACACCTTTTGGTTTCAGTGAAAGAATCCAAAATGATGCAAGATAAGCTTCTAGCCCAGAAAGAAAAACACACAGCTAATACTGAAGTGCTGTTGAAAGCAGATATCTGATAGCTGAAGAAACTGTAAAACTCTGAGGCAAAACAGCACAGTTCTGCATGGAACAGACTCCTTAAGGGAGTGGAAACTACACTGAAACATTTGTGTTGGCATTTGGTAGGTATCATGGTTTATATTCCTGTTTTCCTAGAATTCCTAAAATAACAGCTCCAGAGTTGGCTTAGAAAATTTTGTCTTGACTGGATACATTAAAGTCTTAACAAAACCTAGAACAAGGTTAGAACTCAGACAAAACTGAAACTTATTGAAAATTACCAAGAACCAGAACAATAAAGATGGAAAAATAATTTGAGCTAACGAACTATTTCTGCTACCTTTCCTGACAAACTAAATGCAGGTGAATATTCTACAAGTGACTCAAAACACAGCAGTTAATAAATGTTTCCCCTGCCTAACAATTCAAATTGATATTGATGTGACATAAAGATGAAATGGATTCCTGAAATTCTTCTAACAACTTTGCACACAACATTTTACAACAATTTATGAAGACAAATGTTTCATTCATTGCTACACTAATACTTTAATAAATACTAGTGGGAAAAATTTCATGGACAAACTTCAGGTATTTGTGGGATTTATCAGTGCACAGATTTGCTGTGTCTCTCCACCATCACAGGTTTTGCTACTGTATTGGAGGTGTAAGTTGCTCTGATGAAGCAGTCTGTAAGCAGATCCTTGTTAGCAGTAGAAGGACATACAGAATTATTGATGACAAAATACAACTTCAATATCCCCATCCTAAAGACATATATACCTCCAATGTGGGCTTTTTGAAACTCTGGCTTCTGTTTTTCTCACATTCCTCATGCTCAGCATGGCATCTAATCTACATGGCATGACTGCAGTGAATGATTCTTACTGAGGGAAGCTAGATTCTAGAAGTTTCCTCAGTGGTTATACTTCATGGGATTCAGGAGGACAGTTCATATTGCTTTCTGCCTGTGCTGGTTTGAAAGTTAACCAGCAGGGGAAATGAACTCAACTCAAAAGAGAGATTGTAAGTCAGAATAACAATTTAATAAAATAATACAATAAGTACAACTACACAGACAAGCACTTGGTATCAACCCACAAAACCCAAATGTACAACCTGGCACCCCAGGGCACAAACAAAACAGTGCTCCCTGGGCCCCCCCGAGTCCAAAGCAAAGGGAGAGGGGAAAAACCTGCTGGTGGGAGAGCTGCTGCAGTCCAGCTAAAAGTGGTGATTGTAGTCCAGCCGAGGGTGGTGGTGAGCTGCAGTCCTCCTCTGGATCCCACGAGTGGAGAGAGAGCAAGGTTCTGAAACTCCAGGTTTATATATTCTCCAGCTCAGGCAGCAATGCTTAGCCCCTCCCCCAGAGTGGGGAATTCCATAAAAGGATGTTCAGTCCTTCCCTCAGAGTGGGGAATTCCATAAAAGGGTGTGAGGGTGCTCAGTCAGGGAATTCCACAAAAGGGCATGAGGACAGGAGCATGGGGGGGGGGCACCTCGCAGGCCTCTACTGACAACAGTTTCTGGGAAATGGCATGGAGGGCTATAGAATACAGAGTTTTGGGCTACACCCATCCAATGATGAATCGGTCCCAGCTGTTCTAACTAGGACACTGCCTGAAAGGATCTACAGCTAACTGGAAAATAAATTTCCAAAGAAATTTCATATTAGTAAAACTTTGTTTGCACAAATGTTCATGTAGAACATGTTTATGTACCACAGGGCCACTAATCACAGGTAACAACTTCCATTTTTGATCTTAGTGAAATGTTAATAGTCACAATAAAAAATTCCCAAGTCCATGTTTAGAAAACTCCTCACAGCAAACCTATTATTCAGCATTTGTCATGAGTTCAGTGGTCAATATAATACAAAAGGAAGAAAAGCTGTTTGCAGACGACTGATCTGTTTGGAACTACCAACTTTACACCTGTCCCATATCAACAGCTTTCAGTAATTTAAATCAACTCTACTCTACACTCAGACTATTAAAAAAAAACAAACAAACAACAACAACAAAAAAAAAACCTAAAGGGCTGACTCCTCAAAGGGGGACAGCATTACAATGACCAGAAGTGACCAGAAATTGTTAGCTAGCTCCAACTTTCCATACAATGTAAACAATTAAGTACTAATAATGGGATTTACAGATGCCACAACATGGAGAAGCTGCTACTTACAGTAATTAACTGAAAATGCTGAGGGCACAGGTGGGATTAAAACCTGTTATTTACCAAGATCAGAGTAAAAAAGTGTTTTAGCTGTTTACTCAGCCACCAGAAATAGCAATCCATTCTTGGATTGTGGTGTCATAACAGGTGTCCAAAGAGACCAGTAGCATCATCCCCCTGAGCACTCCTATATCCCCAGCTCAGCATCTTCTTCAGCTGCCTAACTTGAATGTGTGGTTATGTCAATCACTTCCCCATATTACTGGATCTCAAGTTACTTTGAGATGACACACACATACATAGTTTCTCTTTAGAGAAAATTCTTTAATGTTTTAGTTATTCACAAATATTTCAACCAACAGCTGTGTTGACCCTCGCGGTGTTCCACATTGGCCCCTTAAACTGCATAACCACAAGATATTTCTGAACAATGAAAATATAGCAACAGAGTCTGTGAGTGAAATGGTTTAAATCCTTAGCCACAGTCCTGCTCTGAGCACATCACCACTGTTAGCTGTGTGCCCAGGCTTGGGAAGTTAATTTGGGCAGGTTAAGATTATCCAGCAATTGAGCAGAGATGTCGACAATTTCAGTGGGGCATTTGAAGGTTAAAGTGCCACAGTCCGAGGGGATGTGGGGCTGTGACACAGCACGGATGGGTCCAGAGACAAGGTAGGAGTGCAGACGGAATACTTTATTGAGGCATGCATGGGATTTTTTATCAGTTCAGGTAGGGAAAGGACCAGAACATGGGGTGGAGCATGAGACAGACAAATGGGGGAACAAATCAAGACAGGGACACAGGCAAAAGGGGGAGGAACGTGGGAGGAGCCGGGGAAGGAAAGGGCAAATGGTGGCTGTCTCCTCTCTGCAGCTTCTCCAGCCAATCAGAGAGGGGAACGGGGAAGCAGGGAGCAGGGAAGCAGGCATGCCTGGGAAATATAAATATAGGGGCAACATACAATGTGTATATTTATAAGAACATAAAACTGTAAAGTCCGTATAATAAAGTTCTGTCAATTGCTGTATATCTTCTTCCATGCCTGGAACTGTTACCATCCTGAATCTTGCTCCTTCACATTAAAGTATTTTTAGAAATATAATATTAGAACCTTTTGGGTTCTAGCAACTTGTCAAAAAATGCTCATCGAGGGACTTGAACTGCTTGGCCAATGTTCCTCTACTGAGGACCCCAGCAGAAGAGATAGGTCTGACCAGAAGAGCGCGAGCTGACACATCACTACAGACGCCCTCGTATATTGATTGAAAACAAGATAAATATTATAGTCCCCAACAAAATAGCAGTTCTTTTCATTTTATGTTATTTCTAATCTCCAGGAATACTTTCTGAATTCTACAAAAGAAATCACCAGAGACAAAAATAAATTCTTGCTGTTTATTCTCCAGATAGAGGAAACTTGACTAAGAAATTATCCCCATGAGATAAAACCTACTAAGCAATTGTTAATTTTCTGGCTTTGACCAGTTCTTCTGTCATTGCCAGGGTCTTGACTGTATGAATCTCATCCCTCAAGAACAATTATTTATTATTTTCTTTCATTTTAAATCTAGTTCCCATATATCTATATAGAGAGGCAGTTTTCCTGCAATTCTAAAAATTTCTTTTGATGCATAAAATAGTTAATGAGTTCTCAAATAAAAACACAGGTACATTAACCAGAGTTTAACGAATGCTTTTAATTATGGGAACTGGACAAAGTGTTCTGAAAAACTGATCTTTGGTTTAGGGTCTGAGAGTCCTGTTACAATAGAAATGTCTTAGCAGTGGCAGCAAACAGGGGTCAGCTTTGTGAAAAATCCATATCAGCGGCTGCTGTCAACAAGTCATGGCAGAATTAAATACAGCAGCTAGAGTTTTAGAGTTGGTCTGACCTTGTACTCCTATCTGCATGGTCCCATGATGAAAAAAAATCAGTAATATCAACATTAAATGAACAACTGGTTTCCTGTAAGCAGGATAGTCTTTTATGCAAACAGGAGTAAAATGTGTCATTTAAAAAGGTGTCTGTAACATTTTAATTGGAAAAAAATTCAAACTAAAACTACATGATGAGGCAAATTTTAAGTTCATATATGCATCGTGATCAAAATTTGCATCTCATAATCTTTTCTAAGGTGAAGTTTAAATTGGGTGCATTTTTAGTATGTATAAGTCAGTGCTTGACAGAAGGTACCATGATGGAGGTGGACATTAAAAGATTGTTTATTATGAAGTGCTCATTTTATTGGATGGAAAAGCTTTATAGTTTGCTGGCAATGAGGTACTAATGGAATTAAGCCTTCTGGAAGAGATAGGAAATACAGTAACACAAGCTTAATGGGGCAAATTCAAATATTTTTAGTTTGAGGTAAATCTGACTGAAGTCAGGAAAAAGTGGGACAATCCTTCAGAAGGTCAGACATTTGTAATATGTCATTCTTTGACATAGATATTAATGTAAAAACGTTGTTCCCTCAGTAAAAACAAGGGTTCCTTGTTCTAGCCTGTCCTAAGCAGGATGAATGCCAGCAGCATGCTTACCTGTTGGCTGTTTTATCATCCTGGTTCTTATGAGCCTGATGCAAGTAGTGCAAGTAGCACTTGCTTATGCAAGTAGCCCTGCATATGCAGGGCCTGGACTTAGCAGCACCAAAGCTTCCAGAGGTTGGAAGGTTGTGAGCATGTTTACAAAATCTGGGATGTTACAAGGACCAGGAATTCTGCTGCTTTGAAGGCACCTCAATCCTCACTCTTCTGAGCCACTGCTGACCTCCTGAGGTCTGGGCAGACGGTGTGCACAGACAGGGCACGGGTACAGCAGCTGCTGTGCTTAAACTTGATGTGCACCTCAGTGAGTGACCCAGGGAATTCCTTTGTTTGAAGCTCTGTACTGACTTCATGATTAACCTGGAGCAACATTTATTTAACCTTTTTGTGACTCAATTTCCCTGACTGTAGTATGACTATAGTAATACTTCCTCACCTTTAAAGACTGTTGTGCATACAGATCTCTGGAGCATGTGGAACAGTATCACTATTATTATAGCCATTTCTCAGAGTTGGAAATCTGATAACCCCCTAATCTGTGTTATCTTTCACAGACATATGTATTTTATTTAAACTGTGTACTGAAGCAGCCATATCATTTGACAATGTTTGTTTAACCAAGCATTTCTTTAGTTTAAATTTATATGTCTGTGAACTTCTATAGTTTATTGATGCTTAAAATACTAGCTTGACTCTTTTGCTAATTAATATGTAATTGTCAATAATTGTATTTGACATATGTTATCTCATATTGTAAAAAGCCATTATATAGAAACATAGTCAATGAACTACATTTGACAAGTGGGAAACACACAGGAACTAACCTTAAAGGATTTCAGGTTCTTTCCGTTCTCATAATGGAAAAAAAGAGCAATAAGGATGCTCTACATCAATAGGAAGATGTTTAGCACCCAAAATCCAAGTCCTTAAACAGGAATCTGACTTAGCTCAGAAGTAGATTGAATGCTGAGTTTTACAACAGTATTGCAAATTTCTCACACTATATTAATTGAAAATAAATAAAGATCGAAATCGTAGTAATCATCCTGAAAATGGAAAAGCTAGGATGGGGACATCTGTTAGCAAATTTATATGTAGAAATACCACTACTTGGTGGACAGTCTTTCAAGTTTTTTGGAAGATTCAGTCCCTCAGGCACTTTTTCTCGGTTATGTTAAGAGAAACTGCATCCAACTCATTCAATACACTAATAACATACACTACAATGTAAAAGTATACATCAGTAGATATTTGCTTGGTTTTCTCCCCAAAACACCATATGTATAATCACAGACCATTTCACAAATGCTTTGATAAGGGGTGATTTAGGTACTTTATTTTGTGTAAATAAGTTATGCAACTGGGTTTTGACAAGGCTGCCCGGTACATCATACCTGAACTGCTTGCTATCTCTTGGTACATAATAAAAGCTTTATTTATGCCTATATGAAATAATCTGAACTATCAAGAATTCTGTGCTTCATTCATGCACAAAAAAACAACCAGGAGATAGAAATAGTAAATCCACGGTCATTTTTCATCATGGTAAAAGGTTAACAGATGGGTTTGTAAAGTTTCTGTATAAGGATCACTGTTTAATATATTTATGATGAATAACGAATTAAAAAAATGCATGAATAACCCAAACCACAGTTACATTTGGTTAAATCTGGAGAGGTCAGAACAGAATTTAAAAAGGACTGAGTCAAGCTGCAAAAATGGTCAACAGAATGGCAGACAATATCCCTGTTCATTACCGGTAAGCCACTTGAAGAATATAGCTATGTAAATAATGTTAAATGTCTTTAACAATGGGTTAAGCAGTACTGTGTGTTAGTGATATATAACGTAAAAATGCAGACTGCTCAAATGTTTCACAGGAAAGGGAGAAGGAAAATATTATGGACTATTCACCATGAACTTTCACTTCATGTACTGCCGTTCTGAAAGGAAGCAAATAAGTTCCTGAGGTGCATAAAAAATTGGATTTAACTAATACAGAAAATGTCTTTTATATTGTCACTAATACTTCTTGCTTTAGACTGGTATCTTATCAGGGAAAGCATACTGCAAAAATAGACAGGTTGCGTGAAGATAGATAAGAACAAGTTATTTGTATGGAAAAAAATCTCTGCTTCAAAGACTAAAAGATTATTTTGTTAAATGATTAAAGGGGAACATGATAAAAGTGCATGAAATAAGATTGAATTGAGAAAGTAGACTTTACAGGAAATCACCCTTCAACACATTGAAAGTAAATGTTTCTAAAGGAATAAACATAATTTCTACTAAACCTGTGATTATGTTGTGGAAGTTATTTTCAGAGGATGTCTTTGACGATTGAAACTCAGAAGACTTGAAAGCTTTTGGGATGAATGTGTGATGAATTGCATAATAATAGCACTTGGAACTATTTGCACTTGCATTTCAGATTTACTTTTTTCTGTGATATTTGGGCTTTGATTCAGTCATCTGGGTCTAAGCATGCATATACCTCTAATGTAACTTAAGATACCACAGGATATACTATGTCATATTGGCCACATCATGATGTCCTGAATACAGTATGGTGTGTAGTTATAGATACATTTCCAGCAGAACTTGTAACGGAAAAGTTAGAACTCGTTTTGCTAGGAAGGCTTTCTGCCTCAGTGGTGGCTCTTTCTCGAAGGCAGTTTCAATGCTTTCCACACACCCCCAGCCCCCCACACACATAACAAGAGAAGATACAAAAAGCCTTGGAGGAGGAGGGGCATTGCCTTTTTGCTCCTGAAGATCAGCCGCAAACTGCATTGTAAAAATGGTCCTTGCATCCAAAATACACCTTTTTCGAATCCTTACACTGCCTTGGAATTCTTGTGAAGAATACCTGGGTATGTTTTACTTACAGGTGTCTCACATGATTCCAGACACCAGAGATCTAGACAACTACAGACCTTAAGACTTGTCACTGTCAGAGGAAAGGCACTGATCTAGAACAGCCACAGGTCTAATGTAATGTGACAGATCGCGTTTCTACTGAGTATTCCCACAAAAGTGAACAACTCAGTGAAGAAAAAGCGTTAATAGTGAACACCAAAAAAAAAAAAAAAAAAGGAACTGAAAACAAATCTGTAGTCAAACCATTATTTTCAATAATATACTCAACAGAGAATCCAGATTCTGCAAGACAAACTCCAAAGAAACAGGAAGATAGAAATTGTTTGGTTTTCCCCTTAGTCACATCTATGCACCTTGCACTAGGTCATACAGCTATGAAGGTTAATGATAATCCTACTGACTGCTGGCTTACAGGTGTATAAGATTATATCAGGTACCTGATAGTTATTTTCTGAATATACTTCTAGGAAAAGCTGTTACCTTCAGGCCTGAGGGGCATATTCTGCTCACTTCAAACCATTTTCTTCAGGGATAAATTTCTTCAAGTTCTGTTTAACTACTATAAGCCTGTAAGGATCAGTTCATCCCATTTTCCAATGAAAGTGGTGCTGAAAGAAGAGGGAATCTAAAATATTGCTTTACCTCACTAATATGAAAATCTGATTTCTGTCAAGCAAATGAAGAAAATATTATACTTCTTTAGAATACGAACATACTTTCAGGAACATAAACACACTACTTCAAGAAGGTTACATTTGTATGTGCAAAAAAGAGTGGTTTTATTTGAAAAAAATACCCTATTAACTTATTTTAAAAAACCAAGAGGTCCTACATCTTAATGAGAGCAAATGATAGCATTAATCATAAGCAATGTAAATATTTGAAGGTTACAAGTGCATAAACAGATTTCCTTTAAACTGGTACTTTTTTTTCCAAACATCGTGTCTTGTATAAAAAAAGTTTTAATGGCCATGTTACCTGACAATGCACATCTATAATGGGGAAACAGACAACTTGTGTAGCGTCTGTTCTGAGGTAATTTTCTATCCCATTGTCATTAAGTAGAAGATGAATCCTTTAATTATACTTTAAAATTCAGTCATGCTGTTACCCCACTAGTTAATTCAATTAAAATGAACCCTTGTTAATTCAATCAAAAGGAATCAAACCAGCTCTTGAACTGTTTTTCTTCCTTGTGTTTTTCTTTTGGAGGAGGACTGCAGGGATAAAGGGAAGAAGCATGAACTAGCACCAGAGTGCTTGTCCCTGGACCCTAACAAAGTGAAGTTTACTTCTTTTCCTGTATATACAACAGCTCCCTGTAGGAAGGGACCCTTCACTATTTCAGTAGCTTTTCCACATGTCCAGAGTTTTGTCTGTCACCCCTTTGTCCACATGTAAGCAATAGTTATCACCAAATTTTTAGATATAAGATTAAAAATGGTGATGAGAATGGGGGTAATTTATTATATATGACACACATTTTTGTTTATGCATTCATGAGGGCAATGTCTGCAAGATCTGTAATGCCAGCTTGCACACACTGCGCAAATATGAATAAATGAATAATTGTTTTGATAATATTAAACAGCATGTGTGATGTAGCAAAGCAACATCTGTTATTAGCGGTATAAACAAAAGGAATTTTTACTGATTGCGTGTCATTCTGCGCACAGGAACAATGTAATGGGTCCAATTTGGTAACTCTTTGCAGACAGCAGGAGGGATTATGTAGGCCCGCTGTGAAAAACAGGAACAAGATTATGGCAACAATTCCAATGCTGAGAGCAAAAAAGCTCTATAAAAGTGCTAAAGGAGGAAAGTATAAGCTGTATATAGAATTGCTTGAGCTTATAGAAACCATTTCTCTTTTTGAATGTTATCATCTTTCCTTTACTTTTTCCTGTGTCCTGCAGTGAGCTGAATAGCAGTAACTGAGTAACCTGGATTTCAGAAAAATTTGTCAATGTTAAATGCTTTTAGGCATTTAACATTGACAAATTTAACCTAAGACAATAATCATATAGTTATAATATCCTTTATGACACCAGGAACAAAGAAGGATAAAAGTTAGTATTTCCTGTAAATGTATTAATAATTCTCAATTAAAAAAATGATAATGAGTACCAGGGGTTACACCAAAAAAACGCAGAAAATTAGGGTGTAGTTTTGGCTATACAACTTAGCAGAAACTGCTGCTTAGACAAGTGGTATCACTCACCATGAACATCATCATCCTCACTGAGGCCGTCACTGGCGCTTTTCTGATCCCAAGATGAATTATTTCAAGAAAAGAAACCAAAAGACATCTCTAAGACTATTTTTCTGCTGGTTAAGATCTATGAGCCACTTTTTTATGGGTGGGAATACAAAAGTAAACACAACAGAAGTCAGTGGAGCACACAGATGAAGCTGCCTGTTCTGGATGCTGCTCACTATATGCTGAACTATATAGTGAAATTGGACCTTCAGTCCACTAAAATGACTTATAAATCAGTATGTCACATTGTCTGGCTGAATATTTCCTCTTCGTTTTTGCTGCATTAACACTCTTTTGTAACCACTTTTACATGATTATTTATTTCCAGCTATTGAATGGAAGCCCCCAGATGTCCCTGAAATAAATCCTCTTCTGAATCCATACTCTAGTTCCTCACTCAACACCACCCAGCTGCAGTTCTTTACCTGATTTATGTACAGCTACCTAGTTGCTTGATCTCAAAGTCCATCATATATTTAAATCTATGCACAGAATGAAGTCTCCTTTCTTAACTAAATATATAAAATGACTGCACTTCAGCAGCTCTCGGAAAAATTACAGTGGAACATCAAAACACAAGCAGCGAAGTATTTAGGGAAAAGAGTAGCACTGTTCTGTAAAATCAGGGGACTTCACCTGCTTTGCCATGGCCAGCACTGGGTCCTGTCTTGCATAGCATCATGCTCATTTCATCCCATAACCTGATGGTATGGACTCAGTCCTGAGCAGTCATGAATAGGCTTTAGAGTGCAGTCATGAATAGGCTTTCAGTTTCACAGTGTATCTAAGGTTGTCATGGTTTGAGATAGTCTCAAAATCTGATTCCCTAGCTCCATCCCCCCTCCCACATCTCAACCTAATGTGAGATGGGTTTTTCCAGACAAAACACAACGAGACTCAGAATGGGGGAAAGGGAATATATTACAATGACTGTACAAATAAATCACAACTATTTCTACCATGACATATAGTATTTACAATGGATCAGATCTCCTCTCCCCTCCAAATAAAAGTCCAGGAGGGAAAGAAGGACAGATCCCCTTCCAGTCTCTCAGGGCAGCAGTTTCTTCTAAGGCAGCAGGTCTCCTCATCTCATGCATGCAGCAGTAACTGGATTGTTGTAGCTGGATCTCTGTTCAATACACACAAGGGGGTCTCCAGGCCCCTCGGCCCGTCGTCTCTAAAACGAGGGTCTTTCTCTTCCGTGGACTGCGTAGCAGGGACAAGCTCGCGTCACCACGTCATACCACGAAGCTCAGGGGTCTTCGTGGCAGTCTCTTTCCTCAGGGGATTCAAATTCCCCTTTGCAGAGCTCTGTGCTCTGCCTCAAGGCTGCTAGCTTAGCAGCAGCAGCGAGGGGGGCCAAGGTCAACTCCCCCGCATTCCTTCTCTGTCCCGGTCCAGCTTCCCAGGACGCCTTTGAGCTTCTCAGCTCCTCTCTGCAAGTGCTGTAGCACTCCAAGGCTCTTTCAAGCAAGAGTCCATCATCTTCCTCCTTCCAGGAGGTCTCAAGGAGTTTGGGGGGTTTGGTACAGTTCCTACCCCCAGAACTCTGAAGTTCTGCTGCAGGCTCTCTTCTCCTCAACTCTCCTTCCAGGAGTCTTCTCTGCGGTGCTGCATGTCTCTGTTGCTCCGTCTTATCTCTTCTGGCTCTCTGCCAGTGCTTCTCCGGTCAGTGCCAGCTCGGCTGCTGCTTTTCTCCGGCCGCTGCCCAGTTTGGAGAAAACATCTCCCAGCTCACAACTACAGGTACCTAGCCCAGCTTTATGCTGTTCCAGGTCCCTGTAGCCCCCAACTGGGGCTGGGGGGCCCCAGAGGCCCCGAGGGGCTCCGGGCCCCTTTCCTCGTGGCTCTACCACAACATGGCTACTTCTTCTACCCACCAAACTACAACCCCTTCTCTTCCGGTGCTTGTGATATGTTTACATTTCTGCAGGAGCACTAATTGGGCAGAACTTCAAAACTTCCAGGGGTCTCCACCCCTGGGGGTTACCACTTTTCAGCCTCTGGGGGAAAACAAGGTTCAAACCACTACAAAGGTGACAAGTAAATCTTCATGTACTCTGACTTGTAAAATTCTTTGCTTTCATTCACGTATCTACTTGTGGTGGGGGAAAAAAGTTTTCCCCCTGGAGTTAAAAAAATGGTAACCCCCAAGGGGGTGGTGACCCTTGGGGTTGAGCCAATGAGCACTCCTGCAAAATATAAACATTTCACACCAGACTGGAAAAGAAAGGGGTAGTTGTTGTTGGAGGAGAGTGACCATGTTGTGAAAGCCACAGGCTGAGGGGCTCGGAGCCCTGTTGGGAGCCAGGCCCCCCCCAGCCCCGGCTGGGGGGCTGCAGGAACTTGGAACAGTGTTAGACTGGGCCAAGTATCTGTAGCTAAGAAGCTGAAAGTTTTTTCTCCACCGTGAGTGGGTAGAAGGAGCAGCAGCAGAAACAGCACTGACCGGAGAACAGTGGCTGAGAGCCAAGAGATAAGGAACAAGCATGCAGCAACGCAGAGAGAACTCCTGCAAGCAGAGAGAGAGGGTGCCAGCACCAGAGAGAGAGAACTAAACTCTACAGAGACAGAGTTTGGGGTAAGAACTAAAACAAACTCCCCAAACCCCTCTGAGACCTCCTAGAGAGGAGGAGGAGATGGACTCCTATTTGAGAGTAATCTTAGAGTGCAGCATGCACCAAAGAGAGGAGCTAAGAAGCTCAGACATTCTAGGAAGCTGGACCGGGATCGCCAGAAGGAATGCGGAGGAGGGCCTCGCCCAACCCCCCGCTGTTGCTGCTAAGCTAGCAGCCTGAGACAGAACACAGGAGCTCTGATACAACTCTTGAGGCAAAGGTTTTCAGCTGAAAGCTGCTCGAGACGTTCTGACTCAAGGAAACTTCACCCCTCGAGGAAGGGACCTTCATGGGATGTCTTACACCCATGATATGACGTGGTGAGGCGAGCCTTGTCCCTGCTACACAGCCCACAGAAGAGAAAGACCCTCGCTTGGAATCAAAGGGCCAAGAGGGGCTTGGAGACCCCCCTCTCGTCTGTAATGGAAAGAGATCCAGCTACAGCTGCTGCATGGAAGAAGAGAGACTACTGCCCTAGAGAGACTGCTGCTCTGAGAATGGAAAGGATATTTCCTTTTCCCTTCTGGACTTTAATTGAAGGGAGAAGAGATCTGATCCATTGTAAATACTGATTTATCATAGGAGAGATAGTTAAGATTATGTATATGATGTATTATAATATTTATTTGTATAGTGCATTGTAAGATAATTCCCTTCCCCCCATATTGAGTCTTGTGTTGTATCTGGAAAACCCATCTCACACTGGGTTGAGATGTGGGAGGGGGGCTTGGACTCGGGAATTGGATTTTGGAGCTCTCAAACCAGGACACTGCTTGTTCAGGTTTTTTTCAAACGTGCATAGAAATGTAAATCTCTCTTTCAATTATTCCATGTATGATAGAAACTTGTGGTATTTTCACTTCTGAACAAGGCAAAGAATGCATTCCGTGTCCATCATTTGTCTTTGCATTGAATTTTGAATTATTTATGTACAAAGCTGAGAGAATCATAATGAGCTCATGAACTCAATGTAAATAAGGAAGTTTTTTCTAGTGAGAATTCTGAGAGTTTCAGTAAACTGATGAGTCTTGGATGGATATAAATATGAACTCCTTCTTTTATTCCTTCTTGATGAACTAGAATAGTTTCTAGAAAAAGGTATAGGACATGGCAAATATAACCATTAAAAGATTTAACAACCCCAGAGAGGGATACCTTCAATAGCTATCAAAGTAATATTTTCCTGAATCATCACTGATTCTCAATCTCCCTAGGACAAACATTAGTAAACATTTTGATCTACTGCTTAGTTCAGCATTCAGTGTAGAACTGAGAGTTCAAAGAGAAAGCATATAGCATGCAGGATTGGGACAACAATCACATTCTTGAAGCAAAACCACAAGTATTTGAAAGAAGGATGGGAGTGAAAAAGGGATGTTTGTTATTTTGTAAGCAACTAAAACCTACCTCTGCCTGGTGTCAAAAGGATAGAGTAGTAAATCATTTACCATTGATCAGAATTAAACTAACATGTACCATGGGAGGACTCTTAGATTATCACAGCAGGTTTTCATTGTAGTCTTGCCTATTGATTGTAAATACACCTTCTGTCTCAAAGTTTCAACAGCAGAAACAATACCCTCTACTCTGCTCCATTCATTTTACATCAACAACAGTAAAAAAAAAATCACAACAGATCTCACCACTGGGACATCCTAAAATCCTCATAGATACAAAGGAGAGAACTTCTTTGGAACAACAGAAAAAATGGAAAATGCTACCACTATTTTTCCAGAATTTCATTCACATCCTTCAAAGCAGGGTTTTGATGCAGCTCCTGTGGACCTCAGAGGAAATGGATCAAGAACAGTGACAGCACACATAAATTTTGTGGAAGGTAAAAACCAAAATGACACTCTAGACATGTCAATGTGAATGTAACCAAAACATGTAGGCCTTTTGAATGGCCCTAGGGGGTTTCAAGATATTGAAAAGACAAGACAAATAGAGTGATTGATTTTGCTCTGCTTTCAGAACAGGGGAAACCACAACAAAAGACTCCAAGATAATGGAGGACTTTCAAACACTTCTGTTCTTGAACCGATTCTGGGATTTATTTATTTTGCAGTAAATACTTCCTGAAAAGGAAGAAAAAAAAAAAAGAGTAAGTTCTGTATCAGCAGCTTTCATGTGAATTGGATCACGAGCTGTAACTCCTTTGGTGAATTGAGCTAATGGTAAAGTGAAATGACAGAGAAGTTGAAGAACATGCTCATAAACAATTTTTGGCAACTTTATCTCAGAAAAGCAATCATTTCTGAGGCAGAAAAGGTCACAGGAAAGTTCAAAATACTTATTATTCAGCTGTCATGTTGTTCCATCTTTGTGACCTGCACTCCTGATATCAATTACAGGGAGCTCTGTTGAGCTGTAGCTGGGGTGGTTCAAGTCATGGATGTTACTTTCAACACTTCTTAACAATTCAATGGCTTGCCAAACGTGACCAACGTGACTTCTCCTGATTTGGCAGCAGTAAAGTGAAGTTTCTTTTAGAAGCAGTGAAGTGCATGGGCCCAAAGAACTATTGCCATCAAGGATGTATATTCAAGTACTAAGTGTACTGGGACTATTTTAATACGGAAGTTAATTTACCACCAGCTATGGTTAGTGTCGAGATGGGAACTGGATTGAGGTACTTTTTGGCCCGAATGCCACTGATCAAAAATTGATCTCTGTTCTGAACTGCTTTTACTATTTAGCATGCTCAGAGCAGAACTGCCTTGAACACAAGGAATACTTGGACATCGCTGAAGACAGAATAACCCACATGGCAATCTGTGGCCTTTAACAATTTTCTCTTTTACATCCCTACATGAGAAAATAGAGTAGCAGACACACACAAAATATGTAGTGGATCACATAGGAAATAAACTCATTATCATAAAGTAGCATTCACTGCATTTAAATTCAGTGTTACAAATAAGGAAAGGCTTTTTGGAAAACTATGAAAGGAGAATCATATCACTCTACTCCTCAGGAAAACATCTTGAACTTATTATGGATAAGTGATTTGAAATGTGTAACAATAATATATCAGTTCTGAAAATCAAACTTAAGCCTACAGGTTATATCCACTGGTGCTTTACTCTCTAATGACAGCTTACTGCAATCCTAAATGCTCTACCAAAGTCCCAATGTGGTCCAACTTTCCTTCATGCTCTTCCATAAAGAGTTTGGACTTCCTCCACACATTGCAGTCCCTGATCAGCTATTCATGGTCATGAACACATATCCTGACAAGTTCCCTTCCTCTTTCTTCTACTACCTCTATAAGACTGCTTGAAGAAACAAGCATGGTAGACTACTGTTCCCTCTGAGAATAAAAGTGAGGTATTTATCACTATTTTCGAGATAAAAGAAGAATCATGATAAAACTCATGAAGAACAATAAACTGCTGGTCAGATGAGAGATCTCTAGTTGTTTTTCTAGAAATCCAGTATGTATCAAGGATCTTGTACAGTTAAAGAAAGAGCTTAAAGAAACTGTTCAGCATTTTGAGCTCTCTAAGGGCACCTCTCTTTTTTCCAAAATTAGGATGCCAGGTAATCTGTGTTACTAAAAGTGTGATTTTTAGTCTTATTAGAAAGAAGAATCTTAGTTTCTGAGAAAGACAATCCAGTCCCACTGAACATTCTCCTCTCCTGGCATGAAGGTATGAAGGAGAAAAATAAGGTATCCTCTGATACATCCATTTCTATGTCACTAAATGTCTCTACAGAACACAGAGTCATAGCATGACCTCTTTGCAAACCACCATGGAAAATAAGGCGTTTTGATATCTGAGATAAGTGACATGAGAGAAAGTTTATTTTCACTAGTATGTGTCATAACCCAGGGGGCAGTTCAGTGCTACAGCAATACTGGTATATTTTAATGTACAGATTGATACTTAAGAATTCTTTCCTAAACCGTTGTTGGATACAACTACACAACACCATGTCAGACAATTGGTACAAAATAAATATACTTTCAGAAAGGAGTGACAGTCCACATTTTCTAGTCAGAATAATATTAAAAGAAAGGAATAAATAAAAGGAATGTGACACGTGAAATCAAGCAAACTCCCTCAGAAATAACATTCAAGATCTGGTATCCAGAAAAAGAGTTTTTCTAATAAACCACCAAACGCAAAATAAAGCATAATTATTTTCATTCAGATTTTGAGAAATGCGTTTGGTCCAATATTGTGTAAAAAATTTTACAGCATTTTCACTGACATAAATGTCTGTGACCTGATTTGCATGAAAGAGAAGGTAACCAGGCGTTGTTATGGCAGCAAAGAGCAGGAACATGGTTGCAAATCTTTTTCCATCCTACGTTAATTAAATGTACCATAGTGTGTGAAGTAGCTCTCAGCAAACTTGTATTTTAAAATTCTTGAGTGTAATTGAAAAACTCACTGCAAAGAATGCAAACGGCTGCTGGACAGATCAAAGAGCATATGAAGAGTTATTTAGCAGATTTGCTAATGGAAAGATAATGGCTTTTATGAGGTTGATGGAACAAAAATAAAGCAGCAGACCTGAGGATAAATTAAAAGATGAAAAGAGGCCTTGTAAAATGAAGCAGTAACACAAATCCATTAGCTGTAAACACCAGGTAATATTAATCCTGTAAATGGTACTCCATGTCCATTTTGCACATCATCTTGGGGGGAAGGTGGTAGCTTGTAGCAGAAAAAAAGGTGCTTTTTTATTTTAATGGTCTTGAATAAGGCTGTTGGCCATATTGACAGCTGTACTGAGAGCAGTTAGTAGCTAGGCAAAGTTGTTTAATGTTATAACAATGAACAATAGATTTGTCTGGTTTAGAACTAAAAGCTTTTTTTTTTAATAAGTATCTAGAATAAATATTCTAAAATGTTGGAAAAATATTAACTCAGAGATAATTTTTTACAAAAATGAAGTTTTATTGAAAGAAAAGACAGAAAAAGGACAAGGTCATCTTTCCACCACACATACTCAGAATCATTAATCATATACTCACTGAGAATTATTAGATAAAGTAAGAAAAACTAATGAAAAATTAAATACTTTATTTACATTAAATAGTCATATTAAATGAGGGAAATGCAAAGGAAAAGGATATGGAGCCTGATTTGGCTCCTGGATGTTTTTGGTAAGAACTGGTCTGAATCAACAATTTGTTAAAAATTTATTAAGAAACACTGCTGAAGGCAGTGGAGTCCATTACTTCATCATCAAATTTTGTGGGGTAAGGATTTTGATCTTCACTCAGTTAAATGAATCTTGGGAAATAAACTTTTCCTTCCTTCCTTCCCTCCTTCCTTCCTTCCCTCCTTCCTTCTGATGGGATATTTTAGAGACATGAGAACACCAGTGCTTGAGAGTCGAAAGAGACAGACAATCAACTCTTCTGACTTATTGTTTAGTAAATTAATTTATTATGTCAGGCTGGTAGACTGCTATTCCTGAATGGATTGTGAAGTTATTATAGCACTATAAGTAACAAAATAGCTTTTAAAAAAATCCCATTTTTTATAAGGGGTAAATTGAAAGCACTTGACCATAACTGTTTTGCATAAAATCAAGCAGGTCACTGTTAGCCACCTGTATCAATTCAACTTTTTCAACAAAAATACCTTTTGCTGATGGTTCAAAGGAGGACTTAAAAGTTTTAATGCAGCTTTTTCACTTGAGTTCAGTCCTCTGGACAGTGTATCACAATCTTTTAGAACCTGCTGTATTCTTTCGGTTTCTGAAATGCATATAATAGGTTACACACTGGGTTTATTTTTGTAGTCATCTACTACTGTCAATGCCTTACCTTATCAAAAACTTAACCTCTGAGGGAAGAAAACCCATTTTGTGCATAGTGTTCTCTAACACTCCAAGAAAAAAATTCTGCAAAATCTTAGAAAAGCTTTCTGTTATTTGTCTTTGTGGAGAAGTGTTTCAACCTGACTTGTACCAAGTCCTGGAGTAAAAAGAGTTGGACACCAAAGGACCCCTTATGTCTACAATATTCGGCAGGATGGATATCTCACTTGAGCTGACAGTGTACCAACCACCTGGTGCATTGACAATTCCTACTTTCTCTTTTTCAAAGGCCTGTTTAAACAGTTGCTCTACACAGGTTGACTTTTATGTTCATATGCGCACCATCTTAATTGATTAACATTGCATTTGAATGATCTGTCAAATTTACCTCTTTGGGAAGATCAGCTCCGCCAGAAAAGCATGTCTCTTTTCATTGCCCCTGGATCCCAATCAGTAATTTAGAGAAACATATCTTCAGGAAAGTCCTCTTTTCTCTAAGGTTAGTTTGATCCAATTCCATTGCTATAAGCTGCAAAGTCTGGTTTTACATTTAAAACTCATTACATTCTAATGGCGTACAAAACAACCTTTTCATGGTGTAAAATTCAAGAAATAGAAATTGGTGAAAGCAGTTTGATTACTTTGCAATCTGAACATGTTTTTAGGGCATGCTGTTGCATGAAATCAGTAATATGATCTAACATCTTGGCAATATTTTATTGAGTCTTCAAAGGAAGTTTCATAAAAGATGTTCTTCTCTAAATGGAAGATAGAACAAGGGCTGGAAACAGAAATAATATGTTTCTCTTTAAATAAAGTCCTTATTGTGAAGGGGAAATGAAATCACTTCAAACACCAAAATAGGTTTTCTAGTTTTAAAAGGCTATCATTATAAAATTAACTACTAGAGACCAGAATTATTCTGTCAAAAACTATGATTTAAAATAATTCCAAATTAAATGAAACATCAGCAGAGATTGCCCTGTGTTTCATGAAGCTAATTTTGTGGTATTTCATAACACCTTTTCATGCTCAGACAAGGTAATAAAGAAAACTGGTTATCCAATGATGGCCAACCACAGACACCTGATGTGCTATTGTAGAGCTGCCAAGAGTTCCAGAGTTCTTCTCTAAAACATCACCTGGGTCTTCTATGTTGTCAAGCCATGACATGCAAAGGCATTATAAGTGCTGTGGATAATTAAGGTTCTAATTGTGGCTCTGAAAGTGCCATCAGTCTCTAAATTTTTAATGCACAGACAAAAAAATGGTAGAGAAGTTTTTTCATTTACAAAGTTGGAAAGAAATTTAAATGAAAAGTAAAGGACAAATTGATGCACAATTCTGCTGGAAATAATCGCTCCTCACATAAGAAAATGGGAATGTATATTTAAAAATTATTATTTCAATCTTTAATGAATAGAAATACCTTTCCACATATTTTTATGGACATTTCTGGTGTTCAGATATGGATTGGAGCTGAAAGGAGCTGTCATTATTTTTGTGTACATTGACAAAATTGGAAATTGATATGGCATTCTGTTATCTCCCAGGGATTGTTTCACTAAAAAATTTGTGGAGAAAGAATGGGGAGCTGTTGCATTTGGTTTTCTGTCAGGGAAATCTTTGATTTTCTACAATGTTTTTGATTTTTTGTTTAACCAAAAAATAAACCCACATATGTTCATTTCCATCAATATTGATTGAATGTATGCCAGAGAAGACTAATTATTAGGGAAAACATGTCTAGCAGATTTAGGCTTAATGTTAATGTGTGACATTAGGGGTCAGATACAGTTAGGCAGAGGGCAGACCTGAACCGATTCATGGCCGAAGGCAGTATTTCTGCTACCCAGTGACTTTACCCAGCTTTGATGAACACCTACAGTTTCACTGTCCTGTACAGTCCATAAAAAGAAATAATCCTTTCCTAATACCACACTGCTTCACAGCTTTACTGTCTGTGTTCACTCTAGGCTGCTTTCATTTCCTAGTATTGGCACTACATCACACTTATAATGACATCTTAGTTTATTTTGAAGACATGATCAACTGTCAGAGTAGATTGTTAAGGTTCAGACGTTCATAAGCATCTTTTGAAAGGGCACAGAAACCTAAGAGGTAATTAAACTCATAGAAACCCTGTGAAAATCCCTGGATGGGTAATAAAGAAAATTAAGAGGTTGTCCTTTCTCACTAAGGGAAAGACACTCAGAACAAGACAGTTTTCACCCACTCTGTGGGTGATAGATGAAGAATCCACCAGAATGTATAAATTGGCTGATTGGTGCCCATGGATGTAGCCCGGTACATTGCTCCACAGTACTTGCTCTCCTGGACACCCTGGGTTTGTCACAGAAAGTCTTGGAAAAGGCTGCTCCTAAGGCGGAGGGTGCGGAGGTTTCCAGGGATAAAGATCCAATGCAAACAAAGGCTTATTAGTTCTGCTGATACCAGAACAGCTCATTTTCCTAAAAATGTGGATGTACTCTTAGTTCTTCACGCTACAGGAAGAGACTTACTAGAAAAATTTCTTTTTAGTTTTGACCACTGAAGACATCTAGTTGCAAGTGCACCAAATGGCACAGCTTTCCTGTACTCCTTTAGTCTGTCTCCACTTGTATTTTTCTCCATTTCTACAGGAAAATGATGGGCTGTAAGTAAAATTTGCCACAATTCAGAGAAAATTAAACTGTATGGGTGACATGGAACATCACATTTCCAAGTGTGGAGAAAGACAAATTTCAGGTATAAGGTTCCAGATAGGTTTCTTGAAAGTGCTAGAAATAGCAATGATCTTATTGCACCTATTCTAGCAAAAATTATGGGCCTAGATTAAGCTACTTGGCCAGGTCACTTCTCTACCATCACTGGGGAGACAGTCACCTCAGGAAAGGAATTCTTCCTTTTGTCTTCCTCCATTGCTTAGACAAGAAGTCTAAAAGAGCTGCATAGAGAAGATGATGGATGGTAGATGAGCTAATCTCCTCCCTGTGGGATTAATAACAATGTGCTCCAACACTGTTGAAAAAAGTATCCCTTGGTGAAAATCTGGAGTCATGTTTTTTTCCCTAGGGAGCATCCTTTCTATTTTAAATGATGGAGAACATTTTGATTATTGTCTATAGCTGTCTATTGTCTTCTTCCTGAGTACAAAAAATGATTGTGTGCACATTATAAAGATCCAGAAAGGAATGGAGGTTCTGAAATGTGATGGTTTTTATGGCATCATGTTGTTGCTGTTGCTTCCCATCTTCAGATGTACCATTCATCAAAGATCACACAGTGCTGTGCCCCAACCTGTGTAACAAAACACAGGGACACAAAAAATATCACTAATGATAAAATCTACAGCTTCAAGATTCAGTATTTATTGGTAGTAATATTTACCATGACTTTGTTTTGACATGATGCCCCATTTCAGAAAAATTCAAATAAATCCTAGCACTTTTGCCAAAAGCATGACTTTCAAAAATGCAAAAGCAAAAATTTATTCATCTCAGGTATCTGAAACCTGAATCTGTCGTGGTTTTTTCAAGCTGGAATGCACACTCAAGGTTTTTATTTTTTATTTCCACAGCAAGTTTTCTTTGCACAGAGAGATGTGATTTTAAAAAGTTGAATTTTGAGTTGTAAAGTTTTCTTATAATTAGCTCGATGCTTTCTTTACTAGTAGTGTAACTGTGGGGGAAAAAAAGAAGCTGTGTAAGAACACAGCTAGTAGGCTCTTTATTATAAAGAAATGACCTGAAGAATACTTCAGGACAAGTTGTAAAATCAAGTATTCCTCAAATGTATTCCTCAGATGTATATGTATTGAAAAACTGATTTGTGTGAAACAAGTCCTCAACTGATTTTATTAACTTCACACATTTATTTCCATGTAAGTCCAATAAAATCCATCATTGTTGGACATTCACAGAAATTTAGAAATTTTACATTGTGTGTACATCTTATTTGGTATTTGAACATCCAGAAGTTGCATTTCCAAGTCTATCAGTAATATGGGTAAAAACAGTTAGAAGCTCACTGTAGATGAGAGTCTATTTCTACTCATGCCAGAAGAGAGGTAAGGAACTGAAATTTAAGACAAAAATATTGCTCAGGGCAGACTCAGAGAAGTCTATTTAGGTGAGATATATGTGGCTGAAAGACGAAAATTAGGCATTTTAATAGCAATGCAAAATGACATTTTTGAGTTCTGTGCTTTGGACACCAGTAAACCAATAAACTGCTGTGAACTGAATGATAACTAGGCTGGTGGCTATAAACAAAGAGGGAGACAGACAGGCAGGAAGAGTGACGGGAAGAAAGTGAAAAAGGACAAAGAATACAGTAGCAAAAACACAATTGTATCAAGAGATATAATATTTATGCAAGAGATGCATGCTCAGAAAATTTACTAAAACAGTACTCTACCTGCTGTTGGTAACTAATCACTTGACATTTAATTTTCTATGCTGCCATTTTGTGATAATATAGAGAATTCACAGTTATTCCTCATGTCTTCTGTGGGAAAATTAATGCATGCGAATAAATTTTGGCAAAATCCCCAATATTTGTAGCAATTATGAACAGGGTAGCATCTCTTTATCCAGTCAAAGATTAAATATTATAATTTTTTATGCTATTGGATTGCCAGCAGAAGGAAGCATTCGAAGTCTTCACAGTATTCCCTTACTCCTTGAGGTCCTACACTAGCATGAGCAAAAATGGTGTTGCTCACAGTTCTGATATAAATGTAATCTTTATTAAAAAACTAAATTAAATTGAAATAGGAGTTATATACATGTATCTTTGAACTTATAGTAGGTTGCCTATGAAAACAAGATAATTTATTTTAGATGTGGTTGCTAACATTGCCTATTACTTTGACTCTTTGTTGCCCATTATAAGAAACTTCTAAAAATTACTAATAAGTTTGAAAAACTTGAACTGGTTCAACTATGCTTTCGCAGGCTGGACACCTGCTTCTGACTGGTTTGCTGTTTGTTTTCATTTGTGTATTTTTTTTTAAAGCTTTGCCAAACCAATTAGGCTATCTTGAAGAACAGAGGAACGAGGTCAGGAAAAACATTTCTTGGCAAAATTAAACATTTGCTCAGCGAACATCACCCATTTTGTGCACTTCAGTGAAGAAGGGTTCCTATCCAGAAAATAATGAGTAAGCAAATAACGGTCATCTCGCAACATATGCACCCAAGGGATTAGAAAAAGCTGGCCAAACTTCTGAGTGCTTTTGATCCAAACTTTGAATTACTTGAACTTGTAACTTAATCATGCTCTCATAACACAGCTTGCTGCTGTTGTTATTTGCAGGTCTTATTCATTTCCTCATTGAATGTTAGTGAGTAATGACTCTTGTAGTTCTTAGCAGTGTTCAGTTCCTAGTGAGACTAATGCATGGATCACAGTTATGTTGTCTCTTCTTTACAAATCAAACAATGCCTTACTATAATCCCAAACTCCAATTGCTGAAAATATAGTGGTTCCAGTTTTGTCTGGGTTCAGCTTTTCGTACTGTTGTCCTGCTGCTGGCTTATCATTCTGTCAGGTTGTCTGGCTCCTACCTCCCTCTCCTGTTGCAGCTGGGTTGGCTTCAGGCTATGATAATTTTGCCTGCAGTCCTTACCTTCTGCTGTTTTATCAAGGACAATAATGCTTGAGGCTGAACCTTAATTTCTAAACCCATTATTCTGTAAAGCCTTAAGGCACACTTTACTGCTTCAAGAACCAAGGAGCGGTGTAGGTTTGTATGATTTTCTAAATTTTCTAAATCCCGGGACATTAACTTATTTGTGGAAAACCCTGAGCAGAGTTGCTCTAAAGACTGTACAGCCTAGATAAAAGTAGATTTGTTTTCTAACACAAGAACTTCTAAACACCCAGCACAACACCTTTCATATGCACTGGTTCTCTTACAGGATTTTTCTTTGCAAAGACAAAGTTGGCCAATATTATAATATAAAAGCACTGCACACAAACTTCCTTTTCCTAGAAGTGCAGGGAGAAAATCTACAGTAGGTGATATGCCATTCACAATTTTTTGACTTTGTAAGTAAATTTTCTCAGGAGAGCTTTTCAGACAGGTACTCATCAACTTGTAAGTAAATAATTAATTCTTGGAGGACTGTGCTCTGCTTTACCATTTCACATTTGGAATGATAGCCATTCAGCTATTCAAGTAATGTGTGTCATGTAGACCAATACGTAAGGATCCATCTTGTTTATTATATTTGTTGCACCCAATCAATAACAGCTTTGTAATTTTAAGTGAAGAGTATAGTGATATTTATAAGAATTAGAGCTTTCTGAAATGGCATTGCTTGTCCACTGTGTCCATTGTCCTTTTGTCTGATTCTCTTTTTTTGTTCCTGTGCAAGGGAAAAGAGAATATTTACAGATTCTTATAGTTCCATATGTTCCTGCAAAGCAGTAATTTCAGTCAATAGCAAAGATCTTCAGATTTAGAATAGTTCAATGGAAATCAATGAAAGTACTTGTATGATTAGTGTTAAAAGTGGTTGACTACATTGATGGTCTTAGATCTAAAAGGAATAAACTTCATTTACCTGTAGATTTAACATTTTTTATTCACATTGAACTGACTTATCCTGTTTTGATTTTCAGACCACTATATCTTATTTATGTTTTAGAAATACAGCCACAGCCATTTAAACAGTATTGGAGTATTCCGATGTATAAAAACCTTATGAATTTATTTTTAAAGATGTCTTTGGGCTTCAAAAGCTCAGCTGATCCAAAACAGGAGCAAAAGCAACACTTTTTACAGAAGAAGTTTGTCAAGAAGGCCATGTTGCTGAGAACACAGCTGCGCTGGGCAGGGCAAGTCTCCAGGATGAAGGATCACCGCCTCCCTAAGATCCTACTCTATGGTGAACTTGCCACCGGCTGCCACATGAGAGGAGCCCTGAAGAAAAGATACAAGGACTCCCTGAAACAACATCTCAGCCTTGGCCTTATTGATCATCATAACTGGTCTACTCTGGCCTCCAATTGGGAGGTCTGGAGACACGACATCTATAATGTAGCTGTCTCCTTTGAGAACACACGCAGGATCACTCTCAAGGAGAAAAGGCAACCGTGTCCTGCAGAATACACCATCTAAGGAGTCTTTCTGCTGTGCCTTTTGCAATCGGATATGTCTGTCACGTATTGGCCTCATAAGCCACCAGGGTGCCTGTAACAAATGTGGATAGAGCCTTCCCAAATCTTCGTTTGCAAAGCCTAGCCATGATGATATCAAGAAGAGAAAGAATGCAACTAATTACTTTTATTTAGATTTAGAAGTTGGTGAAAATACATTTTACCTACACATGTTGAGCAACCGATACACCCTTCTAAATATAGTATTTTTAGTACTGTAGAAGGAAAACATTTATAGAAAAAGCTCTTACACCACCTTGACTGTAAAGTGTGTATGTATGTTTAGGTTATGAAATAGATGCAAAGGACCCTATGTACACAATATGAGTTACATATTATATATAGATACAGTTGGTCCCACTTCAAGAGTCTTAAACATGTGCTAAGGAATCTTGTTGATAAAGGTAAGTTATTTGACTTCCAGTTTATATAGAGAAACACAATTGTTGAAAGATTAAAGCTTCGTTCTTTGCTTTATTTTAATTAATGGAAAATCACATGTTGACCTTTGCAGAGCGCTAATTTCAGTCTGTGATTTTTCCGAAGTCACTCTGGAGATTTGGGACAAAAAGTCTGTACTATTCCTACATACTCCCTAGGACCTTCCTACATGCTCTCTAGGACCTTTCTACACAGTTGTTATGTATGTTCTAGGGCTACCAACCACTTTATCACTGATCAATACCTCTTGATCAAAATTCACGTCTGTAACATGTCCCAAATGGTCATTGTGTTGAGTGATAAAAACAAGTTTCACACTCCTGTTTGATTTATAAGTACTAAAAATGGTAGAAAGTACCTGATGATGTTTTATCTTGAGAAAAAAAGGCTCCCTTTCTTATAAATTCGTAGTTTCAAGGCCCTTTGGAGGATCTAAGTTTCACGGTTAAGGTACAACAGAAGCCAATCTTTATTTGAGAGATAAAAACATATGTTTATCTGACCTAACCTTGTTCTCCTGGCTCCAACAATACACCCTCAGCTGCCAAGTAGTACATCTGCCTCTAAGGTATATCTGCCTCCAGAACCATAAAGAAAATGGCCAGCTGTGATGACATATAAAGACTGAACCAAAAATACTTGGAGAAAGTGAGGAAGAAGCAATATCTCAATGATGCTTTTGCAATACATCATCTGTGAGGTACCAACACAGAAAGTCTGGCTGCTAATCAGAACTGGATACAAGCCATAAAGTTCAGCTACAAATGCAAATTTTCTTGAAGCCTGGGGACATTTGACTTTATGCATTCAGTAAATAGAGAAGGGCTAGCACTAAGTGTTTTTTAACTTGTATAAATTTGGGGGATGTTCTGGTGTAGATGTTTTCTTCAGGTTCCTGTTCATTACTACTGCGAATGAGGACACAGAAGGAAATAGTTGCATATTGAAGGCTATTGAGAGAGTTTTCCTCAAACCTACTTGCTCTGTTTTGTGGGCTTTTTCTTCAGGATATAATTTTTGAATCAAGGAGAGCATGAGTGGGTCGGTAAAAGGAGGGGAATTGTCCCTTCCCTTTGTAGTTACTGGGCCTGATTCCACAGAAGGCTGTGGGATGTACTGGCAATCAGTAGAGTCATAGAAGCAACTAGGAGCTTGTAAAGCAGACAGAGGAGCTACTGAGAGAAGATTGGAGCAGGGAGCTGAACGTTAGCACAGAAAATCAACTCCCTAATGACCATGAGGAAATTACTGAGTTTTCTGTTACTCAGACAATCATCATATTATCCAAAAGTCCTGATGATGTGAACCTTCCCATCACACAGAGTAGGCAGTGGGAGACTGAATTAAAATACCATCTTTTTTTTCATTGTCTTTTGCCTACTCATTTTGAGTTTTCTCTGCTTGAAAGTTAAAGATGTCTATTTATATTCTAATGAAAATTTAATAGTTTTTAGGTAGATTTACCTCTAGATAAAAACTAGATCATTTGAAGCAATGTACAGGCATTAATTCATGAGAGATGGGACACAGAGAAGGTAAACTTTTTTTGTTCTCATGATAGGACAAATAGAAAAACTGTGTTCATTTGCTTATTGATCTCTACACTTTGCTCTGGAAGAACATCTTTTTTCACTGTTTGTCATTCATGCCAAATCTTCATTCAGTTTGCATGGACCTGATAAAGAAGAGAACTTTATATTGTCTTTTAGTTTTGTTTTGTTTTGTTTTGGTTTTTTTTTTTGTTTTTTTACATTGACAGTCTTTGTATGTGGATTTTTTTTCAGCTCACACACAGGCTACCTGGGTGAAGTTAGGTTTTAGGATAAATTTGGGAACTATTCTAACTCTCCTTAGTCTCCAGTGGCAAAACAATCTTTCGTTAAAAGAACCACCTGGGGACAACAAATATCTCACCTTCCCGCTCTCTCCTCCCTCCCCTGCCAATGATTAATCCAATGCGAGAGGACTACACATCCAGCAGATGTGTTTTTCTGCACTATATAAATCCATACTCCCAAACCTGGGCTGAATATGTGTCACCTTTATGTCTGGAAAATGCCAGGACCCGCAGGGAAACTTGTTTCCAATTTTTATCTTGTCACTGTCAAGCATCTGATCCCTGGTGCTCAAATATATCATTGTACCTTCTGTCTCTCAGCTCTCTAATCATCAGACCCCTTACCATTTGGTTCAGAGTGAGGTACCATACACTTCAGATATATGACCTAATGGTTTAGCTGCAAAACTAGGCAGTGTTTCTCCCTAAGGGTACACATGCTAAGATTATAAATATCTCACACTCAGGGAAGCTGGATGGGAAAAAGTATTTGTAGTCATCTCAGAAACAAATTACCCACATCTAGAAAGCCCCAGTGGTGAAATACTTCCCTTTCCCAAATATGCTTCATTGGGCTTTGTGACCTTGGGAAAGCCAGAGCATACTTAGGTGAACACAGCAGGTGGAGAGTAGGAATCATGTTGGTTCTATGACATATAATATCTAAAATACAGAATAATTTCCTCCAAGTTTTGTTGTTCACTGGGGGGGTTGTGGTATTGTCTGCCTTAACTAGAGGAAAGTCAGAATGTTGCACATCAGGCAGGTTGGTTGTTGTAAAAGATCGATGGCTAATCAAATATCTGCAGCAGACTCCGCATTGCTTTGGTCTTTCAATCAGGCAGGCCTAGTGACCCAACAAGTGGAGTTTGGTTTCATGACAAATCATGCTTAGAAGCAGTACTGATTGAGGATATTCTCATACTTCATATTACTTCCATTTTTCCCTGCAGGCCTACACCATATTTTTATGTGAGACTTCACAATGAAGAAGGTTAAATGGATTGTTGACTAGTAAGACTTGAAAAAAAGAAGCCAAACTAAACCAAAACAACAAACATCCTGGAATTTTTAGTTTCAAAAGGATATCTTTTCTTTCAGAGGGGAGAAGAGATTTGATCCATTTTAAATACTTATGTCATGGTAGAGATAGCTAAGATTGTATATAATGTATTGTAGTTTTTATTTGTACAGTTGTTGTAGTATATATTCCCTTTCCCCCATTCTGAGTCTCGTGTGGTGTCTGGAAAACCCATCTCACACTGGGTTGAGATGTGGGAGGGGGACTTGGACTAGGGAATTGGATTTTGAGGCTCTCAAACCATGACAGGTTGTTTTAAGAAATATCTGATACAACTAATTAGTAGTTGCACTGGACAGGATATTTGTATTTTTTATCTTAGCCTTTGGAGAACCTTTTACAGAAATGCCCTTTAAATAGTTTAGGAGTATTAGTTATGAAAGTTTTGTTTTGTTTTGTTTTTATTTTATGTGAGTTGAAAATTCTTCCCCTTTTGTGTCCCTAACTCTTATTTTCAACTGATGTTTGAGATGAGCTAAGTTTCTCTTCAACATGTGACAATTTCATAGAAGATCCTGCCTTCTCAGTTTCTTTTTGCAGACTCTTAATTTTTTTTTAGTTTAATAAAAATCTTTGTTTTGTTGTTTTTTGTGTTTTTCTTCTATTAAAAGAGTCACTGAGATCTTTAAACCTAAGTTTCCAACAGTTGTCTTCTAAATTTAACTTGTCTGTATCTGTTCACTAGATTTTATAGTTTATGCTCCTTCAAAGGAACACCTCTCAGCATCTTTTAGCTCCCGGGGCTTCTTTTCTGCTGAAAAGGTAACAGCATAGGTGCTTAAATGTAGACTTCTACCCTAGATCTGCAAAAGTAAAACCACCCTCCCTCTGCCCTTTATCGACTTGAGAACTCAGCTCCTATCTTGAACTGACTGACTTTGAGTCATACAGGGAGCCTCTTTTTAGAGCTCACTTACTGTCTGTATACCAGTATTGAAGTCACAGAACATCCTAGGTTCTGCATACATGGAAAATTTCAATCCTTGCACCCATTTTCTATGCGCCACGATCAGTATCAAGATCCTTTCTGAAATGGTTTACTAGTGTTATCTGTCAAAATAGCTTTCTGGATATACCTCTGGCACCTACAAGGGAATGATTTTCCTCAAACACTGCAAGATCTATTCTTTATCTGCTAGCTGAGTATTCCTATCTCTCTTCTCTCTCCATCACTAGCAACTCAATTTCTAATTTGTTCCTGCTTCATGGATGTACAAACCTTAGAATTTTCTGTACTAAGTAAAAGGAACACAGAAACAAATTTTATTTTTTAAATACCATTCTACTTCTTTTATCCTTGTTTGTGTTTAATTTTATGAGCAAAAATTGGTCATGCCAGGAAACTCAGCTCCTCTGTTCTGTTTCAGATCCAGGCCACCATGTTGAGAAGAATGGGAGTGGGCTCAGCAGTCCTTCCAGCTGTCCTATTAAGAAGCTGTTCAATTACTTGGAGGAGAAAGGCATCAGTCCTGAGCAGGCCTCATATGTATATGTTAGTCATTGCCAGATGAAGCTGTTATACCATCTGTTCTTCTTTCTTATGACTGCAAATCTTTTTAAGACCCTTCCTCAGGATGACACAGGCAATGAAGATACTTATAAATGCACACGTTATTGTATAGCATACTGAGCATGGATATGATAGATCAAATTCAAATCCAGTAAATGCTTGATATTATACTTCTGAGACATGATTTCTCTGGTCTATTTTAGATGCCTACTTTAGAATTAGATAAATGTTCCCCAAGGTGCCCTCTATGAATTATAAAAAGAGGCTAAGTTGAGTACTTGTAGACATCTGTGCTGTCAGCTCTAAAGTTGGGTAAGATGAATACCATCTATAAGGCCTAAGAGTAGTAGTGCTACCTGCAAGGAGAAAAAACAAGTTTATCCACTGTTCATTTAATCTTCAACAGCTCATTGGAGCACAGAGGGCCAGCAAAACTTGGATTTGGTCCATTTCCTCATAGTCCTGCTTACAGCTAGGCTACCTCATGTTTTCTTCACTCCTTTTCCACATATTTTTCCCCATCTTCTTCAGAAATGGTGAAGTTACTGTGCTACACCATAGACAGAGACCACATGGGTGTCTGTGTTCATCCTGTTACACAACATTCCTCTTGCAGCTCCATGCAGATGTTCTGTCAAATTAACCCAACATGAGGTACAAATTCAAAAAAGAAGGCAAAGATCAGTCCTTTCCTTACATTGAAAGATGTAATATTTTGTAGTAAATGGGGCACAGAATGAAATTACAGTGCTAACCATGTAAAATTTTAAATCTACAGTTAATTTTATGCATTAGTAGACTGTTGGAAAAATATGGATTGCTATGCAGATGTTCTAACCAAGACAGAAGTATTTGCAGGAAGATAATATCAGTCATACACAGAGGATATAGAAAAGAAAAAATCTCCTGAGTTCAAGTCTTCTGTGTTGTAACCATAACATTTCTTCATATTCCATCTTTACACAAAGCTATGAACAGCTTAGATCACATATTATAATTATTACTATATTCCAAAATATGTTTCATGTATAACAAATTTCATGCAAGTGATTCAACCCAGAAACAGGACAGATAGAATTTGTACTGCCACTGTATTCTGAGAGCCTTAATTCCTCACAATCATGGGGGCTGTAGTGATTCCTGATAAATCAAAATACTATCACAGCTTGTGTCCTCTTTACCATATTCTCAGATTTCCCTGCCTTGGTTGGCACCACACACTTCTGGGATTGTGTTAGCTGGTCCTGCTCAGATTTTGGACAAAAATTTCTTTGGAGGTCCTATACCCTAGGTATAGGAGGTTAGGTCAAAAGGCTTATACTAAGAGAACAAAAAGATGTAACATTGCACTGGATAAAATTAATAAATGTAATTTTATTTGATATCAATTTCATTTAAATTTTGATACTAATTCCCAACTGATTTCAAATATGGTCTTGTATTTTGCCAGTATTATTCAATGTCCCATAATTTTAGACATAGAAATACAAGTCATTGTTTCCAGCTAGCTCGATCCTGAATTCACACAGCTATTAATCAGTTTAATATGCTTCGTGTTGCTAATTTGAAAAGCACATAAGGAAGAAGTCTGTGCAGTACAGATATGACAATTAGTGAAACAATCCTTTTTCTAAAAATTTGCTTGGGTAGTACAAATTTTACCAGTAACTTTGTCTCCTTGCACTAAAGAAGAGTAAAAGAGACAGTTGTTCTCATGCCAAATACTTTTGGTGCCAGAGGTAGCGATAGAAATATGTTGCCTCTGGAGGTTCAACAGTATTTAATAATCCTCCCCCTCCCATCGTTATTTTCCATTATTGGTCCCTCTTCTCTCTTCCTTGTTATCGTCTAGTAAACAGGCAAGTGTGGAGAAGCAATATATAAAACTTAAAAAACCAGTATGTCCATAAAGAACTGCCTGAAAGAAAAAAAAGAGAAAACGAAAGAGGCAATGAAACTCCAAGAGACAACAACAACTTTGACTCAAAATGTGTCATGCTGAGGTGCAGTATAAGATTCTACATTATACATCACATGAAGTTCTGACTTGTTAAAATTTTTATGTATTTTTACATACTTGTGTTTGATTTCTCTCACCACATGTGTTTCAGAACTGGTGAGATAAAAAAAAGACCTTGAAGAGTTTGAGAGGGGAAAAAAAGCTTCTGACCAGAGCAATTTTCTGTGTTAAAAAAAAAATAATAAAAAAAACCCAACTTTTTTTTTTCTAGATTAATATGATGGATATTGGCTGAACTCAGGATCTAGAACCAGACCAACTAAAGGTTAAATTTTTATGAGATCTTCTACAGAATCACACAATATTCTGAGTTGGAAGGGACCCAGAAAGATCATTTAAGTCCAACTTCTGGCTCTCCACAGGACACCCCAAGAATCACATCATATGCTTGAGAGTCTCATCCAAATGCTTCTTCAACTCTGTCAGGCGTGGTGCTGGTTACACTCTGGAGAGCCTGTTCCAGTGGCCAACCACTCTCTAGGTGAAGAACCTTTTTCTAATATCCAATCTAAACCTCCCCTGACACAACTTCAGGCCATTTCCTTGGGTCCTGTCACTGTTCACCACAGAGAAGAGATCACTGCCTGCCCCTCCTCTTCCTCTCACAAGGAAGTTGTAACTGCGATGAGGTCTCCTCTCAGTTTCCTCTTGAACAGACCAAGTGACCTCAGCTGCTCCTCATACGGCTTCCCCTCAAGGTCCTTCACCATCCTTCTTGCGTCATTGGATGATCTCTAATAGCTTCATGTCTTTCTTATATCGTAGTGCCCCAAACTGCACACAATATTCAAGATGAGGCTGCCCCAGTGCAGAGCAGATCAGGACAATCCCCTCCCTTGACCAGCTGGTGCTGCTTTGCCTGATGCCCCCCAGGACACGGTTGTCCCTCCTGGCTGCCAGGGCACTGCTGACTCATATTCAACTTGCCATTGACCAGGACCCCCAGGTCCATTTCTTGGCTCTTCTTTCCAACATCTCATTCCCTGGTCCACATGAACAACGTGGTCTAATGGAAGGTGTTCCTGACCATGGCAAAATGTTGGAATTAGATGATCTTTCAGGTCCCTTGCAACCTAAGCCACCATTTTATGATCGGTGTAATGCACCAATTATTGCAGAAATGAATGAAGCATTTCTTCCTGGGAAAGTGCAGGGATGTCTAGCTAAATGTGGATATGTGATATAAACTACACTTGCTACTGCATTCTTATATTTTATCAAGATGATTTAAAATATGAGCCACTGGATTGTTAGGATAAATATATACTGTTTTATTGTTAGTAAAAACTATTTCACTAGCAAAAAATTGCTATTTATCATTAAATCCCATGAGTTTATGTGATTCAATGCCCTGCCCAAAGACAGAATGAATGAATATTAACCATATTTGGCGGAAGTTTAGCTAACACCATTTAGATCCTCTCAAAAAGGGAATTGCACAGTATTCCTAAATAAGCTGCTCCAATGTTTAACTTTGTCAACTTAAACAATTCTACAATTCTATAATCAGTAGGTAAAATCTTCTTCCTAATTCATAACTTACAACTCTTTTGCTGAAATTTAAGCTCATTACTTATTGCTCTATCCTCGGCAGACAGGAGAGGAGTAATATGTTTTCCCTTTTGGCAGCACTATATGACATGTTTTTTCCACATACAAGAGACATGTCATGTCTACTGAAAACAATTTTTTTGTAACTCTTATCTGTCTAACTAGTGTAGTTGGAAACTCACATGAGTATTGTGAGCATACGCATATATAGCAATGAGGTCAACAAAATTCCATACTGTTTGGGATTTAGGTACTCTACAACTACTTACATATTGCCAATCTGATTATTAATCCCTTGAATCCTATTCCTATGAAGATGTCTCTCAACTTGCAATCTGTCAGGATTCAGTATTGTATCTAGTGATGTTCTTTTCCAGTAACAGTTACACAAAACTAAACTTGAGAAGTGCTATAAAACACCATTCAATTTTTGGCATCACTTTAGTCTTACAATATACAATTTTGGTACAACAAAATCCAAAGAAAACGCAGTCTTTAAAACTCAATCTGAAACAATCTAATTGGAGCTAATTGTCATATAAGCTATGTCGCTGTAAGAATATTAGTATTAAAGGGGTTTCACAGGGAAGCAGAATTATGCCCAGGTTGTTTTTTCCTAGGAATTGCACTTCATGTTACAAGTAAAAATTTCAAGGAGAACTGTATCAGCAGGGTGCACTATAATGCATTATAAATGAAGTCATAGTTTTAACTGAGCTGCATTCAGAAAGAGTGCTTATTTGTTGTGAATTATGGTCCTTTCTTTGTCCTTTGGCTGAAACATATCCTTGGAAGGACATAATGGTTTCAGATGTGTTATGGATAATATGTTTAAGTTTTAACACCTGTAAATATTAAAAAAAAAAAAAAAAGAAAAAAAGAAAAAGAAGCATAACACCATTCTTATCCTGTATATAAAATCTCCAAATCTGTATGCAAAATGTGAAGCCAACATTTTATTCCCTGAACAGTTTACAGTTCATTAGCAATAGCATTCAGAACCATCTGACAGTTGGCCAGAACACTGATCTAAACTAGAAGATAATGAGGTTAGAAAATATCTTAGAGCGGTATAAGAGCTCTGGAGTATCATCAGAATCTACAAAGAAAAACTGAAAATCTTTTTGGTTTAGAATGTCTTTGCAATGCCTCTGTGGTACAACAGAATGAACCCTACTCTAAAGAGTTCAGCGATAAAAACTCAGGAGTAAGCAACTGTTGTGACCAAAAACAGGCCAAGAAACAAAACAGGTTTCTTTCAGTTCCTTTATGTGGTACTTATGAGAAACAATATTGGGAAATAATCTTTTGACCATCAGTGTCCAAGGGACCACATTCAGTGTTTCCTTGCTACATGGCATTTGAGATAGGACTGCACAGATTTTCTCCCAGGTTTCTTGCTTCAAAATACCAGTGAAAGACAAATCCAAAGTGTTAGGTGTTAGGGGACATGAACTGTTTTCCAGGGGATGAAGGAGTGAGGTTAATGATGTCATTAAACAGACAATTTACTATAGCTTCATAAAATAATCACATACATTTGGCCACAAGCAGTGAAGTTATGTTATGATCACAGATCCACAAAAACAAATAATTCTGTAAAGTCAGAGTTTTTGCAAACAAGCATTTCACAGATTAAGCGGGGAAGGATAAAGAGAAGGGGAGCGGGAGAGAAAAAATGCTGATAGGAATACAAACAGAGGTCTCAGAATGGGAAAATCTTCTAAATGTACGATGCAATCAGAACTGTTGGATTTTAAGTGTGACTTTAAAAATCTTACTTTCACTTAACTTAAACAATCCATCTCTTCACTTTCTTTTCCAGTTGCTTTTGAACTTAAGAGAATATATGTCTCTGAGCCCTTCTTTTCTTTCATATCCAAACATGACAAAATCATTTAGGAAATGGTCCACTTAGCTATGGTAATAGGAAAGCACAAACCATCTTTTTCTTTACAATGGAGTGCTGTGTACATTGTTAATAATTACCAGATACTTCCTCCTTCAAAAGTCTGGGTGGTAGCTAGGGGAACCCTGAGCAATAGATACTTTTGCAACAAGGACTGGCAGCAGTGCAGGCTTTTATCCAATATTGAACCCTGGATTTGGTGATGATCAGGACGATGCTTCAACAACACTAGTATAGTTTTCTAGAAATGAGACTTCTTCTCCCCTCCATTAATTTGGGGATGACTGAGCTGTCACAAATGAGACTAATTAAGAGTCTAAAGGAGAAGAACTCCAGAGAGTTGAATATTTAGAACAGAGACTACCTGCAGTCGTCGTTTTTGTGCTTGGGAGCCTATCAAGGAGCTCCCAGCTCTTACAGTCCTTCTCATTCACAGACTCGAAGTACTTTACAAGAAGACTTCTACTCTCATTTCACAAACAGTGGACTTCAGGTAAGAAATGTGTGTGTGGAAGAAGAGACAGAAATTAAAGCCAGAATTTCCTCTAGGTTCCACCCTTCTCTTGCCCTGAACCACCACTAAAGATGTATCACAGTTTAAGCCTAAAATACATAGTGTCAAGGGTTATATCCATGTATGGATGTATATCTGCTAGGGAATTGGGAAAGAGAATTTTAGCATTTTTGGTACAAAAATGTACATGTAAATGATCTGACTTGTTTTGTTGAGATGCCTTCTAGGTAGTCTTTTAATTTTGCTAGAGATCAGTGAAAATGTGTCTCAAATGATTATAGACCACACCATTGTAATTTCTTTCTTTGGATTATCTCATTTGAGTTGGGTACCAAGTTTTCCCTGACTACCCACAGCCACATGGTACCTGAAAGAGAGTTTCAGTCATCTGACAGCTCCTGAAGACTGTGGGCTTTCATGATCCTCTTACTGTGTTGGGGAAGCAGTTTGAAGAGCTGCACATGCTGGATAAAAATTTTATTTCCAAAACATAAGTTGCTTCTTTAAAGTACAAACAGAAATCGGGTAACTGTATACCAAACTGACATTTAGATAAGAATCTACAATTCTCATCTTTTCGGCCAGAAATTTACAGGTAAAGAGTTATCAGCTTTATCCCGAATTGTGGAATATTCAATCACATCTGCTGCACTTCCAGTACAAAGAAACACAAGGATTTGTTATACACTGGGGTGATTCTAATCCAAACTAATTCAAACACACCTGAAACAAATATGTTTGATTCTAAATAGATTTCATCTAAACCTCATATCTCTACACTCTACGCTGATGTTTATGCTGCCTGATGTTCTCTTTAAAATAATACTCATTATTACAAAATTTAACTTGGTGTTTTTGATTTCTGTTATTCTCTTTCAAGGCTTAGAGAAAGCTCTGTACATATATGTTGAGAATAACCAGGTACTCCCCGGGAAGCCTTACAAATTATTCCTGCTGTTCTGTGTGCCTTAAGCTTGAGCACCTCTGAATACAAAGTCACAAGTATGGGTTATACTGATGTGTTTTCCTTTTGCAACAATAATTACTTGGAGGGTAACTACTTGGTGTAGTGATACTCTTTATATGGCTTTATTTCACTAAATCTAATTTCCAGCTCAAGGACGATGTACCACATTGAAAACACAGGATCCAATTATAATTAATAAAAAAAGTTGTGATAATCCTAATTAGAACTCAAGTCGCTTTAAAACCCAACCTTTATAAGAACATTTCTAAAAGGAAAACAGCCCTATATTCTTCAAATATTTTATGTATCATTTTGCTTCATCAAAATTATTCACTATTAGAAAAGAATATTTTTTTTTTAATATGACTGCTTTTCGTTCTTGTTCTTCGGATCCTAAAAATCTGCAGTGAATTAAAAAAAAAAAAAGGCACAAACAAACAAAACCCCAAGAGATTTGGCTGTTTCTTTATTTAAGTACCAATACTTTTCTAATTAGCTCTACTTACCTTGAAGAGCAGAATGTGATTATTTTCTTACAAGGCATCTCTTCAAATCAGTAAAAGATAGTATAATTATTATCCAATTTTGAAATTCTTTTTTCAAATGTGACCCCTCCACAGCTTGACACAGTGTTTAAGGAAACACATTCTTCTTTTTAATCTGTTACAGTTTGCAGTTTCTGTGTAATGTTTATTGAAGTAAACTCTTGTTATGAAACATGCTATATCAATGATGTGTTGTTATCTAACCAGTTGCTGAAAGTAACCCGATACTAATAATTTTAACAATGTTTTGCTTGTTTTGACTTCTGAATGATGCATTGAAAAAGTCTGGAAGATTTTTCTTACTTATTGTTTCTTTAGTTTTATTCATTATTTTTTTTCTTTTCCTTTGGAAATGTTAAAGATCTTTATTTTTTTTTTAATTCATTCTCTTATAGAACAGCCAGAGAAATATTAGAATGCTTTCTTGTGGCAACCTGAATCTCACCAAAAAGTATGGGAATGCCTTATCTTCAGTAGAGACATCCTTCATCACAAATACTGTAATTTATATAGTGGCATAATGGTCATGACCATGCTCTGAGTAACTGCACCCTCATGAAGTCCAGCTGAGGTCACTGGGCTTTGGTAGTGCACCATCCCATCATCAAAATACTCTGAGGATAAATACCAGAAGTTTTACAACTTGAATTAAAACAATACGATCTTTTACATACTGTTCAATTTAACTCAGCTACTCCAAAACCACTGCATTTCAAATGATCTACAGATGGAGTCAGACTGAGGGGGAGTTCAAAGGGGGAACAGAAAGGGTAAAGATGTGAACACAATAGTGTGGTTTCCCCATTAATTTAGTTCTAGATACTGAATGTACTACTCTTTTGCAAATATTCTTCAGGTCACTACAGTGACTCCCCCCAGCCTTGATTGCTGGCTGAATTGGTCTGTTTTACATCACTTTTAGACAGTGCTATTCCACTAATGCATTAGACAAAAGAATTGCCACAAAACAGGGGGTCATAACAAATGACTTTTGAAATATGTCCAGCTAAATACAAAAATAAAGAGATATTTTAAACAGCACTAAATTAAATAGAAACATTTAAATATAATACTCCAAAATACTAATTGTAACCATTTGTTGCATAGGATTAAATCCTTGTAGAACATTTTATCCGACTGTTTGGACTAGGATGTGAACTTTACAAATTACTACTTTTTTGTTTTATTCAGCACCAGCTGTGTGCATGCTTCTGAGACATCACCAGTCATGCTGAGCATTTAGTAGGAATGTTGCAATGGCAATTTAGATGTTAAAGGGCATTGTGATTTTTAAGGGCTTGTTATCATGGCCAGCTGTAGCTAACAGCTTGTAAGAGATCAGGAAGAGGTATGTGATTTTCCAAGTAACAAAAGCAGCCTGTGTTTACCACAATTTCTTTTCTGCCACAGAATATGAGGTGCTGTGTATGGAAATAGTTGTTTTCCTGAGAACAGTATTAATAAATCTTTTTATAACTGTGTTGTCAGTATTTTAATCTCTTCAAGAGTTACAAAATGTTTAAAATGTATCAAATATCTTCTCCAACATGAAAATTAATATCGATGAAGTCATTACATTGAAAGTTCTGGAAAAGTAAAGGGGGTTTGTGTCTGTTTTGGGCACTCAAACCAGGGAATATTTGTTACAAGATTGTTTCAACATTTCCTTATTTAATACTCAGTAATCAGGGTCAGAATTATTGTTCATGATCTAAGATGAACATTAGTTACCAGATAAGAGGAGGAGACATTCCATGGAAGAGGGTGGTCTCACAAGCCCTTGTTGCAAGACATTCTGTAACTTCTTCTATTGCTGACTATGGCTGGTTGACAGAGATTATCCTGTTGAATCATGGTGTCATTCAGGATAAATTAGTATTGTTTGAAGGCACCTTTCAAACTGTAGCTTTGAGTAGAGTATGTTTACACACTATTATTTACACACAAAGCCAGCACTTTCCTCTTTACTTGGAAGCCTTGAAAAGATATCAAAGCCAGCATTTTACTGATTACTTGGAAGCCTCGTTCTTTTGAATGTGAAGAAAATCAAATTAAGCTATAGACTACTTTCTCAAACTTATCTTTTGCTGGAGTTCTTAGTTAGAAAGAGATTTATACACCACTCAGTAAACATCTTATCAGATTGTTTTCTAAGATTTTTCAACATCTTTTGAAAGATTGGTAAGTTAGATTGTCTATGATATAAATAACTGCATAACTGCATGGAAGATTAAAGTAAAAGTAAACAAACAAATTATATACCAGATACAGAATTACCAGGACCTTATTAAAAAGTTGGAACTGTCAGCACCGCACAATTAGGTTTTGTGTCTTGTAATTATGACTTATGACTAAAAGTATATTGATAAATTTGATGAATAAAAATCCTGTTGGAGGTCCCAAGACCACCAGTTATACTTCACTTTTCACATTCCAGGAAAGATGGAGAGCCTTACTGGAAACACTGAATGTTAATTGCACCAACTGTACAACATTATTAAACAAGTAACTGAAGTACAAAAATCAATATATATGCTGTCCTTTACTAAATCTGTGAGATTTTATTCTGTGTATTACACTAAGACATCAGTCTGTATTATCTGTGTAATAGGCAAAAAACAGGAAAGAATTGTAAGCAGGAGTGCAGAGTAACAAAAGAAAGACCTTACATATGCATATGAATCTATGATTATAATAAAAATCAGATACCCACTGAAAAGCACATAGGTTTTAGTTAAGGAAGAGTTCTTCATTTACTTCTGTAGTAGTTGGGTACTGGTATAAAATGACTGTAAAATTAATTTTTTGATCTCCAATTACCAAACCATCTCCCCAGGGTTGTTGCAACCTTATTCTCCCTTAAATTACTGAGCGTTTTGAAGTAGGAAACTCCATTATAAGTTCAAAGATAACCTGCTAAGTGATGATTTGATCTCAGCCTTAGTTTTTGTGCCTGGCTTCATCTGATTCCAGCACTCCTTGTGTCAGCATGAGCCAACATGTAAGTAGAACATACAATATGCTAAATATTATCCCTAAAAAAGAAAGGAGCAGTCTTCCTTGGAATGCTGTTGTATTTTGGCTGTTTCAGCATGCTGTCACCACGTGTTCTGCAGTCTATTAGTGGTACTTTGTAAATTCATCCCCTTTGTTGTTACCTTGCCTCCCTACATTTTCTGAAAATAAAAACTTAGGAAATAATTAACAGAAAAAAAACCACTCCACTAGGCCACTTCACTCCACTTATTCATCATTCTAGTGGTGGAAATTTAAATTTTTCTGCTTTTTCTGTCTCCCAGATAGGTACAGCCATCATAGGGACAACAAAGACTTACCTGAAGAAGAAATCTGTGCCTTGTTTTCCTCATCCTTTACAAGATGAAGTAAACCCCACTACCTTTTTATATGACCTTACAATAATAGTTATGTGAATTCTGTGGTTTATGTCATCCTGTGAGTAAAACCCATGTTAAAAGAGTATAAATTAATTTCTGCATTTTAATGCAGATAAGACTGAACAAGGAGTATGATTTCAATGTCATTTTGATATTTAAGATTTGGGAGGGGGGGGATTGTCAGGGCTCTGAGGGTGTCACCAGGCTCTTTAGTGTGGGTTACACCTTTGACTTCTCTATGACTTTCTCGTGTATAAAATGGGATGAAAGTTTGTACCACAGAGGAATAATCTCCTCCTAGCTTTTGGGTACTTTGCTGATGTCTGTGTCGTGCCTCTATTTCTTGTGGGATACGTGTCTAGGCAGCACTTCAGTTGTTCTGTTAAGCATGTGAGGTAGAGGATTTGTTGCAGGCATCGCTGCAAATAGCAGGGGTATAGAAGATAACAAGGTTGCTCTCGAGATGTTAAGCCCTCTGTCTTCACACTGAGCAGTTGAGCTAGAAGGAGAAATCCTTTTCTACTACCTTTCTTCAGAGCCAGGACTGAGTAGTGAACATAGCAGCAAACAAACCCATGCTCTTCATAATGAGGATGGGAAAACAGCCTCCTACCCTTTTGGTAGGAGGGCAGAAGACAGGTTTCATTACTAAATAATGATGTTAAAATGTAGTGAAGCCACTGCACAGTATTACAGCAAATATTGAAGCATTTGCACAATTAGATTTTTCTCACCATACTGAAAGCCATTTTTGATGAATCAGCTACTTTCTGTAGTTGATAAGATCTGCAAAGAATCTTTTTCTGCAATTATAGGCATCTTGATTTGCAGCTGTCAGAAATGAAAGCTGGAACTGCAGGGAGTCTGGCAGGTTTCAGTATCACTTGTAATGTGTGATCCTATATCTTAAATTAGGATGCTGCAGATGGCCCACTTTCTTAACTATGCTTTTATTTTAAATAATCAATTCTGAAAATAACTAGTAACAATCACAATTAAATAAATAAAATCCACTTTCTGTTAGTAAGTAATAAAATAAAAGCTACTTGTTCTGAACCCAGGAAAAGGACCATTTTTCAACAAGAAATAAAAACAATGGCTTTAACTTTTATATATTTTGAAAGCTATAGTCTGCCCAGCTAGGGAGGAAAACAGGCTTAAAAAAAAGTTGCACAAATATCTACAAAAATGTTAATTATTTGGTGTATGGTCTGGCTTAAAAAACTTCTATGAACTTCTCTGAAGTCTCTTCCATTTCAAGATTCACAATAATTCTACAAATCAATTACCCATGTTTGTGACAATGTGGTGGTCCCCCTTTGTGTCATTTTTGGATAAATGTTGTTTAACCATCGTGTTGGTACAACCCTTCACAGATGGTTTTTTTTTTCACTACAGGTAAGCTTTCTTCTGAGGACACAAACTGTACTTCCCCTTGGCTGCACCAATTTAACAAACCAAAAGATTCTAGATGCCTGCTTGATAATGAATAGAGATGAAGACACAAATAAGGTCTTCATGCTATGGAGACCTTATTTTCAGTCTTAATTCCCCAGGGCCTCAGGTCTGCTCCAGCAAAGTTAGAAAGAATTTCTTCCTTGTCTTCGGGGGAGATTGGTTTATGACTCTTTTATTTCTAAAAAGTATTTTGAAAATTCTCTTCTGATACTGTCAGAATATAATTTCTGCTTTCTTTAGTTTAGAAGTCATACTGCTACTCTGTCTGACGGCACATTCATGAACAAGAAAGGGCTATAACCTGCAAGTCTCCTTTCTGCTGGGGTGGGATTTCAGTGACAATGCTCTACACAAAGAATTTTACTCTAAACTTTGAAAGTCATTGCCAGCTGACTGATACTAAAATCATTGGTAGTTTTTTTTTTTAACGTCGGAAAATGCTCAATCCTGACAAATGTTAATGCAAACCCTGTGGCATCAGCATGACCTGGCATCCACCCAACCACTGCACCTGCACAATTACAGCCAAGCTTTCCTAAACACTTCTTCCCTAACAGCTTGTATTGGTTTGGGTTTGCTGTTGTTTTGTGCTGTTTTTCCCCACCTTTCTCTTTTTAATCATCAAGCACTTATGGCAGGCATAATTTTTCAGATGTTGTTTTGGAGAGTTTCTAGGACCTAATCATATATGCCCCTTGAGAAGTCTGCAAGAGTGGCCCACATCTGAAGCCAGAGTCGGTGAGTTCCAGCAAAGATCCCAGCAAAGATCCACAACCACCTGGCTTGCCCAAAGGGCAGCAGCCAAGGCTGCTCAAGGAGTGCAGAGCCAGCAGCTGTGTTCTGCTCAGTCCACTCTGACAGTTCCCACTGCACCGATAAAAGCAGAGCTATCAATCACTAAATAAGATCAACCAGCATTTTAGTATTCCCCCCACACACTTTCTCACTCTCTTTCTTTCACTGTTGCAAATGGCCCTGAGTGTTCTGCACCGATACACAGTCAGGTGTGTTTACACACAAGTCATTTGCATGAGTGCTTCTGACCTGTCAGGACATGGAAAATTAATGTCAACTCATTATCAGAAAGAGAAAAAAAAATCAAAAAACTTTCACAAGGTAGAGACTGGGAGCCAGGTGCTTAGTTATGTTAACTGCTTAAGTCCCTCTGATTTCAGTTGAGTTCTATCAATCAATTCAGCTGAGCACCTGGTGTATAAAGAAATGAGGATGTTCATGAGGATCATGAGGATTTTTTCCCCCAAAAAAGTGAATGTAGATCTATTATATTAAACTTGTAATATTTGAATGGATAGAATAAAGGAGGAGTCAATAGGCTGGAAATTCTTTTTATTTATGTTCCTATAAATCTGGAATAAGAGTTCAGAAATCTGTTGCAATGTCTACAGACATGGTTACATTCAGAATATGCAGACTTAAAGATGTTTGATCACATTCTAAAGGCCCATTCATTTTTAAACAGAATGTCTTCTCCAACAGCAATGGAAGAACACTACCAATTGTTAAATTCAGAAGATCCTTTTTTCAGATCACAAGGAAACCTGTAGCTCATTATTTAAAAGCTAAACCATGAAATTTTTTCTTGATTTCATTAAGTTTTCTATATTCTGAGAAATGAAGGAAAACAATGCCTGCTTTAGGATTTTGACCATGGTGATTATTAGGTAGAGACTGTAATTTCAAGAGTTTCTATAAAGGATTGCCTGTACCTTGCTTACTGACCTACCCTTCTGAAAAGAGAACACAGAATCCTAAACTTGTACTTGCCTTTACTTGCCTTAGACTTAAAATATTAATCTGTAAATACTAAGAAGAACTAATTTATCAGTTGATAAAAATATTTGAGTGTTACATGTGATATCATGTTTAAAAAAAATAAAATTTGGAACAACTGCCTGACTACCAAAGAATAATTTGAAATGGGAGATGATATTTGAACAATGGAAATTACCAGCTGCAGAAAAAAATGAGTGAAATTTTGAACTGTTGGTCAGAAGGGATCCACTGATTTACTGTGGCCTCATATACTTCACAGAATCACAGAAGATGCTCAGTTGGAAGGGTCCCCCAAGGATTATCAAGTCCAGCTCTTAACCCTGCACAGAACTATCCCCAAGAGTCACACCATGTACCTGAGAGTATCAGCCAAATGCTTCTTCAACTCTGTCAGGCTTGGTGCTGTGACCACTTCCCTGGGGAGCCTGTTCCAGTGACCAATCACCCTCTGGGTGAAGAACCTTTTTCTAATATCCAATCTAAACCTCCCCTGACACAACTTCAGGCCATTCCCTTGGATTCTGTCACTGTTCACCACAGAGAAGAGATCACTGTCTGCCCCTCCTCTTCCCCTCACAAGGAAGCCGTAGACTGCGATGAGGTCTCCTCTCAGTTTCCTCTTGTCCAGACCAAGTGACCTCAGCTGCTCCTCATACAGCTTCCCCTCAAGGTCCTTCACCATCCTTCTTGCATCATTGGATGATCTCTAATAACTTCATGTCTTTCTTATATCGTAGTGCCCCAAACTGCACACAATATTCAAGGTGAGGCTGCCCCAGTGCAGAGCAGATCAGGACAATCCCCTCCCTTGACCGGCTGGTGCTGCTTTGCCTGATGCCCCCCAGGACACGGTTGTCCCTCCTGGCTGCCAGGGCACTGCTGACTCATATTTAACTTACCATCGACCAGAGTTGCCCCATCCCAGGTGCAGAATCTGGCACTTTCCCATGTTGAACTTCATGTGGTTAGTGACTGCCCAGCCCTCCAATTTGTTGAGGTCTCTCTGCAGGGTCTCCCTTCCTTCAAGGGAGTCAACAGCTCCTCCCAGTTTTGTGTCATCTGCAAACTTGCACAGTATCCCTTCCAGTCCTGCTTCTGAGTAATTCATGAAGGTGTTGAAGAGCACAGGGCCTAAGATGGAGCCTTGTGGAACCCCACTAGTGACAGGTCTCCAGTCCGATGTTCCCCCACTCACTTTTACCTTCTGCACTCTTACCTGTGAGCCAACTACTCACTCATAACATGGTGTGTTTATCCAGCTGCATGCTGGACATTTTGTCCAGGAGGATCTTTTGAGAGACAGTATTGAAAGCTTTACTGAAATCCAAAAAGATGACATCAACTGGCTTCCCTTGCTCAGTTAAGTGGGTTACCTTGTCATAAAAGGAAATCAAGTTTGATAAGTAGGTTTTCCTCTCATGAAACTGTGCTGGCTGTGACTTATGACTGCCTTGTCTTTGAAGTGTTTTTCAATACCTCCCAGAATAATCTTCTCCATAGCTTTACCAGGTACTGAAGTGAGATTGACAGGCCTGTAGTTTCCAAAGTCCTCCTTCTTTCCCTTCTTGAAAACTGGGACAATGTTCTCCAGCTTCCAGTCAACTGGCCCCTCTCTGAATTGCCAAGACCATTCAAAAATGACTGAGAAAGGTTTTGTGATGATATCAGCAAGATTGTATAGGATTCTGGAATGATTTCATCAAGCCCCATGGATTTGTAGGGATCCAGCTGGAGCAGCAGATCCTGAACAATTTCAGGGTTGACTGGGAGTTGATCATTCTCGCAGTTATGGTTCTCCAGCTCAGGGCACCAAGACACCCTTAGTCCATCATGTGTGTTGAAGACAGAGGCAAAGAAAGAGTTAAACACCTCTGCCTTGTCTCTGTCCCTGTTTGTGAAGTGACCATCTCATCCTGTAACAGGCTGATGATATTTCTATGCTGCCTATTGCCATAAATGCATTTGAAAAAATTCTTTTTTGTGTTCCCCATATTTCTGGCCAACTTCAGCTCCTGCTGAGCCTTGGCCATACGAATTTTCTCTCTGCAGTGGCAAGCAGAATCTCTATGTTCTTCCCATGTCACTTGACCTTGCTTTCTGGAACCATTTAAATTCCCCTCCGTCGCTCCTGGCACTGCCCCATCCTCTCCCAGTTGGCTGCTGAAGTCTTCTGGACCACAAGGCTGCTGCTTGGGTGATCCTGGACTCAGGAACCCCCAATAAGGATGGCTCTCACTTACTGGGTCTCCTCTCACTCTCCGTGAGCTTCAGTGAACTTTGAACATTTGTTTTGGAAAAATTGTGATTAAAAACTTGTATTTGAAACATTACAGACATGTAGATTCCCATAATATAAAGTAGCACATGTTTGTGAGGAAACCTTATAGTATCATTTAAATTCTGAGAAAGGACATTTGTACTTTGATTTTCCCCTTAATTTTAAACTTTCTAGTTGTCTTTGCTATGTTATACTCTGAGAATTTTTTTTAAGCAGAGACATCTATGTTTCAAAACATGCAGATATAATTATCACCTGTTTCAGATCCTGGTGTTTGCCTGGGTAATCATTCATTATTTCTTTTAAAAGGGCAATTATAAGGGCAATTTGGACACCCATGTTTGCCCATGCTGAAAAATTTAATTACTTAAATCTCCCTTTTCTGATTGATAGAAGTATTTTTATTTATATTTTGGAAAGAATTACTTATGACTTTCATTTCAGACATATTATGGACAGTAAGTAGTTTTAGCCAATTCAGCTTCCCTTGACTACTCATCATTACCTGTTTTGGAAAACCAAATATATCTTGCTAGGTGGGACTATCATTTATGAACATTACCTTCTAGGTAATTTTCTTTAATCTTGAAAATAGATCTGAAAGAGATAGTAAGTACAATGGGATTATATAATTTATTTTTTTTTTTAGGAAAATGAACACCTAGTGGCTCCAATTTCATTGCATTTTAACCAGCTGTTGGGGATTGCCATTTTACTGTGTGCAATTGTACACGGGCGAACTTAAACCCAGACTACCTGCTGAAGTGGAGCTCCTAAAATACAGATAATATATTTCCCTGCACTAATCATATTTTCCTGTCTAGTTGAATTTAATCACTGTTTGTGTTACTTAAAGCATCAGAAAGTTTGATTTTCATTAGTGAAAACTCTAACTCCCATATTTTTTGTGGAGATTTTGACAGAAAACTTTAATTTTTAAAACCTTTGAAATTCTAAATCCTCATGCTCTGACTTTATATTGTGATTAATTCCTTTCCACAGTCTTGCTTTATCGTACATTCATAATCAAGGACCTTGCAATAAAATTGTTGGAACTTTCATTTTATGGCTTGATGACTTGTAACTAATTAAATCTTTTTTTTTCCTTGTTGAGGATTAATGCTTATTCTAGCAGAGGAAGACACTCATCTGTGTGTGACTTTAGCAGACCTTCTTCCAATGGATCCTTCTTGATAAAACTCTACTTGCCAGTGGCAGCATTTAGACATTCTTTTTTGCCCAAAATGATCAGTAAAGATTGCTATGACCACAGCAAAACATTTAAACTCTGAAAAAAGTCTGGTGAATGTAAGCTGGCCTACCCTACACCAGCTTAACATGTCTCGCATTGTGCTTGTCCCACAGCTCTTTACATATATGTCAGCAGATAGAGTAGATGAAACGAAAGGACGTCCCAAATTAGAAAAGTGCTTGATGTCTAAATTCAAGCAAATATACAAAGGTGTAATGTCTTCAGGACTTTGATGAGTCAAAGTTTGCATGACTAAACTGCAGTCTGAAGACCTGCACATTTGAACGTGATATATACCATGAAAAGTATAATTGTAAGTACCCAACTGATAATTGCACATCTGCTTATAGAGTTGGATAGAGAAACTTGAAGAAGAAAAATTACAAGATTCAACAAGTCATATTATGTTTTTTTAGTTAAGATTGATATTATGGTATGCAAAACATTTTTCCTTTCCTTTTTTTTTTTTTTTTTCATAAGATCTGATGCAAATTCCCTTAGCTTCAGTTTAACTTTGAATTGTATATCTGGAAAATAGAAGCATTCATCTTGATTGTAAAAATCCAGACAGAATGAGTGGATATCCCTACCCTCAAGTGTTTGTTAGATTTGTGCTAAATAACATTTTATGCCAGATCTTTTACTCTTTTAGCAAATTAAAGGAATGTGGTTTTGCTCCGCTTACCCCAAACAATACTAGTTTTGATTGAGTTTGGGCTCTTTGAAGTAATTCCATGTTTATCTGCACACACCTGTGAGCCTTGGGAATGACCTGTCTCAGTTTTGGATTTGAAACAAAACTGAGAAATTCACTCTGGTTATTTTTTTTCAAACAGACTTGGAATAGAGACCTTCTGGGAGATCTTTTCAATTTAAGCATTGATTATATTTCTCCAGACTGGAACAACATACTGGAACAACATTACAATCTCCCAAGAAATCCAGAACTACAAGGAATGGTTTTATAATTTTTTTGTCTTTTCTCAAAATAGGCTACATAAACACCAGTCATCTTTGATATTGATTCAACTCTCTAATGCTGTTCTGAAAACCTCCAAGTACTACCCTGGGCTGATTTCACCATTAAAAAAAAAGAGCCTTGCCGAGGTTGCCTCATAAACTGCATGTGCAAGATCAATTTCTGGACATGGTACCCTAGGCGCAAATGAAAACAACATAAAAGCTTTAAATATTGATGTAGAATTTGCTTCTTCTGGTTTATGAGGTTCACTGATAATATTCAACATAAACAAAAAGAACCAAACCTACTTGGTATTAAGTCAGGTACAAGACTTGCCAGAACAACCTGAAAAGCCAGTGGGAGGACTGTCTGCATATAGAAAGCATGAAAATTCTTGTGCCTTGACCCCAGTATGACACACAGAACAAAAGAATTACACACTGACAAAGTTGTACAAAATACCTGCTAGCAACTCTAGACTGATTTCAGAGTTTACACAAGGGAAGAAAAGGGTTGTTCATCTCAAGATAAACAAAACCCATGTCAGCTCAGCTCAGCAGGCAAAATGAAGTTGGAAAGAGGAGCAGGTATGAATAACATGACCACTGACAAACAGATAAACATTTCATTTGTCACCTCTGATTATTACAGATACACATAAGCTATAACACAACAAAATGGATAAGACCCTGTGACTTCTGAGGTTAAAGAAACCAGGGAGTAGATACAGCTACCATTTATACAGGTATCAATCTGTAATAATCCACTGCAATGCACTCAATTCCTTTGGGCTGGCACTAGGTAAGCAGGGGTAAAAATGTATGGAAAAGGCACCATTTCAAAAAGTTAAATGGATGACTGTTTTAATCTCATATGCACAATTTCATGCATTTACAGCAGTAAACAAAAGCAGCAGGAGAATTTCAACATAAACTGGGCTACTTTCTGCACATCATTTTAGTCTTCCTCTGCTTGCGCTGGAGGAGACAGAGTAAAGAAATTTGTAAGAAAAAGAAGATATGTACTGCTATGCACACTTCTTTTCAGATGGCATCTCAGAGCTTTAGTAATAAAGAGCGCTTTTCAACTACATACATTTTCACTGATATGGTAAACTGCCAGTTACAATGTTGTAATGATGAATGTAGTATAAGTACACTTTGTAAACCGAACACACACTGTAACTGCTGGTTCTTGACAACTGCTTTTAGTTTTAGTAGGGTCATATCTCTACATATGGGGATATATATCTGCCTTCACACATATACACAAACACACAAATATAATATTTAATAGGATTAAAAGAGAATTTACAGACTATACAAGTATGACACTGCTAGGAAGTACATACTAGTTTGACCTATGACAATTACAAAAGAAATCATTTAGTGTCATACTTACTCCTATGACAAATCTACCTCGGGAAACAATACTTCCTCTGTATACTTTTATTGTACAAGAAAGATAAAGTGAGCTTAAACAGTTAAAAGTCCTTAGGTTGTTTTTCCTTCATGCAATGCCTAGCAGAGCTTGGGTAATCACTGACAAGGTCTTACAAACATTGAAGTTTTATCTGGGATCAAGGGAAAATTGGACAAACAACAGAAAAGACGGAAAAAAATCCATCAAAGTTACAAAAACTATAGAAACCCAACTTGGTTCAGGAAATCCCTTTGAGCTGAAAATAGATAGCGTCTGAAAGAATAACTGGGAGAAGGATCAAACTTTCTTGTCCTGCTCCTGCAGGCTCTGAGGTGTCCCCTTTGCAGCTCTCCAAGCAGAATCAGATTCAGATTGACTCTTCCTCTCACCCCCTACACTCATTCCAACGGTGTGTGCTCTTATCTGAAGACACACAGAGGTAAAACTTAGCTAAATCCAGACTATAAAGTACTCCTAGTCACATGGTGTGACTCTTATGGATGGTCCTATGCAGGGTTAAGAGTTGGACTCTAAGATCCTTGCAGGTTCCTTCCAACTAAGTATATTCTGTGATACTGTGATTCTGTTCACATTCAGTTAGTAAGCAAGAGATGATTATCTGACGAAGAAAACCAGAAAATGTCCCCCTTTTGATTTTTAGGCACCCAAAACAGTGATTTACCATCTTGCTTACGATATATCTGCCATCACTCAGATACGTTTTTCTATGAATGTCTTTCTTGCTGAATACTTTTAACTGTGAGAGCATTCAAGAATATTTTATATGATATTCAAGAATATCATATAAAGTCACACTGTGAGGAGTGTAGCCTTTGTCTAATTTAAGTTTTTTATGATCTTAGAAGTGATAGCACTTTAAAAACACTTTTTAAGATGAGGACACAGTCTGCTGCAGGAATGATCCCATATTTTGGCTACAAGCCCATAGTTAAAGTACACTTTTATGTCGTGTTAATGGACACCATTTCTGGTCAGGGAAAAGAAAACACATCTTACTGTAAGTGAGCTCAGCAAGTTCATTCCTTCTAGTTTTGATTTTTTGTTGCTGTTTTCTGAAGGCAATCAATAGCTAACAATTAATTACAAATAGCATTTGGGATTCATTTCTTTCCTGTATATTAAATACAGTGATGGTTTTCATTCAGTAGGGGAATTAGCATGATAATTATCTTT